>NC_135478.1:218476655-218781488 GCF_052094955.1 Ictidomys tridecemlineatus
TTGGCGGTCACCATTGTCGGGAAGCTAACCCACAGTACATTCCCAAGCAGAGACCACTGGAATCTCTGTGTGGAACTTCCCTGGATTCTGCTCCATACATCTCCTCCCTTGGCTGGTTTTAATCTGTAATAAACTATAATAAATCATAACTCTGAGTATCACTGCTTTTCGTGACACCTGTGGGTGCTTCTAGTGGATATCAGACCTAAAGGTGATTTGGAGAACTCTTGAACTTATGATTAGTGTCAGATTAAGGGGAACCATGGAACTGTTTCCTCATTTTGCAATATGTCTCTCCAGCTCTCAGCTTCAATTTCTGTGAAACTGGACAGGGAGACGATAATACTTGGCTCTGCCAATGTAGAGGCATGGGAAGGAGGAACAGCCAACTCTGGAGTTGGATGATACACATCTTGGATGAAGCCCTGATGACCTTGTAAGTATTTGCAAGAAATGAATTCTTTTTGGCATTTACTCTGGGGATATGTAGACAATTAAGATATGACCATTGCCTTCAATGAGTTTTCCCTATAAGGTTGAGATCAATAGGTAAAGACATTTAATGAAGAAAAGTGCTACACATGATGATCTCAATAGATGCAGAAAAAGCCTTTGAATACAGCGCCCCTTCATGTTCAAAACACTAGAAAAACTGGGGATATGGGAACGTACCTCAACATTATAAAAGCTGTCTATACTAAACCCAAGGCCAACATTATTCTAAATGGGGAAAAGTTGAAAGTATTCCCTCTAAAAACTGGAACAAGACAGGGATGTCCTCTTTCACCACTTCTATTCAACATAGTCCTTGAAACTCTAGCCAGAGCAATTAGAGAGAAGAAAGAAGTTAAAGCGATACAAATGCCAATGATATGATGCTATATTTAGAAGATCCAAAAAGCTCCACCAGAAAACTTCTAGAACTCATAAATGAATTCAGCAAGTGGCAAGATATAAAATTAACACCCATAAATCAATTATGTTCCTACACATCAGTTATGAATCAACTGAAAGAGAAATTAGAAAAACTATCCCATTCACAAAAGCCACAAAGAAAACAAAATATTTGGGAATCAATCTAACAAAAGAGGTGAAAGACCTCCACAATGAAAACTACAGAGCATTAAAGAAAGAAATTGAAGAAGACCTTAGAAGATGGAAAGATCTCCCATGTTCTTGGATAGGCAGAATTAATATTGTCAAAATGGTCCTAGTACCAAAAATGCTATGCAGATTTAATGCAATTCCTATTAATGTTCTGATGATGTTCATCATAGAAATAGAAAAAGCAGTCATGAAATTCATTTGGAAAAATAAGAATAGTCCAAGCAATCCTTAGCAAGAAAACTAAAGCAGGAGGCATCACAATACCAGGCCTTAAATTATACTCCAGAGCTTTTGTAACAAAAACAGCATGGCATTGGCACTAAAACAGACATGAGGACCAATGGTACAAAATAGAAGACACAGCAACAAACCCACATATATACAGTTATCTCATACTAGACAAAGGCACTATAAACCACATTGGAGAAAAGATCACCTCTTCAACAAATGGTGCTGGGAAAACTGGAAATCTATATGTAATGAAATGAAATTAGACCCCTATCTCTTACCTTGCACAAAACTTGAACTCTAAGTAGACCCTGTGCCTATGAGAAGAAAAAGTAGGCTTAGGAACCAAATTCCTCTACAAGACTCCTAAAGTGCAAGAAGTAAAACCAAGAATCAATAAATGGGATTTTATCACACTAAAAATCTTCTTCACAGCAAAGGAAACTATCAAGAACATGAAGAGAGAGCCTACAGAATGGAATGAATTCTATGCCACCTACATCTCAGATACAGCATTAATCTTCCAGACATTTAAAAACCTCAAACACTTAACACCAAAAAAAAAAAAAAACCCAAAAAACAAACAAAAACAAATAACCCAGTCAATAAATGGGCAAACTAACTGAACATACATTTCACAGACTAAATATGAATGATCAAAAAATATATAAAAAAAGGTTCAACATCACTCCAATTAGAAAAATGCAAATTTAAACTACACTGAGATTTCATCTCACTCCAGTCAGAATAGCAATGATCAAGAATCAAATAACAATAAATTTTGGCGAGGATGTGGGGAAAAGTGTACGCTCATATACTGCTGGTAGGAGTGCAAATTGGTGCAACCACTATGGAAAGCAGTATGGTGATTCCTCAGAAAACTTGGAATTGAACCACCATTTGACCCAGTTATCCCACTCCTCAGCATATATCCAAAGGACTTAAAATCAGCATACTACAGTGACGGGGACACATCAATGTTCACAGCAGTTCAATCACAATTGCTAAGCTATGGAACCAACCTAGGTGACCTTCAATAGATGAATGGATAAAGAAGATGTGGTAAATATACACAGTGGAATATTAGCCATAAAGAAGGATGAAATTATGGCATTTGCTGGTAAATGGATGGAACTGGAGATTATTATGCTGATGGAAATAAGCCAATTTACAAAACAAAGGCTGAATGTTGTCTCAGATATGCAGATGCTGACTCACAATAGGCCAGGGGGAGGGGGGACTATAGGTTCACAGGATTGGACAGGAGGGAATTGGGAGGGAAAGGAGGTGGGAATGGGAACGACTGTTGAATGAAACTTTGAATGAAACATAACTTTCTTACATTCATATATGAATACATGACCACCGTAACTCCACATCATATACAACCTCAAGAATGGGAAATTATACTCCATGTGTGTATGATATGCCAAAATATATCCTACTGTCATGTATAATTAAAAAGAACAAATAAAAAAGAACAGTGCTACAATCTTATCAGGTTAAAAAAAAACTCCTATTGAAGCATAACATAGATATAAAAACTCGTACTTGTATAGCTTAATGAATTTTCATAAAGTGCATCCATGTAACCACCAGATTAGGAAATAGAACATGACCTAAAGTATCCCAGAGCCCCCACCCTCTTCCTAATGGTCACCTTCTTTCTCCCACTACATGTATCACTACCTTGACTTCTATCTCCACATTTCATGCTTTCCTAGCTGTGTATGGACAGAGTACTGGATACTCTTTCACGTCTAACTTCTTACTTAGCATCATGTTTGTGAGATTTATTCAAGCTACAGGATAAATCTGTATCTCATTTATTTCCCTGTTGTAAAGGATTCTGCTTTGTGACTATGCTACAATATAAAATAGACAACAGTCTATTCTACCATTAGAGATTTGAGCTATTCCACCTTTTGGTCAACAAAGAATCCTATTCTAAATAACTGTATAAATGTCCTTTGATGCATGGGCAAATTTCCGTTGGCTACCACAGAAGGCAGAATGATGATTCCTCAAAGATGATTAGGTCCTAATCCCCAAGACTATGAATATGTTATCTTTCATGACAAAGAGGAATGAAGGTGGCAGATGGAAGTAAATTTGTCACTTAATTGACTTTAAGATAGGAAGATGATCCTGAATGTCCAGGTGGCTCTGTGTAATCACAGGGGTTCTTAATGTGGAAGAGGGATCCAGAGGGGAAGTCAGAGTGATGTAATGTGAGAACGCACCCCTCACGTGGCATGGCTTTGGGACCATCAGCTGAGGGCTGTGGGCAACCTCGGGAAATGGAAGTGATTAAAGAAAGGGACTCTTCCCAAGTATCTCCAGAAGGAACACAGACTTGCTGACACCTGGATTTCCATTTCCCACTTCCGAACTGTAGAACTGCAAGCTAATACATTTGCATTGTTTTATGCCACAAAGTTTATGGTAATTTGTTATCAGCTGCGCAAGGAAGTTAATGAAACTAAATTCTTAAAAGTAGAATCAGTGTATGTGCATGTGTTCATCTTTCATAGATTGTCGGCTTTCTATTGCTGTGACAAAATACCTAAAATAATCAGCTTTAAAGGAGGAAAAATTGATTTAAGCCTGTGGTTTCAGAGGTTTGAGTCCAAGGTCACCTGACCCTGTTGCTTTGGGCCTGTGGTGGCACAGTACCTCACAGTGGGAGCACAGGTGAAAGAGGCCTCTTTCCCTCATGGCAGCCAGGAAGCAAAGAGAGTGAAAGAAGAGGGGCCCAGGTTCCAAAATCCCCTTCAAGGGCATGCCCCGCCCCCACTAGTGACCTAACTTCCTTCCACTAGGCTCCGCCCCCTAAGTTCCACCTCCTCCTCACAGTATCACAGCTGGGACGGAGCCTTTAACATGAGGCCTTTCAGGGACACTTATCCAAACTACAGCTTAACAATCGTCAAACACTCTACTACGGTGCTTGCACCAATTATACTCCCACTTAGAGGTGTCTTGGGGTATCTGTTGCTTCACCCCCTTGTTCAGTGCTTGGTACCATTCATTGTATGATATTTTGTTTCTATTTCAATGTGCATTCTTCTGATCACCAGGGAGGATGAGTACCTTTTCACATGACTTTTGTCTGTTTGGTAAAGTACCTGATCAAATCTCTTGCAATGCATAATTTTGCAATATGATAATAAATATATATGTTTCATTCCAGGTTATTGCAGCAGAGCTCCTAAAACCCTTGAGACTCCCTAAGTGATAGGGGTGCTATGAACATCTTTTATGCTCATAACTGATCTTTGACTTTAGTTCCTGACACAGGAGCTCCTAAAGTCTTGTCATTTCCAGAGTGTTAGGAGCATCTTTGGTTCAGCTGAGGTAACTCTTGGTGGGCTGCTGGATATCACTGGTCAATAGAAGTGCCAAGCCAGGATGAGAAACCTGGAACTTTCAACCACAACAGCATCCTCTAGGCAGTGGGGTGGGGCTGGAGATGGAGTTAATAATTAATTATACCCAAGTGATGAAAATTCTTGCCACAAAAATTTTTGAAACATGGGATTCTGGGGGTTTCTGGGTTGCTGGATGCATCTAAGCATGGGCAGGGAGGATGGTCCAGCTCCTGGGAGACACAAGCTTCTGTTCATGGGACCATTCCAGGCCTCACCCTGGGTGCCTATTCATCTGGCTGTCCATGTATATTTTTTATAATATTCTTTATAGTAAACCGTAGGCTTAAGTGTTCCCCCACGTTCTGTGAACCATCATAGCAAATTATCAAACCTGAGGAAAGAGGTTGCAAGAACCCCCAATTTATGGCCAAGTTGGATAGAAATGTGGGTTCCCTGGGGCCCCGTGATTTGTGATTGGCATCTGGGTTGAGTCAGTCTTGTAGGACTGAGTCCTCAATCTGTGGCATCTGCGCTAACTCTGGGTAGACAGTAGTAGAACTTCTTGATGTGGAAAACCCACACATTTGGCATCAGAAGTATTGAGTGTAGAAGGAAAAACAGGATTTCCTTGGTAGTATGCTATTTACTTATTTACTTATTTATTTGCTCTTGTGTTAAGGAGGAATAGAATTTAGAATACAGTTCTCTCATTAATTATTCACAAAACTATTCTGCATTCTCAAGTCACCAAATTGGAATTTTCTTTAATATTGCATGAGGGTTTTTTTTTCCTTCTTCTTTTTAAAAATAGTATAGGAAACAGACATAGATTCTTGCCCGGGTGTCATAGTAGGGCCACATTATTAAACTCGCAACATAAAACATACACATAGACTCGCACACACTCAAACATGTTACAAACATGTATGGGAGAGTGGAAAGGAATGGGAAACTACTAATAGAACCACCAGGAAGCATTTTGGGGAACAAATGTCATAAACACCAGCAGACCATTAGGATACTATTTATAGATTAATAATCCCTGCATGAGACTGTTTCATTCAGAGGCTCTGTGATGAGTGAGTGTATTAGGGCTGGCCTGATATTGAATGTTGAGATCAAAATATGATTTTCTTCAGCTGATATGACTTCTAAAATAAATCAACATTCATACCGTTGGTGACTCACACAATCCATTCCAGCACACTCTGCTACATGTTAGGAGGTTTTTTATTTAATTTAAGCATTTTCATTACTGCGGACTTTTATTGTGCACCGTTCAGTTCTGAGTCTTGGGCAATTGTTATAATAAGGTTACTAGTCAGAGGCTGCAGATGAAGAGCAATTCAATAATTAAAAGGCAAACAAGAATGTAATCTGCCGAGCAGATCTGAAAAGTGCATGAAGATAGACCGAAAGCCAAAGTATTAATGCAAAATATGGTTTTCTCCAGCGGGGAACCCGTGTGCATTGAGGCTCCTGGGATATCGGGCGTGTGTGAGATAATGGGACCAAGAGCACTAGGCAGGGCAGTCCTGATCTTCATCCTCCTTCAGGTGCCAGAGATTTCCTCCCAGAACTTCCTTCTAAGTACTTTGAGTGTCTCATCAAACTCGATCCTACTCCTTTCTCTTCCCATCTGCTTCTTTTCTTTCTACTGCCACGTCTGTCCTCTGCCAATCTACTTGCTTTCCACGCTAGAAAGAGTAAGATTTTTCAGGGCAAAGGCCCAGTCTTTGCTTCTTTGCCTGTGTTTCTAAACATCTCTGGGAACTGCCTGTTCATGTCCACCCCATCTCCCAGCTCAAGCAAGTTCCTCGCATGGCCTTCTGTGGACGTCCGGTTGTTCCACATCATCCACACCTTACCCTGCCCCACTGCAACCCCATCTAACAGTCTCCCCTGTTCTTATTATGCCAATCTGTGTTAGTCCTGAGCTCAAATGGTTCTCATCAGTGCAAACTTGAGCACAGCTTGAAAGCCTGGCCTGGGCGGACTTGGGCCAGCCTTACCAGCCTCTTCCTGAATCTTCCTCCTTCTTGCCCTCTCAGCTCAATCTCAGGTGCTCCTTTCTACCTCAGGACCTTTGCACACATGGGTCCCTCTGAAACTGGAATGCTTTCTAGCCCCCCTGTCCCTTCTGCCTGGCCACTTGAATTCAGTCCTTCAGGTCTCAGCCTAAGCATTGCTTCCTCAGAGCAGCCTGGCAGTAATCCCAGGTTTTGTCAGGCCTTGGTATTACTTGTTCTTAGAGCAAGCTTCATTTGTCTTTCCCAATACTTGCCACGATTATGAGATTTTAATATAATTTACTTATTTTTAAATTTTTTTTGAGTACCTCCTATTGCCCAACATCAAATATATACCAATGAATAAGTTAGGTAAGAAATCTGTTCCCAAAGAGCTCATAGTGTAGGTAGGATGCGGGGATTGCTGGGGTTGATTGCTGGTGGAGTCTGGCTGTCAAGTTTCAACCACTTTCCTGCAAATAATGTAAATTTGTTCTTTATGGCTGGATAAAACTCCATGTTTATATAGACCACATTTTCTTTATCCAGTCATCTATTGATGGACACCTAGGTTGGTTCCATAATTTGGTTATTGTGGATTGTGCTGCAATGAACATCTGTGTGCATTTATTAGAAGAAGCTAATAAATGAGTATCTAACTGCAAATTATAGTCAGTACCACAGGAAAGAACAGGCGCCAAGGAAGGAGGACAGGAGCCTACCATAGAGCATGCAGTTAGAGGTGGCCTCATGAAGAAGGTAAGTTTTAGCTGCAGACCTGAGGTTGAGAAGGGGCCACCTCTGGCAACACCTCCACGTGTCCTGTTCCACCTGTCGGTGGCAGGCGACTAGGCGTGCAAGAGGGAGAAGAATGAAAGGAGTCAGGAGGATTGGAGCGTTGGGAAGGGAGGAAGGGAGGGGTGACGTCGGGTGCAGCTGGAGGGTGGGCAAGGGGAGATGGCACGGTGCCTTGTGACCATGCTATGGATCTTAGAGCTTATTCTAGGAACATAGGGAAGATTTTTCAGTATAATAAACAGAATAGCTAGGCCCAGACTGTTATGTGGAGAATAGATGTGTGGAGGCAAATATGAAATCAGGGATTGCAAATATGAAATCAGTGAATTCCAGGAGGGAAGTTGTCATGGCTTGGGTGAGCATGGTGGCAGTGGAAATAGGACAATCTGGTGAGGAAGGAAGGTGCAGAGCTTATTTTTTAACAAGGTTGTTTGAGATGCCCACAAGTCATCCCGGAACACAGCTCAATGGTGAGTCCCCCAGCTGGGAGTTAGCAGGCTAGTTAGTGCAGGCTGCAGGTGCTGTGGGACACGCTGGCCCCAGGATGAACTTACAGAGCCAGCAGGTAAGACCAGAGCACAAGCACCTAAACCATCCTTGAAGGCCACTTATAGCTCTGTGCCACATCTTCAGAAGCTTGCACATCAGGAATTAGCTGCTTCTCCCTGTGTGTGGCTCCTACTCCTACCTGCCCTCCTCCCCAACAGTGTCTTCTGCAGGGAAGTCAAAGTCTGGTTCGTAGGAGTAGAATCATGCAAAAAGTAAGACTTTTCTTTCATTTGCCAAATGAATACAGTTGATCCACTGTTCACCTCACACAGCTTCACTGTATAAACCAGGAATGCCTCAGCACACAGCTGTTTCCTCTTTAAAATTTGTGTTTAATTGGTACTCTATAATTATACAAAATAGTGGATACATTGTAACATGTGTACATGCATATAATGTATTTTTTTCAATTTCATTTCCAAGTACCTCTCTTTTCCCTCCCCTTTTACTCACCCTGATCCTCCTCTTCTACTGGTCTCCTCTCCAATTTCAGAAGTTTACCCCACCCTTTTTATCCTTTTTTTCTCTTTAGCATCCACATATGAGAGAAAACATGAATCTTTACCTTTTTGAGGCTGGCTGTCAAGTTTCATCCACTTTCCTGGATATAACATAATTTTGTTCTTTATGGCTGAATAAAACTCCATGTTTATATAGACCACATTTTCTTTATCCAGTCATCTATTGATGGACACCTAGGTTTGGTTCCATAATTTGGTTATTGTGGATTGTGCTGCAATGGACATCTGTGTGCATGTATCGCTGTAGTATGAGGACTTAAATTCTTAAGTATAAATACTGAGGAGTCCTATCTCTAGGTCATATGGTAGTTCCATTCTGAATCTTTTGAGGAAACACCATACTAATTTCCATAGTGGTTGCACTAATTTACAATCCCACCAACAGTGCAAAGTGTTCCTTTTTGTCCACATGCCCCCCCAGCATTTATTATTATTTGTATTCTTTATGACTGCCATTCTGACTTGGGTGAGATGAAATCTCAGTGTAATTTTGATTTGCATTTCCCTAAATGTTAATTATGTTTAACATATTTCCATATATTTGTTGGCCATTTGTATTTCTTCTTTTGAGAAGTGTCTATTTAGTTCATTTATTGATTGGGTTATTTGTTTGGTTTTGGTGGGGAGTTTTTTGAATTCTTTATGTATTCTGCAATAGTCCTCTGTAGAAAGAGTCGCTGGGTTGGGCTGGGGATGTGGCTCAAGCGGTAGCGCGCTCGCCTGGCATGCGTGCGGCCCGGGTTCGATCCTCAGCACCACATACAAACAAAGATGTTGTGTCTGCCAAAAACTAAAAAACAAATATTAAAAAAAATTAAAAAAAAAAAAAGAAAGAGTCTCTGGCCAAGACTTTCTCCCATTCTGCAGGCTCTCCCTTCGTGCTCTTAATTGTTTTCTTTTCAGTGCAGAAGCTTTTTAACTCGATGCTGTGCATTTATTAATTCTTGGTATTGTTTCCTGGGTGTTAGGAGTCAACACCTGGTTCTTAGAGCTGTAGGAGTGGACGTGGTCAGTATGGTGAGAGCACAGCAGGGTGACAGCTGCATTCATTTCCTAGGACTGTTCTGACAAAGGGCCACAACTGAGTGGGGACAATGGCAGAAATCCATACTTTCACAGTTCTCAAAGATGGAAGTCAAGACACCAGCAGGGCCTGCTCCCTCTGAAGCCTGCAGCAGAGAATCCTCCTCTGCCTCCTCTAGCTCTGGTGCTTGCTCGCCATCCTGGGTCGTTCTTGGCTGGTGGGTGCATTGTTCCAACTCCTGCCTCCTTCAGGACAAGGTGTCGTCCTCCTCCCACGTGTCTGTCTCCATGGGCTAGCCTCTTCCTGTGTGTCTTCTGTATCTCTGTCCCCTCTTCTTATAAGGACACCAATGACTTTGCTTAAGGCTCACCCTATTCCATGTGACCTCTGCTTACCTAATTATACCTGCAAAGACCCTATTTCCAAATAACTCAGAATCTGAGGTTCTGGGGGTTTGGCTTTCAACACATCTTTTTGATGAATGCAACTCAACCCATAATAAGTACCCAGAGAAGTTCTGAGAAATAGCAATGTTAGAGGTCAGGTGTACTAGATATACAGGGTAAAAAAATTAGCAGCACATTGCATACATATCTTTTCCATTCAGTCAGTGCTCCAATTAGAATGTCTGTCTCTCTCCTCATAATGCAATAGAGTCCATGAAAATAGGAACTTCATTTCTCTTGTTCCCCAACAATAATGGGGGAAATGTGGAACTAAGTTACTTTTGCTATAACTTCCTAAACCACAGGCTTAATTATCATAGGAAAAGCTCAAATTGCTGAAGACATTTCACTATAATCTCTGCAGTGCTGTGTCAGCTTTCTGTCACTGTGACAAAATACCTGAGAAAAACAACTTAAAAGAGGAAAGGTTCATTTTAGCTCATAGTTTCAGAGGTTTCAGTCTAGAAGTGCTTGGTTCCATTGCTGTGGCCTCATGATAAAGTAGAACATCATGGCAGAGGGTATGTGGTAGAGCAAACTGCTCACTTCATGGTGGCCAGGAAGCAGATACAGAGAGAGGAAGGGTTTGGAGACAGAATGAACCCTGCAAGGCATGCTCACAGTGACCTACTTTTTCTAACTAAGTCCACCTCCTAAAGTTTCTACCATTTTCCAAGAGCACCACCAGCTGGGGACCAATCCTTCAACACGTGAGCCTTTGGGGGACATTCCCAACTATAACAACTTTCCAAACTGGTGGTTCCCTTTGTGATCACATCTGTATTTACTTAGGTTTCGTTCCCATTCAGGAGGCTGGACAGTACTTGGTGAATAGAAATGGTCGCCACCTAAGAACCACGAAGACACCATTTTAGTCAGCTCTTTCATCGCAGTGGCCCAAAGTCCTGCGAAGAACGATTTTAGAGAAGAAAAAGTTTATTTGTTGCTCAGTTTCAGAGGTCTCAGTCCATAGACGGCCAACTGAGGTAGATTGCTCTGGGCCTGACGCAGAACATCACGAGGCAGAACGTCATGGTGGGAGGGTGGGGAGGAGGGAAGCAGCTCAGGACATGGCACTCAGGGAGCAGAGGGAGAGAGAGAAAGGGGGAGGGGAGAGCAGTCTGCTGACCAGGGACAAAATATAAACTCCAAAGGCATGCACCCAGCGGCCTGCTTCTTTCAGTCACATTCTACCTACCTGCCTACAGATACCACCCAGTGAATCCACATCATCATATTGGGCACTGGTTGGGTTAAGGCTCTCATCATCCAATCATTTCACCTCTGAAAATCCTTGCATTGTCTCATACATGAGCTTTCGGGGGACACTTCATACTTAAACATGGACCACACCTCTGCTTTACCCTCTTGACCTGTCCACTTGCTCACACAAGTTTGTTCATTGTGTGGATGATCCACATCTGTTTCAGGCCTTTCAGAAATGTGTTCTTCCAGATTATGTTCCTTAGGATAGTCGTTGTGAGATGCTCCAAAACATCGGGCGCAGAAATGGTCACATCTCTTATTTTTCTGCTCAGTTGCACAATTAGGGAAAAGGATGCCTCTTTCGGAAGCTTTCACTCTCCTTGCGAACCTCACCTAGGAGTTCTGGTGCTTCATTCACTCCCAAGAGGAGTCAGTAAGGTCTCCATGCCCAAAAGGAGAGAAATCAGGGTCTCCTCAGTTTTCTAATGCAATTGATCCTAACTCCCACAAGGGGCCGCTGTTGAAGACTTTCGGGCTCTCTGACGGCCAATGCTGATTTTCTGAGATCTCTTTTTTCTTCTCTCTCTCTCTCTCTCTCTCTCTCTCTCTCTCTCTCTCAACAATTCCAAATCCTCAGCACTAAATTCTAGGAAGGTGCCACCAGTAGTCTCTTTCTGCCGATCTCTGTGCTTTGATTCTTGCTCAAATGGATTTTCCTAAAAAGTGGAGGGAAAGGAAAAGATTCCAAAGATATTGGGGAAAAGAATTGATGGTAGAGTTGGAAGAAGAAAGTAGATGCTGTTTTACACACAGAATTCTTAAATTCTTGCATTGAATCACTTCAGCATTTGTGTGAAGTCTTGAGTGATCATTTATGAAGAATAGCTCTAATGAATAGAGCTAATCCGAAACCTTGGGAGAAACAATGACTAGTCACCAGGAAGTATAGAGAACTGGTACCAGTTCCTCTGGCTGCCAATATGTAGGATGTAGAAAAAAGATCTCTTGACATTGAAATAAGAAGGCCTGGTGGAAGTCCTTGACCTGCTGTGTATTAGCCACATGCCCTTGGAAAGTCATTTGATTTCTTTGACCACAACAAGTAAATCTGTGCATAATACAGAGTGGTCTTCTTTGTACTGTATATTCTGTGGGTTTTGACAAACATGGCATGTATCCACCATTACGGTCTCAGATGAAGTATCCCCACTGCCCAAACTCCTCTTCCCTCCCCTGGACCCCAGGCAACCACTGATCTTTTTACCATCTCCATAGCCTTACCTTTTCTGGAAGGTCATATGGTTGGAACCATACAGTATGTAGCCTCTTTAGATTGGCTTCCTTCATGTAGCAATGGACGTTTAAGGTTCCCCCATGGCCTTTCATGAATGGCTTGTCCTTGCTGAATAGTATTTCAATTTGTGGATGTATTCTCAAAAAGATTTTACCTGAAAAAAGAATGCCAAAGACTACGTAGCCTTAGAGTTCGATTAAAGTAAATATCAAGAGCTACATTAAGGGGAGGAAAAGGTGAGAAGGGCGGTTTGACATGGGGGACTAGGGGGATGAAACCTAAGTAAATACAGATGTGTAGACGGCAGAGTAATGGGTCATGGGCTGCATCTAATATAAGAGCCACAAGAGTTCCCCTCCATTCTCTCCCTGAAGCACAGCTCAGCTGCCTACAGCCTGGTCTCCAAGTGCAGAACCTGAGCAATCACTAATCCATGCCACCTGTGCTTGCTACTGATATTCTATTAAAAATCAAACCAACAAAAAGGTGAAGTCCTCTATCTCTCAAACTGCACCATTCCTAGCCAGATGCCTAACACAAAATTGCATGCAATAGATGTTTTCATAAAAGACTGAAGAAAGACAGGATTGGCTTCTAGACGTGGGGACTGTTGGGAAGGTAAAGAAAGGGAGGAGGCCAAAAGACTGGGTTTGTAATGAGCTTGCCATAAGGCCTCGGAGATACTGTTACCAAACCCTAGACTCCTTTTACAAACTGCTGAGCATTGCAGAGGGACTGTTTGCATCCGACTGAAGCCAAGAAATCCTCAAGACCCCTGACAATAAAGGAAATAGCAGCCTGGCGCTTGCCGGTGGACCAACCCCAAGGTAAATACGCTTGTGCAGTTTCTCACCAGTTCACCTTCTACAGCTGGATCTTTAGCGCCACCTAGTGGTACGGTCTCCAGGCAGGCTGCACTACAAAAGCCCCTGGACTCAAATGCCCTGGTTTAAAGCTGCAAGGATTAAAGCTTTCCTCTTAAAGTCCAAGAGACTATGTGGTGACAAGGAGCAAACCGAGAGCTTTAGGATTAATGTCAGAGAATTAGAAGTCACAGGACTAAATCTCAGCAATTACATACATAATTAGTAGCAGGATTTTGTATTTGTGCAAATCGTTTTGAAATTTTGGACATTGAGAGATTTTGGACAATGAGGCCAAGATCAAAAGTTAAAGCTGTGCAAAGGAAATGAGGAACTGAGAAGTAGAAAGGACAATCTGATCCAGACTAAGGCTCCATTAAATTCCCAAGGTCAAGTGTCCAACAAATGAGGCAAGAACCCCAACTGGGTGGAGTGTTCTTTTCCTTTTGCTCTAATGCCTCAAAGTGCCCCTTTTTGATATTTGCTTTGCTTTGCTCCAAATGCATTGAGAGTCTCCTAATGAGGGGTCAGTCAACCTTATTCTATTCTAAACTTACAAACCATCTCTCAAAGGCCCCGGGTCACTAAGCCTCTCATGCAGGAACTAGAATTCCCTACAATTTTCATAACATGAATGACAGTTTATTGGACTTGCTATATAAATGTTAAGTATCTTATATATAATGTCAATTCATATCCTCTTTCAAGTCCCTCTCTGTATATATTTCAAGTCTCTTTCTGTATATATTTTAATCTTAGATTACTATGGATTGATTTTTTATCTTCTTTGTACAATTCGCAATGGATTTTTAAAAATCTGAATTTTCTTTATGAACATATGGATTGGAATTTTAAAAGAGAATTCACACTTAGTTGGCACTAGATACTGACCAGGTGATTTTAAATCTACTAGTTCATTTAATCTTCGTGACTAGCCCTATAGGATAAAATTAGAGCATTATATTTATACTTACGAAAAATCAAAGACTCAAAAATTGTAGGTAACCACTCCAGTGATGTAGGCTCAACAAAAATACTGAAAATTAAACCTGGGTTTTAAAAGGTCGGGCGAACGTCGGAGGAAAAGACCACCAAGAGACTGTCTCATGCAGCAGCAAAGGGTTTATTGGGGGTCCAGCATGCTGGGGCTCAGAGCTCACTTCAGAGGAGCAAAGAACAAAGAGCCCCGAGAACAACTTAAGCAGAGTTTATATACATTCTTTGGAGAGGGCAGAGAGTCTACATACATCATAGCATCCCTTAGCAAATCACTGTGCACCGCGGGAAAATCAAATAACAACTCTTAAACATGATTAGTACATTCACTGGCGGGAACAGGTCGGGCGGGGGTGATAGGTCAGTGCAAAAGGGGTATTGGTTTGAACTGATTGGTTTGAGCCAAGAGGGGTGTACGTGCTGAACTACATGGTTTCCCAATTTGTTATCAACCACCATAAACTACTGGGAGGGTCATCTGGTATCCCAGGTATTTCCCTGTCTCATGCTGATTGGTGGCTGCTAGGGGGCTGCTATGGATCCCCACCTAGCCTGACTGAGTCAGGGACACCTGGCGCAGCAGATCTCTCCTGTAGATAAACAATTTAGCAGGGTGGGAATGTGCTTAGGAGTGCTTTGTGGGTTTTTCCAAGGACAAAGGCATGTCCCTTCCTTGGACAGGCTTTGCTCTGAGAAAGAGGCTGGTTTTTCAGGTTTCCTGTCTTAAAGTCTAATATTGTTTCTACCATATCACTTCAAAGTCCAGAAGTCTGTTTTATTCTCAACTTAAATATTATGTCCACCACTCTACACTGCAACATCCTTTCGGATAATCACCCCTTTGTCTGCGTATTGAAGCTCTGACATAAAGACTCATGCTTAGCCTAGTGATTCCCAAACTCATGGAATTGTTATTGTTGGCACAGTGGTGTTTGTTGTGTAGGGGTGCAGGGTGTGCATGTCTACCAACTTTCCTCTGAAATGATGCTCCATAAAGCCCACTGTGAGGAATGCTGGCCTGGAAGGTAGTATGCTGGAGAGTCCAACTGGACAGATCTGACTAAGACACGGTTTTGAACTGAACACTCAATGCTCCAGAGTACCTTCTTGGTCATACTTGCCAAAACAGCTCAGAGAATATAATTTTATTTTGAAATGCTTATTTGCAAATCCTTGTTCAAAAAAGAATTAATGTAGGAGAACGGGATTTCAGTGGTATAATGATTATCGCCAGGGTTCTCAATGAAATTGTAAAATGTAGCTGTGGTGCTTCTCGCTTCCTTTCCTCGTCGTTGCCGCAGTCTGGCTGGACACAAATCAACGAGCCACCACAAAGCACTTGTATGTTCAAACAGGAAACTTTATGGCCCGAACTCCAGCAGCACTGCACGCACACTCCCTGGGAACACTCCCAGCTCTCCCCTGGGCTCTGTGCCTACTCTCTCGGACCCCCCCCTCCCAGAACTCAATGGGAACTCCAAAGTAGCTCCCACAGCAGGAGCCACCCTATTGCAGGACAGTAAAGGTCTAATATACAATTGAATACACAGCTTAACATAACCATCATCATCTCAATGGCTCACTGGTGTTACCGCTCAACCACTCCCTTCTGGCAAAATGCCAGGCGGCTGTGGCCCTCAACAATCGTCTCTCCTCTTGGGTTGCTTTCCACAGGAGCAGCCCCTCTTCTCCTGCCCTTCCCAGTGGACTTTGAGTTTCAAAGTTACCTCTCATACCCATTCTGATTTCCTCAGTGATTACAAGTCTGATGTTAGGAAAACAATCTGATCACGTTAATATTCATTATGTTACCAGTCTTTTGTGCTTCGGGAATATCTATAATTGAATTTAAATCTATAACTGGAAAATTCCAAATAGCTTTGGGTAGATTTGGTTAAAAGATCATGTGATTCTTTAACCTGAGATGTGTCTGTTGAGTTTTCCTGTGTTGCTCAGCTTCTGTCAGAGGACTAGGTGTTCCCCATACTGGGCGCTATGGTTAGGTTAGGGTTTAAGTGGGTCTTGTGAAATTTCACGTGCTGAGAGCTTCATCTCCCAGTGGGGGGCAGTGTTGAGGTGACTGGCCCTTTAAGAGGCAGGGCTTAGTCCAAGTAATTAGGTCATGGGTGGTCCGCCCCCTGAACAGATTAATGCTGTGTCCCTGGAGTGGGATCAGGTGTCATAGGAATGGATTAGTGCCCATGACAGTGGATGCTACAATAAAGCAATCCTGGCCCCTCGCTGTTTTCTTGCTTCCTTGCCCATACAGATGCCCTTTCTGCATACAGCCATTTCCCGTTTTGCTTCTCTGCCATGTTGTGGGTCAGCCAGGGGGCCCCTCACCAGACACTGCCATGCTGTTTGGAATTTACAGCTACCAGAACTCCTTTGCTCTTATTAAGTATCCAGCTTCATGTAATGTTTTTCATTTTTTTAATTTAAAACATTAAGATTATAATATTAGCTGGCTTTATCCCAACAAAATCATACATGTGCGGAATCTGACCCACTCCATTTCACTCCCTGTTCCTCCCCCTCCCCCTCCCCACTAATCTTCCTCTTTCTCATCCATTATCTTGTGTAAGTGTCTATAGCAACAGAAAACGGATTAAGGCATTGGGCCTTGCATCCCAGTCTTAAGTCTAGGATTAAGGAGGCACAGATACATACAGGGGGGAAAACACAACCATTCGTGACAAAAACTAGGAAACACAGAGAACTTATGAACATGATGAAGAGCTTTTCACTCTTAGGGTGAAATTCTGAGTGCTTTTCGTCTTAGATTAAGACCTAGATAAGAATATTCACTCCTACCATCTATTATTATTCCCTTAGTAACAAGAGGGAAAAACAGTTACAATGTATTCAGATTAGAAAGTGAGAAGTAAAACTTTACATGTAGACAACATGATTGACATGATTGTATACCTAGAAAATCCCCCAAATTACAAAAAGTATTACAACTAATAATAGAGTCTAGTAAGGTTGTAGGATTCAAGGTGAACATAAAAAACGCATTTCTATGTTTCAGCAACAATTGGAAATTGAAATTGAAATTATGCATATTTATAGTAGTTCTAAAATATTGTAAACAGAGACGTATTTAGCAAAATATAGTGAAAAACCTATACATTTAAACATTAATGAGATAATTAAATAACATCTAAATAAATGGAAATAAATACCATGATTATGGATTGGAAAGTTCTTGAAAAAGGGTCAAGATTCCTTAAAATGATCTATAGATTGAACATGATTAGGATCAAAATCACAAGGGTTTTATTTGTTTGTTTGGTGGAAACTGAAAAGCTGACTCTAAACTCCATATAGAAATTCAAAGAACATCTATAAAATATATAAAATATAAAAATATTTTTTAAAAGAACAAAATGTGACAATTTATATTACCTAATTTTAAGATTTATTAAAAAGTCTTATTAATCAGGATATCATGGTATTCCTAAAAGGATAGACTAATGAAACAAGAGGACAAATTCAGAAATAGATCCTTTTATACATGTAACTCAGTGATTTTCCAGTCATTGGTTAGTGGGAGAAAAGATGGTATGATTTTGATAAATAATTATGGAATAGCTAAGACAGTTCTAGGGAAAAAATGAACCTCAACCCTTACCTCATATCATTCATAAAAATTAACTTTAAATGGATCGTAGACCTAAACATAAAAATATATAAAGCTTTTAAAGGGAAACATGGGAGAAAATCTTTATGATCTTGAGGTAAGCAAAAACTGTTTCCATCAGCCACATAAGCATGAGCTTTGAAAGAAAAAAATTACTAAATTGTATTTCACCAAAATTTAAAGAGTTGTTCTTTAAAGTACACTTTTAAAAGGAAAATTACACTAAAGGTATTGTTAGACCAGGACGCAAGAAAAGACCACTGACTCCAATTAAAATCAAATTAAAGCAAGCTTATTATTTCGACCGGCCGGGCTGCCTTTCCCTCCCAAAACGGCGGGAACAAGACAGCAGCCCCACCTTTCCTACAGCCCAGCTTTATAGCCCAGAAAGTTACACAAAGGGGGGGTTACAGATAACAGAACTCTGACAAGCATCACACTAATGGTAGTTTACATTTTTTGCTGGCCCCAACATCAGAATTTATGAAGACCATTAGAGCCTCAGAGAGGGTCGTTATCTGGCCAGGGAAGGCCAATATTTATGAGGTGTCACTAAAGTTTCAGAGAGGGCTGCTATCTGGTCAGAGAGCCAGGCATGGGTGAGTTCAAGGCACGGGCAGGCATTCCAAGCAGGTTCAGAGTTTGCAGTAACTTATAGTAAAGCCGAAATTAGCTTTTCATGGCTTTGTGGCAAGATGGCTCCCAATTTAATAAAAGATCAGGTTGGGTCTATCAGTATGACTGTACACCATGTTCAGGAGAAATTGTGCTCTGTGAACAATGTGTCAAAATGCATTCTATTGTTATGTATAACTAATTAGAATAAATTCAAAATTTTAATAAAAGGAAAAGGAGCCAGGTGTGGTGTTGCATGCCTATAATCCCAGTGGCTCAGGAGGCTGAGGCAGGAGGATCCAAATCAGCCTCAGCAACTTAGCAAGGCCCTAAGCAATTTAGCAAGATCCTGTCTCAAAATAAAAAATAAAGATGGGGCTAGGGATGTGGCTTAGTGGGTTAAGCACCCCTGGGTTCAATCCCCATTATCAAAAACCAAACCAAACAAAACAACTTGGAGAAAATATTTGCAACACATCTCAGAAAAAAAAATTATATTGAAAATGTGAAATCTCTTAAAGTTCGATAATAAGAAGAAAGATTACATATTTTTTTAAATGCACAAAATATTTGAACAGATGCTTCATCTAAGAAGATTTATTGTAGACAATTAGATAAATTAGGATATCTTCAATTTAAAAACTGACGTGAGTGTCAGCAAGGGTATGAAGCCATTGGAAAGTTTATACACAGCTTCTAGGAGTGTAAAACAATACGACCAGTTTGGAAAATAATTTGACAGTCTTAAAAGTTTAAATACATACTTACCCTACAATCCACTCATCACTTTCTTAATTACTTAATTACCATCAATTTCCTAATTACCCAAAAGAATGAAAACACAAACATGTGTCTACAGGAAGACTTGTATACAAAGGTTGAACGAACCTTTATTCAAAATAGAAAAATCTGAGACAACCTATATCTTCATCACCAAGTGAATGGATGAGTAAATGGAAAGTCCATCCAATAAGTGGAACTGTAAAGGTAAAATTTCCAAGCTGATTCTAAGCCGCAGAGCCTGAGTTAAAGTGTAAAAGACCAGGCATCCTAAAGTTTCCAAAGTGCAGGGATTGGGTTAAAAAGTAAAAGACAATTGTTACAATCATACAAGTCTATTGTTACAATTCCTCTGCTATCCCCGGAACTTGTAATCCCTGTAAAGTTGTTAGAACAATGAGGGAACTGCCTAGTAAATGTCTCCATTGATTCCCTGGTTGATTAATAGCTAAGGGCTCTAGGTAGCATGGCACGTACGCATCTAGGCCCCAGAACCAATCAGTTTAAATGTGTACCCCACTTAGAAATGACCAATCATCTCTGCCCTAATTGTTCCCGCCAATGTATGCACTAATCCTGACTCAGGGTTGTTGTTCAATTTTCCCGCGCCTCATGATGATTTGTTCTGATGTATGCAAAGCCCCCCACCCTCTCCAAAAAGTGTACTTAAGCTCCACCTGACCTCCGCTCTGGGCTCTGGGCTGCTCTCCCTTCTTGAGTGAGCACAGAGTCCCAGCGCGCTGGAACAGGATCCTCAATAAACTTCCCCCCTGCGATTGCATGAAGTGAGTCTCTTGTGTGGTTTCTCCCCTCCGACGCTCCGCTGCACCCCAACAGAACAACGTGGACGAATCCTTAAAATACTGTGTTTAAGAAGCCAGAAACAAAAAGCTTCATACCATAAGATTCCTTTTATATGAAACTCCACAAGAGGCATATCTAATGGGCAGCCACAGAACACAGATGAGTGGCTGCCTGGTGTTGCAGGGAGGTGAGAGGGTTTACTGGGAAGGGCAGGAAATAGTTGGGCAATGATGGGAATGTTCTGCATCCTCCTTGTGGCCACTTTGGGAAAGTACACATTTATCAAAAGTCATCAATTTTTATACTTAATGTTTTATTTTATTTTTTGTGGTGCTGGGAATTGAACCCAGGGCCTTATGCATGCAAGGCAAGAGCTCCACCCACTGAGCTATGTCCCCAGCCCTATACTTTTAATATTTTAAGTGTTCATTTTATTGCATGTAAACTATTTATAATAGATTTTTTTTTAATTGTGGTGAGGAGCACAAGGATGAGGAAGGGTAGGTATTAGTACATTTTTATGCTGAAGAGGGTGTGTTTTGAGTAGGCTTCCTGCTGAGAGGGAAAGAAAGTGGAGATGGATTGAGAAAATACTAGAGGGGGCAATGACAGATGGGGATGATTTCTTGAAGAGGGAAGGAGGTGCTCTTTAGAGTACAGGTGGATGGATGAGCCCTGGGTGGGAGGAGGCAGCATTCTCTTGCTTGTCTGCAGTGAAGGAAAGCTGTGTGTGGTACTCAGTTTGAGGAAATATTCATAGAATTTTTTATGTGGGAAGGCAGAGAGTTCAGGATAGTCCTGAACCAATTAGGACAACATTGAAAAAATAATCAAGGAAATATATAATTATAGATTATTATGAACCATGTAGAACAAGCAGAGTTTAACAGGAGGAACCTCATTTCTGTCTTTTTAATATTGTTGGGAGTGCTGGGGATGGAAACCAGGGCCTTGCGCATGCTCAGCAAGTACTCCACCACAGAGCTGCATCCCCACTCCTGAGGAACATCATTTAGACAATGTACAGGAACGGTTTCTTGGGTGAAGCCACTGTTGAACTGAGAGAGGGAGAGGGAGCCAGAGTTAGGTGATGAGTGAATTGAACAGCATTCGTGAAGAGCTTGAGGTTGGAAAGATTTCAGTACATTGGGATGCAAGAAAATAATTAGAGGTGAGTTTTAAAAGATTAATATAGAAAAATGAAACCATAGGAAACTCATAAGAAATATAACTTTCCAATCACTAGGAGAGAGGATTCTCCAAGAGTGTAACTCTACATAAAACTCAAGAGGTTTTTCTTTTTAATATCAAAACATATCATTATGGTACAAAAGCAAATAAACTAGGAAAATATTTGCAACAACTAAGTCAAAGGATTATCATCCTTACTGCAGAAAGAGCATTCATGTATCAAACTGATAAGGAAAGTCTTAAAATATGGATATATGGGCTGGGGCTTTGGCTCAGTGGTAGAGTGCTTGCTTTGCATGTGTGAGGCACTAGGTTCAACTCTCAGCACCACATAAAAATAAATAAATAAATAAATGGATAAAGTAAAAAAAAATCTGGATACAGTTACTATTATATCATCTCACTAAAATGATTTTATTCTTTGGCTGCCAAAATAAGTTTATGAAATTTTAAAAATTCAAATAAACATAAGCCAACTGCGGTGGCCCATGACTGTAATCCCAGCAATTTGGGAGGCTGAGGTGGGAGGATTGTGAGTTCAAAGTCAGCCTCAGAAAAAGTGAGGCACTAAGCAATTCAGTGGGATCCTGTATCTAAATAAAGTACAAAATAGGACTGGGGATGATTCTCAGTGGTTGAGTGCCCCTGAGTTCAATTCCTGGTACCCAAATTAATAAATAAAAATTTTAAAAACCCAGCAACAACACCAAAAACAACAAAAAGAAAAACCATCAAAAGCAAGTTTGGAAAAGATAATAAAAACACAAGTAAAATATACTAGCAAATATTTTATGGATGGGAAATAGATGGATTCCTTTGTGGCCAGTATGTGGGGACAGCTCTTTTCCTGCGGGGTCCTTTTGTATTTGTTTCTTCCAGATGTTCAAAGAATTATTAGCCTGGGACCAGTTGCTGTATTAATTTTCTCTGTTTTGAGATTTTCATGTTACTGACATAGTGCATATTGACATTGTAACCTATTTGAGGCATAGATTAGATGGTTTGATTTAGTATAGGATTTCTTTTCCCATCTTGAGCTTGGGCAGGGACACACAACTTCCTCCTCATCTTCCTAAGCTGGTGGGTAGGGCTTTTTCCTAGTAGCTCAGAGGGAGGCCTTACTTGCAACCCTCCATCTTTGGAGGACCTAAGTTGTGGTTTATGCCTTGGTGGGTGCTGAGCCAAAATTCCTAGATGGTTAAAGTCTGGGATGGAGCTCTCAGCCCTCAGCCCCAGCCTAGTCAATTATCTCAACATTCTCATGTTTCATCCTAGGTTTCTGGTCCTGCTTAGTTTCTAACCCTATTGGATCTATCTTTCTTTCTGGCCAGCTCAGTTATGTATTTTGAATAATCTTGTTATGTTTTGCCCAGAATACCTAGGCACTGGAGTTCAAAGACTTTTCGGGTCTACCCTACCATGCCAGAATCAAAATTCCAAATACATCATCCCATTATGGTAAATGCCTGTTGCTCTCAAGTGCCCTCTGCCTAAATTGGGGTCAATAAGATGCTGATTTTTTTATGCGAAAAATCAGTATAACATTATAGAATTACTATCTTGATAGAAATAATCTCCGGTGTGATTCTGCAATCTGTATACGGGGTAAAAATGGGAGTTCATAACCCACTTGAATCGAATGTATGAAATATGATATGTCGAGAGCTTTGTAATGTTTTGAACAACCAATAATTTAAAAAAAAAAAAAGAAAAAAACTCATCTCCGTGTCCTCTCATCATAGAATTACTATTTGGATCGAAATGAATAAAGCAAAAAATTTGTGGGCTCTATGCTTCTCTGAAAGTGAAAACAATCACCAAAGTAAAAAATTTAAAGTTTATTACAGGCAAAAATTTCCCCTTCTGTCAGATGCTTAGAATTGGATCACTCAAGGAAATTGTTTTGCAAAACAATATTGAAGACCTTGCTTGATAGGATTCACTTGGGCACTGCCTTTGTTCTTTCTCCCTCTCCTATTAAAAAAGTGGCTGGAAAGTGCCGACCAGGGCCAGCTCAACCCAGGATGAGGAGGTGACAAAGGATGACAAGGAGACATCATGAGAAGAAAAGTCACTGGCATGATTTAGATATGACGTGTCCCCCAAAACTCATGTGTGAGACAACCCAAGAATCTTCAGAGGTAAAATGATCAACTCATGAGAGGTGCACCCTAACTGGTGGATTTGTCCACTAATGGATTAACTGGGTGGTAACTGTAGGCAGGTCGGGTGTGGCTGGGGGAAGCAGGTCCTTGGTGGACGTAGGTGACTTTGGGGTTATATTTTGTTTCTGGTGAGCACAGCGTTCTCTGCTTCCTGGCTGCCATGTTCTGAGTTGCTATGCCCTTCCACCATGATGTTCTGTCTTACCTTGGGCCCAGAGCAATGGAGTTGGCTATCTATGGACTGAACCTCTGAAACTGTGAGCCAAAATAAAACTTTCCTCCCGTAAATTGTTTTTGTCAGTTATTTTGGTCACAGTGACGAAAAATCTGACTAAAACATCACATTCAGGAAAAGGTGGGAGCTGTGTAGATTCCAGATGACAATGGGTGTTACAGAGGGTTCTTTAAAAAATCCTATGTAATAATGTGGAAAATATTCTCTCTCCTAGGAAGCCACTGGTTTCTTGAAAGGCCTCATTTACATGTTTCCAATCTGGTAGTAGAAGATTCAGAGGATATTAAAGGTCATAATAAGGAAAGGATTTTAAGCATAAATATCACAAGAATACCATTTCATATTTTTTCTCAGGGGAAACCAAGTAGTTTAAAGAAGTATCTGTATGCATAAAGTAAGTAAACACACCAAAATGAATGTTAAGAGAATTTGTGCATATTTTTCAGAATAGAAGCACTGACTCTGGAGCATCTGTTCTCATAAGCAGATTCCATCTGAGATACTACATGTTAAGGCTACTAATGGCAATAGGAGCATCTATCATTTTTCCTCTGAACTTTTACTTCTATTCCAGGCATAATGAATCTACAGAAAATGAGTGTAGCATAGGTCCAAGGGCCAGGGAAATGAATGGAGAATTATTTCAAGTACTATGAATGGTTAAGCATACCAGTGATGTCAATTAGTTTTTTTTCCCCCTGCTACCAATCTCACCTGTTTCCCTTACCTTAAAATCTCAACATCATTAATTTTAAAACGCTGTCCTTGTTGTGTAAGCAATCTACCAATATCCTGTGGCTTATGGATTCTCAAGTCAGTACTCATGGCTCCCAGGAACACAAAACCTGAACAATCAGGGAATTTGTTATTGTACGTAATAGGGTGTATAGAGTTTGGATGGACATGCTTCAGACGCAGTACCACCACTTGGCTGCAGGATGTCATCAAGGACCTGGGTTCTTCCCATCTCTTTCCTCTCTATTCCTCTGTGAAATGGCTCTGCCTCAAGTTGGCTTTCCTCGTGTATGAGCAGTAACAGCAATCGTTTCAGGCACTGTGTGGACATATGATCCTAGATAGGGCAAAAAGTGGAATTATCTCTTTCTCTCTTTTTAACTAGATTTGTTGAACTATAATGCACATACCTACAATTCTCCCATTAACATTTATGATTCACTGTTTTTTGGTTTATTCACAGAGTTATGCAACCATCACCATAGCACATATTTTGGAACATTTTCATTACCTCATAAAGAAATTTCATACACATTAGCAGTTATTTCCCATTTCTCCTCAACCTCCACCCAACCCCAGCCCTAAGCAACTCCAATCTATTCTCCTGTTCTTTGTATTTGCCAATTCTGGGCATTTCATGTAAATGGAACGATATAATTTGTAGTCTTTGGCTCCTGGTTTATTTTACTTAGCATGGTGTCTTTAAGCTTGATTACCACTTCTTTTTTGAATCCTGCCCCCTTTATGAATAAAACCTGTAGAGATTTTTCAGCAGATTTCCCTTTGAGACTCTTTGAACTAAGTGGAACTACATGATCAATTCCTAATCTAATGGCTGACGATGAAAGAGGAGTTACCGTGATTACCTTAAATGAGGGTAAATCAATGAGGAGAGGGTTATCTGTCACAGGCTAGCAGAGGCTAGGAAGGAGAGAGCTGGATGCTGAACAAAATCTGGTCTATGATAGGCAGATGTGGGAAATGGACATTGGAGAAGGAAATAAAATGTACACTACATCAGCACGTAGTGACAAGGACAGCGAAGAATCAATGTTGAAAGAGTCTATACTCGCCCTCATGCTGTTTATTCCACTAGACTTCCTCTCTTCCTGACTTTTTGTTTTGAATCTGTAAACTTCAGATTCTAGGGCAGTGGGTTCACCAGCCACTCGGAATCCCACCCCTGCAATGGGTTCTACCACTGACCAGCTGCGGGGGATTCAGGAAGGTGGCAAAGGCAGGGAGAAGTAGCTGAAGGGTGAGATCACACAGTGTCCTCTTTCCAGGTCATCAGCAGACAACAATTTGGCATGTCATCATTGCTGTTCTGGCCTGGCTTTATGTTGTTGATGAATACAATGGAAGAGGGTTTGCAAGTATGGGTGTGTGTGTGTGTGTGTGTGTGTGTGTGTGTGGTCATACTGAGTATTTACATTCTATTAATGGGAAAAAATTGAAATGTAGAGCCACCTTCAACCTTGATTCTTTCACCCATGGTTTATTCTCCAGTGGTCTCACCCTCTTCCACAGTATGGGGCAATCTAGTTGGGGTTTAAATACTCCGTCCTGTTGCCTATGCCACTCCACTCAGTTCCTCTCATTCTACTTGTAGACAGAGGTTATTCCCCTCTAGCATCTTCTGAACCAAGAGAATGTTACCTCAGAATCGGTCCTGAACAGATGGGAAGCAACTGGGTCTCAGGATGGTCTGTCTTATTGGGAAAATGCCACAGATATTGCTATGTAAGTGGAGGCTTCTCCAATACTGGGAGCTACTGGACATCTCCAACGTCCAATGTCACTTTCCTCTAATGTCCTCAAGGGAAGGTGAATTCATTTTATAGGCAAGAGGCATTCCTATTTTATATGTGTATGTTATTTCGGTACATAAAAAGTACCATATGTGGCAGTATGTTAGATGTGGAAAGAGATGCAAGTTCCTATCCTTAACAGTACAAGCTGCTAGGGATTACTTTTCCACTCCATGGGGACCTCACTCAGCAGTTAGCACCACTGAAGAAAGAATATGGAAAGGAAGAGTGTAATCCAAGCCCATCTCTCTGGCTGTACACATCTGAATATCTCTTTGGCTTCACCTGTGGCACGAACATGCTGTCCAGCCTTAGGGATTGTGCCTTAGGTTGCTCCAGGCATCTCCTGGGCTGTGGTATCAGAACTGAGTCTCCTTCCCTGACATCACAGGTGTTCAGTGTGGATCATAAGATGCTTTTCATGACTCTCCCTGACATGAAATGGGACTAGGCTTCAGTCCTTGACTAACAGAAGTTCTCCCCGGCAGCCTAAGTCAGAATGTCAGGTACCTGTAGGGCCATTGGAAGCCATTCAAGGGTGGCTAGCTGTTGAGCTTGACTATTTCAGAATAACATACATGGTAGTAAAACAGAATTTGGAAAAGGGTAGATTTGGTATAGGTTTTCCAAACTCCAACCTACACATTTCCAAACTTGCAGAATTTTCTTCATCATTTTCAATACTTCTGTCCTTATAAAAATACATCATTAATGGCCAAAGTGAGTGAAGTGAGCACTGTCATTCTTTAAGAAAGGGCCAGGTGAACCACGGTGTAACTATCAGGAAAGGCTCCATACACAATGTTGGTGTCTTAGTTCATTTTCTTCTGCTGTAACAGAATATGACAGATGAAAAACAATGGAGGTTTATTTGGGTCATGTTTCTGGTGGCTGGGAAGTCCAGCATGGTGCTGGCATCTGGTGAGGGACACTGTGCCACATCATAACTGTCAGAAAGGTGGGCAAAAAGCACGAGATGAAAAGAGGAAAATTAGACCCAACTCACCTTCTGTATTGTTGGGGTGCAGCGGAGCGTCGGAGGGGAAGAGACTCACTTCATGCAATCGCAGGGGGGAAGTTTATTGAGGATCCTGTTCCAGCGCGCTGGGACTCTGTGCCCACTCAAGAAGGGAGAGCGGCTCAGAGCCCAGAGCAGAGTTCAAGCGGAGCTTAAGTACACTTTTTGGAGAGGGTGGGGGGCTTTGCATACATCAGAACAAATCATCATGAGGCGCGGGAAAATTGAACAACAACCCTGAGTCAGGATTAGTGCATACATTGGCGGGAACAATTAGGGCAGGAGTGATTGGTGCTCCTAGGTGGGGTACACATTTAAACTGATTGGTTTAGGTCCTGCAATGCCTACGTGCCAAGCAACTCGGAACCCTTAGCTATTAAACAACCAGAAAGTCAGTGGAAATATTTACTAGGCAGTTCCAGTATTGTCCTAACAGCTACAGGGATTACAGGTTTTGGGGGTAGCAGAGGGACTCTAACAATACTAGTCTTTTACTTTTTAACCCAATCCCTGCACTTTGGAAACTTTAGGATGCCTGGTCTTTTACACTTTAACTCAGGCTCTGCGGCTTAGAATCAGCTTGGAAATTTTACCTTTACAGTATCAGGAACCCAGTCCCATGATGATGGCATTAATCCATCTATGAGGGCAGAGCTCTCAGGACCCAATTATTTCTTAAAGGTTTTATCTCTCACTACTGTCACAGTGGCAATGACATTTCAGCCAGAGTTTTGGACATTCAAATCATAGTATAAGGGCAGAAAGGAGGAATGGTGGTCACTACAGGTCAGTACTAGAAATGGGAGTAGGACTGCACAGATGGCCCTATACAAACAAAATGAAAGGCAGAAATAATTTAATTTTAATACTGATTCACTCAAAGTGTTGAAAGAATATGCTTCAGGAAGCATATTCTAAGGTAGTGTATACTAGATTCCTGTGACTACTGTAACAAATTACCACATACTCAGTAGTTTTAAATGACACAAATTTATTACCTCACAGTTTGGGGGATCAGAAATCTAAAATGGGTCTGTAGGGTTGTGTTCCTTCCCGTTCTAAGGGAGAATCACAGGCAAACTTACTAGCTTTAGAACATTCTGTGTAATTACATTCATAGCCATATGTGATGAAGATGTTATAGGAATACTGGATTCTGGTCTTTAGAAGTCCTAAGAACATAAATGAGTATAGTACTCCCTGTGCACATATACTCAAAAACAAAAATAAAGTCATCCCTAACAAAAAGCATATGTGTGTATACATTTATATGGTCATAAATGTATGTGGATTTATTTTTTTTAAGTCTCTGTCAATATTTTTCTGATTGGAAGGTTCACCAACACTGAGCTTTTCTCATTGTCAGGAACCACAGGGGTTTTTTTTTTGTTGTTGTTGTTGTTTTTCTGAAACCCTAAAACATATGCTTAGTCTACCTATTGAACCATATAATAGTAAGTCCTGGGTATTTTTGAGTTCTGCAACTCACTTCTAAACACAAACATTTGAGACAGTTGGAAAAGAAGAGTTGAAAACAACTGTCTCCCATTCCCACAATACCATAACATTTTAGAATTAGAAGACTGTTTTTAAACTGATGATCTTCTCAGTCCCCTAAATTACAGATGGAAACTTAGAAGAGAGGGCTAGGAAGTCCACAGTGTGACCCCATTAGCATGAGAGTGTGAAACATGCTTTAATATACCGTAATCTCATTGGATGTACTCATTTCCTGCAAGCATTTGTGGGGGATGAGGCAGGGTTCATGCCTACACTATGAAATGGGAGATTAGGCTGCAAGCTCTTTGGGGACAGGGACCATGAAGGGTGATGAAGATGAAGACATATCTGCAACAGAGCCTACCACAAACCACACAGAGAATGCTGTTTAATTAATTTTGAAAGTAAGAGGGGGAGAAAGCAATCTATGTTGCTGGCTTGGTCTCCACATCAATGTGAAGGCTGAGGACAGAGAATTTAAATTGCCTGTTGGTGGTCAGGACTGCTGCTGGCTTCTCTGTGGACAGTCTCTTGTCTCTAGAACTCAGCGCACTATGGCCAAGAGAGACGTCTGAAAAATAAGCCAGATTCCAAGACCCCTGAGTGAATTCCTGGTGGAGAGAGGTGGTCAGGAGACTTTATAGCTTTGTAAATCTGTGCCCTGCTTTTAAGACAATGAGGGAGGGCAGGGAGCTCTTCTGCATCTGTGTCTTAATTGTCTTCAGCTCAGCAATCCTCGTATTTGGGAGAGGCACACTGTGGTCTTCGTGGCCTGTCTCGCCCACCTCCCCAGCTTATTTGCTGTCCTTTCTCCCTAACTCTCTGCGTCACCCACACTGGCCTTTAACATGCCAAGCAGCCAGGGCCTTAGCAGCACTGGCTGTTCCCTCCGCCAGGCCCTCTCTTTTCTGGACCTTGGCTTGGCCTGCTTCTCGGGGCCATCTGGGTCTCAGACCTTTTGTCCCTCTTTTCTCTGGGAGGCCTCAGATGCCTAACAGCATTGTTCTCCCCGCCCCCCCCCCCCAGTTTCGTTTTCTTCCTGGAGCTGATCACTATTTAAAATTGCCTTATTCATTCAGTTAATTTATTTTCTGATTTAGTTCCAGGTCCAAAGACAGTGTTTACCTTGGTGAGCTTTCCAAAAAGAATAGTGTTGGGCGATTCACAGACGGATGAAAGAATGAAGAAACAAGTGCAGACGACGCAGGCAGCTCCAGGGCAGCTGTCCCGCCGCCCTGGCCGCCCCTCGTGGCAGAGCCCGGCCCCGCCCGCCCGCTCCTCCAGCCCCGCGGCGGAACCCGAGGGCGGCGGCAGCGGTTTCCCTCCGACGAGCGGGGGAGTCTGGAGAGAGCACACAGGAAAGGCAGGGCGGTGAGCGGGCCGGGCGGTGGTGAGTGCCGGAGTCGCGCGCGGGGCGCGGGCCGGGCGGCTAGCAGGGCCGGGGCGTGGGCGGAGCCGCCGCGGCGCGCGGGGCACGGGGCGCCTGGGCCTGGCCTGGGCCCGCGGCGCGGGCGGCGGCTCGCGGGCAGCTGGCCGCGCGCTGGAGGGTGGCAGCCTGGGCCCGGCCGGCGCGGCGCGCGCATCGTGGTCACCGCGGGAGTCGGGTGTCCTGCGTTGGAGTCCTAGAGCTGTCGCTAGCCTGGGGACCCTCACTCGCCTCTCCTCTGGGGCTTCGGAGTACTCCTTTGCAAAAAGGGGCCAGTGGTGTCCGAGCCGTGAAGGGGTGGATGGCTTCATTCATTCGGGCGCTCGGCGGGGTTGGGTGCTGCGGATGGAGAGGACCTGCCCGGGAGGGGTTCCAGGTGTCCTGAGCAACCCCGACCTGTCACGTCAAGGGCGTTGAATACTGTTAGGGCTTGGGAATTCTTTAGGGAGGAAAATGGGCTCTTAAGATAAAACATGTTAATTTGAACGTATAAATTTTAGACTTGGAGATGAGGGAATGGCAAATCTAGTTAAATACAAAGGTCTGTGCATTGTTAACTAATGCGTTGCATATTGTGATAAAGTTTATTCCAACTTACAAATGACAGTCTCCACCTATCACATGTGGTCTTCACTGCTAAACCAGGTAAACAGAGCAGATGAGGTATTCTTATTTTACTGGTCAAGAAATGGAAACAAGTTAAATGACTTACCCAGGCTCTCACCACCAGTAACTGACAACGCCAGGACAAGAATCTAGTTTTAGGCCCATGAGCCAGGCCTCTTTCCACCCTAGGATAGGTGCATATTTTCACATTACTTGGATAACACACAAATTAATTCATTTGTGACAAAAAGGGAATTCCATTGGGGGGTAGGGATAACCTTTAAACAGTCTTACTGACTCTTAGATTGTTTTTTAATTTATTGGTATTCCCCTTGGGTGGTTTTACTCTTCTCAAACTTGACCTCCATAGTGATGAATGCCAAATCTGTTGTATCTTTTGCCCAGTTTCCCCTAGCTTCATGCTGCTATCTCTAGACATCCACTGGATATTTTCTTTTTCTAAATATATGTTTTTTTTTTAAGTTGTTGATGGACCTTTATGTTGTTTATTTATCTGTGGTGCTGAGAATTGATCCCAGTGCCCCACACAATGCTAAGCAAGTGCTCTACCAAGGAGCCACAACCCCAGCCCCATCCACTGCATATTTTCACTTGGATGCTCCACAGGCATGTCAATTTCAGTGTCTCTTAAGCTGCACACTACCTTTCTCCATAAACCTAGCCAGTTGCCTAAGCATAAAAACTGGCTTGGTTCGTCCTCTCTCACCTCCCACAATCAGTTGATCACCAAGTGCTATCAATTTATATTTTCTGAAAACCTCTGAATCCATTCTTGTGCCATCTTTTTTGTGCCTCCCTTCCTTTAGGTGCCTAGGGATTATGGCAAAAACTTCTTAATGGCTCTGTTTAGCTTTAATTTCAGTGTCTACCAGTCTGTTTTACATTCTGCGACTATAGTTGAAATATGATCATATCGCTCACCTGCTTAAATTCCATGAAATTGTTTTCATTGTCTTCAACTCCAGAGTCCTTAGTGTGGATTCAAGGTCTTTTCTAACCCTCCCTACTCCCACCATCCTTTCTCTCTAAACAACTGTTTCTCAAAGTCCGGTGTGGTGTTGACCTTACAGTTATGGGCATACTTGTTAAAAATAAAGGTGACAGTGGGCGTGGTGGCGCGCACCTGTAATTCCAGCCTCTCCGAAGGTTGAGACAGGAGATACCCAAGTTCAAAGCCAACCTCAGCAAAAGTGAGGCACTAAGCAACTCAGTTGAGACCCTGTCTCTAAATAAAATACAAAATAGGGCTAGGAATGTAGCTCCCTGGTTGAGTGCCCATGAGTTCAATGCAAAACAAAATATGAAGGTGTCGGCTAAATTTCAGAATAAATGAAGATCACGGGGAAGGGAGGTAAAGCTCAAGAATAGGTGTTTTTAACAGTTCTGTGCATTTTAACAGACTCTACACTAAAAGTTGAGATCTCTATTCAGGATGCTGTACCATGTTTACCCTGTTCTTTATTCATACCAGATTCTTGATGGGGCTCAAGACACACCACCCCATAATATGGCACTTGGCATTTGAAGAAACAGCAGAAGCAGGAAGGTCATTCTCTGACTACCTCCTGCCCTTCTCCCCTGAAGCAGATCATGAAAGACTTCTTTGATTTTCCTCTTTATTAGACCCTCCTGCGAGATGTGTTCATCATATACATAGAGGAAAAGAATTCTCTTATTTCTGAAGACACAGAGACACAGAAGAATCTGAACAAACAGGCCTCACTATGTTCCACCTATCATTACCATTAGAACATTATCTTTTATCAAATTGTACTTCTGCACAACTATCTACTCTTCATCAAAGTTAGCATAAAAATATATGGGCCTCCCTATTTGGGTCTTGTTTCTGAAGGCTTCTGTGTCACATAAAAGTTACATTAAATAATTTTGTTTGCTTTTCTCTTTATCTTATAGGGATCTCAGGCATGAAACTAGCAATGGCTGAAAAAGAAATTTCTTCTTCCCTATGCTATCTACCTGTGTTTCTCTGAACATAACTTGCTGCCTTTTCACTTTTATACACTGTCATAATTCAGACTGCTGTAACAAAAATACCATAGACTGGGGTGGCATAAACAAATTTATTTCTCACATTTCTGGAGGCTAGAAATCTGAAACCAAGAGGCTAGCATGTTTAGGTACCTCCTGAGGGCCTTCTTCTTGTATCCTAATATGATGGGGTGTAGGGATCTCTCTAGTTTCTTATGGGCTCACTAATCTCATTCATTCGGTGCCACCCTCATGACCTAGTTACCTCTCAAAGGCCCTATGTCCTAATAGCATATTGTTGGGGATTAGGACTTCAGTACAGGCTTTTTAGAGGGTCACAAACATTTAGATCATAGCATTCACATAGCACCCTCTTGATTTTGGTGACGATGCCTCATTCTTCTAGGCTCAGGAAAGACTTTACTGACCCTGCATGGCTCCCTTGTGAGAACCAGTTCCAGTTAGCTCCCTTCTTGTAGACTCGCACTGAGCCTTGCGCACCCCTCAACATTTATCCCACTGTATTGCAACCATAATTGTGTAGGAATCATGGGCTTATTAGTTGTCGGTACTTGAGAATGGGTCTGACTTTTCTCTGCCCTAGCTCCTGGTACAGAGCCTGGCACATATGTTGTTTATTAAAGTCCTCTTAAGTGAAGGAGTGGTGTAGGGCAGTATGGAGAGGAAGGAGCATACCACTCAGTAGGCCTTCAGGGCCCTTTCTCCAGCAGCCTGGGTGTTGTGCAGGACTCATAGCAAGGCAGGCTCCCTTATGCTGCCTTCATTTCTGAATGCAGTAAGGATATTTTTTCTTGTGAGGAATTTTAATGAAAGGCAGATAGAGAATAATAAAAGAACTGGTCTTTTCAATGGAAGTGGTTTTTTCCTCCTCTGGTCTATTTACCTCACTCATCCATAGTAATAAAATTTTTTGTATAAATTTTTAATCTCTGTAGAAAATAATTTACATTTATTTTAAGAAAACTTAGCATATATATTACAATTTTAAAAATAAGCATCACCCACCATCCCACAACATAGAGGAAATTACTTAAAAAGTTGTTTTTATTTATTTGTATTGATATTTTTTTCAGTTTATGTTCATATTTGTACATAGTAGGATAATACTAATTATATTTGGTTTTTTATCCTGTTAATTTTACTTATGTTATATTTTGAGTTTTTCCACATCTGTAAAAATTCCCAGTAAAAAAGGAATATTTGATACCACATGACTTATTCAATAGATATTTCTTAAATAGCCATTATGTGACTTATTCAATAGATATTTCTTAAATAGTCATTATGTGCCAGATCTTACTTAAGGCATAGAATTCAGTAACTAGAACAAAGTCCTTACTCTCACGGGGTTTATATTTCAATGGGATAAACTGATTAACAAATTAGCAAATAAACATAAGTATCATCAAATGATAGTGCCATGGAGAAAACAAATAGAATATGGCTGTATTTATCACTTTGAATTTTAGTAAAGTTGTGCTATTTAACTTTCCTTATGGGAATATATGAGAATGTCTACCTAACTGTATTTTGTCATCAGTGAATATAATTTAAAATTTTTTATTAATTTTATAGATAAATAATGATACTGCTTTGTGATTTGCACATCTTTGATTACTGAGTAAGTTGGGCATTTGTTCACAGCCCTGTGCATTTCCTCTCTGCTTATTTTCCTATTGGAGGCCTGGTGTGCTCCTCTGTTTTTAATAAACTCTTACTAACATATTGTTGAATTCTTTATGTCTAATGGGCAAACACTCTTAAACAGTCATATAATGAGACTGTAAGAAGACAGAAAAGGAGGCTGGGGTTATGGCTCAGTGGTAGAGTACTCACCTTGCACATGCAAGGCCCTGGGTTCAATCCTCAGCACCACATAAAAATAAATAAATGAATAAAATAAAGGTATTATGTCCAAGTACAACTATAAAAAAATATAAAGAATGCAGAAAAGCCAGGAGAAGTCTGGTAATCCTCTTCCTTTCTTCATGACCCTCCTCCTTCCTTCTCCTACAATGAGGAACTAGTGATCTGAGAAAGAAGAATGTAGTTCAGGTAGAAAGATGTGAAGGAAGAAGAAAATAATTGTTGGTGAGTGAGAAGATGGTGATGATGAGACTAGAAGGGAAAAGATGAGAAGAGGCAGAGCAGAAGTGATAAGGAGGAAACCCAGCAGGGGAAGAGGAAGAAGAGAGAGGGTGAAGGAATGGAGAGGAGCAATCAGATGCTACATGATTACTTTGATACTTACATTTTTATTTTCCTGTTTCTATTCATCTAGCAGATCTCCAGGAGAAGATGACTGTCTTCTTTAAAACACTCCGAAATCATTGGAAGAAAACCACAGCTGGGCTCTGCCTGCTGACATGGGGAGGCCACTGGCTCTACGGGAAACACTGGTAAATATCAACAGTCCCACCCCACCTGCTCTCCAACCACAAAACAGCCTTAAAGAGCCTCAGGTTGAAGTTTTACCCAGCAGTTCTTTTCCCTCTAAAATACTGTGATGTAAAAACAATCAAACAAAAAAACTCATTCAAGCCAAAAGCCAAGACAAAGATTTCTTATTGTATCCAGTTTTATACAATTAAAATTATATGGAGCATTACACTCATACTTCAATAGATATGGATTATTCTAATGAGATTGGAAGTGAAGCTGTTTTTATTCATTTTATTTGTAGTTGAAGAAATTGAGGCCTATTACACAAAAAGTAAAGTCCTCTTTCAAGTTCAGACAGGAATTAGGACACATATAATGTGTCCCTACCCCAGCCCTCCACTTATTTTTAACTTGTGAGAAATATCTCCTTGGAATTTTGTTCCTGCTCTTTCTTAGTATGATCTCTTGATCTGCCATCACTCTGGTTGCTAGACACTTACCAGCTGTTTCTTCCATTCCCTCTGACCATCTCCATCTATCCCATTAACCTAGGTCAATTTCAATGAAACAAAAACTTTCAAGCCTTTTGTTTGAATAAGGAATTCAGTGCAATTATGTATATTTATTAGCCTTGGAGGGAGAAGAATGTGCTGGAGCTCCTTTTCCATTTTAGTATGGAATTAAGATTTAAATCAACAGAGAATTTTTATTTTTTTTATATAAAAATAATAGAAACTATTAAGCAGCCAATGGGTCGCAGTCTTTTGCGAATTAAGTGCTACATCTTAAGTCTATAGCAACACTGAATCTATGTAAAACAGAAAACAGAATGGCTGTGCTTTGTATTGTAGGTTTCCTCATTGGAAGAGAGTCACATGGATACTTTTGTGATTGTTTTTAATTTACCACTGTCAGAAATGACTTTATGATGCAGCATGGTATCTTCTGTTCTGCAACTGTATAAGTTGGAGCATTTTCTTTTCTAAGTATTATCAAGACTAAGCATTTAAATTTCATTAGTTAGCATCTAATGAAATAAGCAGACCTCAGAAACTTATATCAGAAAAGACAGTAATATCAGAAAAGACAAGGACAGCATAGATTTTTTAATAAATAAAATATGATACATGTAGTATTTGGCTTCTCCTTCTTTTTTTAACTAACATGAGCCCTCAAGGAGAGGCTCCTTTACCTCCTTTGCAGGAACTCAGAGCTAGACCAGGATCAGCTTGGTCAGAGGATGGTTCCACTCACTGGGAGTTACTGCTGCTTCCTTGACTAGGTGAAATTTGAGTAGCTGTGACCCCTGTTCAGGATGTCTTCGGAGGTACTGTAATATTTTTTTGCCCTTAGAGTCTTGAGACTTTGAAAAGGGCGATTAGGTCTCTGGCACCAGAAGAGGCCTCACTCTAAATTGGTTCTGAAATAGCTTGAATTCGCTGTGGTAGGAGCCAGTCATTTTGCTCTGTCTCCACCTTTGACGTTCAAGGTTGCCACCCCAAATGCAAAACCCCTGTTGTCCTTTTGTGTTTCTTTATCTCAAACTTTTCTTCTGCCTGCTTTGATACTGTTTAGCTCCATCTATTTATTTATATTTATTTTAATATTTTTTAGTTGTAGATGGATACAATACCTTTCTTTCTTTCTTTCCTTGTTTATTTATTTATTATGTGGTTTTGGGGATCGAACCCAGTGCCTGATGCATGCTAGGCAAGCGCTTTGCCACTGAGCCACTACCCCAGCCCTCCACTTATTTTTAACTTGTGAAAAACATAAACTTGACCACATTAACCATTTGTGAATGTACAGGTTCTTAGTGTTAAGTATATTCATATTGCTAGGATTCCTAGAACTTCTTTGTTTTATAAAACTGATACTCAATACTCACTGAACATCAATTCTTCATTCCTCCCCTCCCTGCAGCTCCTGGAGCCACCATTCTGCTTTCTGTTTCTATGAATTTGATTACTTTAGGTCTCTTGTAAGTGTGGAATTGTAATTTTTTTTTATGACTGGCCTATTTTACTTAGCAAAATGTTCCCAAGGTTCATCCATTTTATAACATGGCACGATTTCCTTCTTCTTAAAAGCTGACTAGTTAATATTCTATTGCATATATTTACTACATTTTCTTTATCCATGTATTTGTCATTGGACATTTGGTTTCCTTCTCTCTCTCTTGCCTACTATGAATCATACTGCAGTGAACTTGGGTGAACAGATAGCTCTTTAAGATTCTGCTTGCCATTCTTTCAGATACATACCCAGAAGTGGGATTGCTGGATCATATGGTGATTCTATTTTTAATTTTTTAAGGAACCTTTCTACTGTTTCCCATAGCAGCAGCATTATTTTACAGTTCTACCAACAGCGCACAAGGGTTCTAATTTCTCGCTCTCCATCCTCACTAACATGCTATTTTGTTTTTTTAAATAGTAATGCCATCCTAATGGTAGTGAGATGATATGTCATTGTGGTTTTGATTTGCTTTTGTCTATTGATTAATGATATGAAATACTTTTTCATATATCTTTCAGCCATTTCTATGTCATCTTTGGAGAAATGTCTGTTCAAGTCCTTTGCCCTCTTTTTAGTTAGGCTATTTATTTATTTTGAACTATAGAAATTCTTTACATTTCCTGGATATTAACTCCTTAGGAGATACAGAATTTGCAAATGTTTTTTACTGCTTTGAGCATTTTTTTTTTTTAATTGGCAGTACTGAGGATCGAATCTAGGGTTTTGTCCATACTAGGCAGTTGCTCTACCCCTGACCTACATCCCAGCCCTTTGTTACCTTTCTGTGTATCTTTGTTTCAGTGTGCTGACTTTGTTCTTTGGTGCATAGAAGAAGTTTTAAAGCTTGATATAGTGCCATTGTCTAATTTTGCTATTGTTGCCTTTTTTTTTTTTTTTTTTTTTTTTGCTTGTGCTTTGATATCATAGCCAAGAAATTGTCAAATCCATCTTTCTCTATTCCTGGAACTTTGACCACTGCTGTGCCCTCTTTCACATTCCCTACCTGGCAATGGTTGAATGCTAAACCTGAACATAACTTACTCCCATTTCACTTCTGAAATATGAAACTTTGGCATCCTAGTCCCATTATAGCCTCTATTACTCCAGTTTTCTCATTCTCTTACTCCCATTCTTCAGTGTTATCAAAACTTTGTGGCCTTCCTGGTTTCTTTCCAATCACTTTTCCCTACTTTTCACTTTTTTACTCTTCTAGATTCCTCGATCCAACACATCACATGCACTTCTTAACTCCATTTTTCACCTGTCCTGTCTGGCCTTTTCCATCTCCCACTTCCTTCCTCTCATCATAGCTGAACTTTTTATTTACTTCCGACTCATGATACATCCTATTCAGTCTTCATTAGAATTATTTTCACCAGTTTTATTTCTCATCCTTTTTAGACACTATTGGCTATTCTTGAAACACTATTTCCCCCTTGCCTCTGACTCCCTAACTTTTGTCTCCATAAAGCTCTTTTCTGAGCTTCTGACCTGATCATAACTTCAGTTGCTTAATGTCTCCTTGGGTGCTTCACAGGTGCCTCAAACTCAACAAACTTAAACAAACAAACAAAAAAAATTAAATTTAAAAAAAAAGCTTTCCTACCAAACCTGTTTCTTCTTAGTAATTGGTATCACTCACTATCCGTCTAGTTTCCCAAACTAGGAATTTGGACATCACACTCCACTTCTTATCCTCATTCCCCCCATCTGGCTTATGTATTTTAGGTGGTTTTGCACCTCAGATCTCTTAACATGTTCACTTTCTTCTGTCTGACTTCACTGTCACTATGCTCATCCACACTACCATCCATTTTCTCACCTGGATCCTTACTAGCCCCTCGCTGTTCCCCTTGTACCTACTCTTGCCTGTTTCTAAGGTTTTTGACACACCATTGCCAGAGTGTTCTTTTACAAGTGCAGATTACTATTGCTTTTAGGGTCAAGTCCACTATTCTTACCAGCTGTACATGAGTTTGGCCCCATCTGCAAACATCTCCAGCCTTGCCTTACTCTACAGTTAGCATGTGGAACTTGCAGGTCTTCTGAAATGACTTGTTCTTTCTGTTTCAAGGTTCCTTGGAGGGTTTTTTGCATGTCATTCCCTCTGGGCACACTGACTTCTTTCCAAGGCAACTACCATTTCTTCAGGTCTCAAATGTTGTTATTTCTCAGAGGAAGTCTTCTCTGTCCCTTCAATTTTGAGTTAGGCAATCTTTCTATATTTTCTCCATGGCTGTGAACTCCTGTATAAAAGTCACTTTGTTCTGTTGGTTTCTTCTCTTATGTCATAAAACTTTGTTTTGCTCATGTTGTCCCTAAGGCCCATCACATAGAAGGTACTTGACACATTGTGTTTGTGAAAGAGGGAACACACAAGAGAATGAAGGGATGAGGGCTCAGGCAGGATATCACTTGTGTTGACTGTCCACTTCCCAACCTTCATCCTGAAGGAAATAATGCACTAAATCTGTAGTCAGATTTCTCTTTCATTTTCCACCAAATTTATTTTAAAATATTCATTAATTCCTCCATTTCCTGTTCTATTTTCTCTTTGCTCATTCTTAGGCAACTTAACTCTAATTTTAAAGAGAAAATTAAAAACACTGGGCATGCATCCCTGCATGCATGCTTCTGTTCTCTTTCTGTCTCAGTGGATGGATTTGCCTCCTGCCTAGCCCCTCTAAGCTCTCAGCCACATCCCATCCTTACCCTGTTGTCTTCACTTATATCGTCTTCACTTTCTGCTTCTTTCTCCTGTTTGTCAGAACCCTTCCAGGCTTGAATGTGTCTTTGCACACTGGGGTATTCCCATTCCTTTACTGTCCGCCCCCTTCCCTTTCTGCATTTTTGAATGTGTACCTCATATTGGCAATCTCTACGTCCATTTCAGAATAAGCTTAATAAAATTTGGCATATAGTCTGTCATTTGATTGCTCATGCTCTTGAGATGAGTGGTTTCTTAGTTATTAAATTAAGAGGGTATTTTTTCAATCTTGAGTTACCACATTTGATTCTCTTCAACTGTATCACTTTCATTTATCTTTGAGATGTCTTCTTGCTCTGCTTGTCCTTCCAATGCTGGTGTCCCCCAGTTTCCCTTCTCACTCTGTGATTATAACTGCATGTTGTTTTCAGTTATGATACATAGATTTTGGGGCCATCATGTTTTTATCGACCAGACCTGTGTCTCTTGAGAATCTCTTGAGAGTCTGTGTAAATAGGAAAAAAAAAACCTTTTTGTAGTAGAGTTGGGAAGAATTGCATATTTTAATTTATTTTTATTCTGTTTCTTTTTTATTTCTGCCTTTAATTTCTCTTTTGACATCAGGTATTTATTTGCAGGTTTTATTCCACTAGTGATAGTTAATAGTATACCAACATTTTCTTCTCTATTGGGAATTCCTCCCTCTTCTTTTTTCTCCTTTCTCCCAAGTTTCAAAGACAAAGTCTATGCTTTCTTTTTCTTCTGCATAATTTCCCCACAGCAGGTCGCAGTAGTTGACAGGAGCAGCGGGGACTGCTCTCAACTCAGTAAGAGTGATTGAAGAGGAGGAAATGGCCCTGTTTGCTGAAAGGAAAGAGAATTTAAGTATTGCTCATTCCTCTTCAACTGCTCTTACCGAGCTTTCTGGGTTCCCTGGGGAAGATGATGTTCCAGGTTGCTCAGTTCATCATGTCAGCAGTTTACCTGCAGTAGCTTCCCACTCATTTCCAGTCCTTTCAGTAGCAAAGAATCTGCTAATAGAAAGTAGAGAAAGCAGCATAAGAAAGGAGGCAGTATAGTATAAAAGTTGTCTCTGGACTCAGACAGAAGTGACACTTGATAGCAGTGTGACTCTGGGCTCTCATCTGTAGAATGGGGATGATAACAGCATCTCATTGGGACATTAAAGCTTTGAATAAGATAACTGAAATTTTTAGCTTAGTGTCTGCTGGATATAAAAGTTTGATAAATGTTAGTGTGAGTATATTGATATAATCAATACTACTTTGGGATTACATAAATACTGATGGTGACTGGGCAATGAGTGACTTGAGGGACAGCTAATGGAGCAGGAAAACAAGGACCTGCCAGATGGTCTAATAAGACCTTCAGTTACACCTTCCATGTGTAACAAAACAACTTGGAAAAGTCTAGTTTGAAGACTGACAACCACAAAAGAGGCAGGGGGTAAGCAGTTCTGGCCAGTAAGCCATATCCAAACCCTGTCCTTCTGACTCGAGCTCAGATTGTTCCTGTCATCACTGGAACCTTGTTCGTGCTTATGCTGGCTCTGGTGTGTCTTCCTGTGGTTTTGGCCAGTGAGCCATGGCACTCCTTCTCAACTAACCTGCTTGGCTCGGTAGTTAACAGTGGCTCTGCTCCTGCTTAGTTTTGGCTCCAAGTTCTCAGTTTACTCATTTGGCTCCATGCTTTCAACACCAATTCTGCCATCAACCTTGGCTTGTGATCCAAGACTTTCTCCTATTTATTTTGGTGGAGCATCAGTCTTCTCTAGTTATCTGAATTCCTGGTACCCTTTCCTAGAAATTAAAAATCTCACAATACCATAAATCCCTTAACATTAAGTTTGCAAAGAAAATGTAGCTATGGTCTTGAGCCTTGGGTTCATAGATTTTTATTACTGTTGAAGGTTTTTTTCTCCACACATAGAAAATCAGGATTACTGTACTTTGGCTTTTCTAAGCATTGGTGGGAGTTGCCTTTCAAGTTATATGGTAAAAAACAATTTCTTAAATGAGAAAAAAATAATTGGCTATAAGTTTGCTTAACAGGTGTGTTCAGCGTCATTTAATTTTATTAAGAATTTAGAGATAATGGTGATAATATTATCTAACAATCAGTGATTGCCATGTGCCAGACAGGATTCTAAGCACCTTGCATTTAGTAACTCATGTTATCTTTCTAATAACTTTATGAGATGGTTATTAATCTCACACTAACATGAGAATAATAGGTCTCTGCAGATGAAGAAAAAGGGACAGCCAGATTAAGTAATTTGCCCAAGGTCACACAGCAAATAAGTGTCAGCTATGGGGCTGGGGATGTGGCTCAAGTGGTAGCGCGCTCGCCTGGCATGCGTGCGGCACGGGTTCGATCCTCAGCACCACATACCAACAAAGATGTTGTGTCCGCCGAGAACTAAAAACAAATAAATATTAAAAATTCTCTCTCTCTCTCTCTCTCTCTCTCTCTCTCTCTCTCTCTCTCTTCTCTCCTCTCTCACTCTCTCTTTAAAAAAAAAAAAAAAAAGTGTCAGCTATGACCCAAAACCAGGTAGTTTTGATCCTGACCCCTCAAAATGGCTACTGTGTCTCAGATGACACTGGTGATATGAAGACTACATATAATCTGAGAGGGCTTTATGTCATAAGGTCCCTGCGGCATGAGAGGTTATTATAACAGTGCTTCAGAGTCTGGGCTTCAAGTCAGTCAGGTATGGGTTTGAGTCTTGCCTTCATCTCTTGCTAGGCATGTGACTTTGGGCAAGTTATTGAAGCTTGCTGAATGTCACTTTTGTTCATCTGTATAATATGTCCAAGCATTATTTTGATGTTTAAATGAGATAATGACAGCACAAATTGAAAATCTATTTTTACAATAGATGTATAAGGCAGTATGCACTATGTCCTGAGGAGTTTAAAGTAAATGGTAGGGTGTCTAAGGAAAAAAAAAGAATTAATTTTTTAAAAATTTTATCATAGAAATTTTAAACACAAAAATTACAATGATAGAGTGAGTCCCCATGTGACATCACCCAGCTAAAACAAATTTTAACATTTTGTAAGAGGCTGTTGATCTGGACTAGGCACCAGTACTGGGAACAACAGACCAAGCCAATAGAGAGTTTAATTGTGGTAACTGAGCTTTGGTTGATCAGCCCTGTAGCCAGTGAACTAACTGTAAGCTATCAACTATGCTGTAGCCAATTGGCTGGTTGATGAACCAATCTTTAGTCAGTTGGGTTGTTTTTTGTATCTCATTTCTGTTTCTCTGTAAATGCTGCCAGATCACCCTGGTGGCTGAAGTTCTAGAGTCTGCTCTGGTTCTGGGAGATGCCTGATTCATGAATCATTTTTGCTTTGCTCATATAAACTCTACTAGATTTATTTGGCCTAAGGAATTTTCCCTTTTAACCCACTAATCTTCTGTGACCTCTACTTTTTGACTGGACTGTTTTAAAACAAATTTCACATTTTATATCATTTTAACCACAAACACTTCAGTACTTTATCTCCAGTAAGTAAGGACTTGAAAAATTAAGTCACAGTGTCGTTATCAAGAACCTAACAAAATTAAAAATAGGTCTTGTATATTACCTATGTCTGTATTTACATATTTTTAATTGTCCCCAAATTATGGTTTACAGTGCATTTCATTTGAATCAATATCAAAACAAGTTTTATACTTTGTAGTTAGTGCCAACCACTAAAGTGTCTTGAACCATGATTCTCCTCCTTCTCATAATAATTATTTTGGAAATCAGTACTATATTTGCCATGTAGAATTTTCATACCCTGGATTTGTCAGATAGCCTGTCTGCGGTGTTTACTGCTGTGCAGAGACATGTATTAGAGCACGAGGCACAAAGAAAACCTGGTGACTTTATTGAAAATTGTGATAATGTATGTTACAGGCTTTTGACATTCTTTTTTTATTTTGTAAGATATTTAGCTCCATGACTGTATTTTTTTGGCATGCCCTTAGCTTTTGCACCTGAGGCCTGTGTCTCCCATGCCTTGTTTTGGCCGCAGCCATGCATGCATTTGTTCCTCTAGCCCTCCTGGGTCTTGTCAGCTGAGGACTAGATCCAGGTGCTAGAGCTTTGCTCCTCTCATTGTGGCCAGGATCCATTTGGGAGCTCTGAGTCATGCCAAATCTTAGATCCTACTCCAACTTGCTGAGTCAGAATTTGCCCTTTTAGCCATACTTCCAGGTGACTGAAGTTGGAGGTGCTCTGATCAGAGGCATAATTAGATTCTGGTTTCTTATTTGGCAAAAATTCTTGTTAGGCGTGTGGTGGGCTTCATGTGGCATCACTTTAGGAGGCGCGTGGTGACTGGGTGACCTGTTGTTAGTGATATTAAGATTGACCAGTGGATTCAGATGGGATTAGCTAATCTACCCATAAGATAGTTAAGAAGTTCCTGAGAGTTCCTTGAAGCAGAATGAGTGAGAGGGAGCTGTAGAACCCCACTGTGTGGAACCCCAGCAATGAAACCCTGGGTAAGTTTCCTACCCTCTCTGTATGTCAGCTCTCTGTTGATAAACTGGAGATAGTTATAGTACCCATGTCTTTGGGTTGTCATGCAGACCTTTTTGGAACAGTGCTTGGCACAAAGAACACTCTCAATCAGAAATAGCATTTTTTTTTTTTCCTGGCTTTTTCCTTCTCAACTGAGAAAGCATCATAATGATGTCCTTTTCAGTCAGACCTTGTACACTGAGTGGCCCGGTGTTCTAGGTGGTATTCCTCAAGCAGAGGCAGAAAAAAGAAATGCAGTGTATGGAAATTGGTGAGGAGTTTGAGTGGTTTGTAGAATGGCATGTTTTCAGTAGGATTTAGGGAAACCGTTGCGGAAGGCTTGACTACAGGAAGTCTGTAGTATTTAGGGAATAGTGAAGATCTGAAGGGGAGAAGAATGTCAGGAACAAAGTAGCACTCAGCAAGGTTAATCCAGCAGCCCTGTCCCTGGTACATTTGAGGAGAAAGGCATGAAAGTTGAAAGTTGTCAGAAAGATAATAGAGGCCTGGAACATAGGGTTGGCATCAGGAATGGAAAAATAAAAATGTGGATGTGAGATGGTGGTAGTGTGAATAATTTGTGAGCATGGGTGTTGAAGCAGGTGGGCATCTTTCTGGTTTGGTTTTCCCCTACTTATTAGCTATGTGGCCTTGTCAAGTTACTTAATCAACTTAAACTCTGAGCCTTACTTCAAAACAAATATCTATTTGGCAGGCTAGTTGTAAGGATTGGATGAGGGGATATGTGTTAAGTGCCTGCTACTGTGCTGGGCTTGTAAGTTAGCGCTTGGTAAGTGCTAGCTATTGGATTGGGGATGTAGCTTGACTGCCATGCACAAGGCCCTGAGTTTGAACCTCAGCAAAGCACACATGCACACACACACACACACACAAAAAAAAAAAAAAAAAAAACAGGAAAAAAAAGTCAAGCTAATAGTTATATTGCTAGGGGATTGGGTGTTTGGTTGAAGGAGAAGAATGTGGAAGAAACCCTTTTCTAGCCTCAAGACTAGGATAATTGGTGATATAGAAAGAGGGAAGTTGTCAGGGAGAATTGGTTTGAGGTGGAGCCTTTACATTCTGTTTTAGGTAACGCTGAGTTTGAGACCCTGACAGGATATCTGGATGGAATGTGTTAGATTCGAGGGGTAAATTATGCATGAGTCACACTTGACTAGTCTCATTTTTCTTTTAGTTCAGAATATGATTTCAGGAATGTCTTGTGCTTTGTTTTTCAGTGTCTCTGAGATTTCTGACAAAGCACATGTTTTACCTTAACGCCTGTTGGGAGTAGCCTGACTACAGGCAGTGGCTTGGGGCCTGACTGCCTCCACAGCAGCTGATAAGAAAACTTAATCTCCCTTCCTGCTTTTTTTTTTTTTTAAAGAGAGAGTGAGAGAGGGGAGAGAGAGAGAGAGAGAGAGAGAGAATCTTTAATATTCATCTTTTAGTTCTCGGCGGACACAACATCTTTGTTGGTATGTGGTGCTGAGGATTGAACCCGGGCCACACACATGCCAGGCGAGCGCGCTACCGCTTGAGCCACATCCCCAGCGCCCCCCTTCCTGCTTTTCCTCATTGCAGATTTTGTTGCAAATTTGAGAAAGCTGTTTGTTTTGCTTTTTAGCCACTTTAAAGTTCACCTTTTTCTCTCTCTGCACAGGCTGATGCTGAAATTGGGGTATTAATGGGTGCTATTTAAAGAAGCTCATTTATGGGTAATTAAATTACATGCCTGTCAGCCCAGATTTGATAGGGAATAAGGAAACCTTTTTTTTTTTTTTAAGTACAATGAAGTTTAATTATATTCACTTTCCTTTCAACTCCTTTGTTAGATTATCTGAAAAGCAGATTTCTTTTTTTTTTTTTTTTTCAAAAAATCTGTACTATTTATCCTTTTCCTCATGTTTACTGGGGGGTGCTGAGCTGGAAAGGCAGTAGGTATATTTAAGTTATATTTTGTTGACTTCACATAAGTTTTAGGGATTTTCAGATCAGTGGTTTTAGTTGTTCCAAGCACTGAAGAGAATATCATAGCTGATGCTAAAACTAGCCCCTTTCTAGGTTGTAACCAGCATCTTAAATATTTATGTTTGTAGAACAGGAAAAATACTGACAATAGTTCCTCCTAACTTCTGTGTTTGTAGGTCAGAAGCTGCCCAGATCCATCATGTGTCCTGGATCCCAAAGTGAATATCATTTCATGCGGACTATTTATAGAGAACTTGTTAGGCAGGAGGGAGATGTAAAGGGACTCTCTCATCTAGTGCTTTCTTCTTGAATAGCTTCATAATCTATGTAATGATTTCTGTCTTCTCTTTTTCTATGTAAATAAGCTCAAGTGCTTGATTATATATAACTGAATCCCAATATGCATTTGCTTATAATTGCACATGCAAATTTATAATGGCCAAACAGAAGGAACTAGTTTCCTAGTAAAGTGAATGTTACACAGCATATGGAAAAGTATCTGGCATAGAATGTTTAAATTGGACTGTTGGATGGAAATGAATGGATGATAAAAAGAGCAGAAAATGGGGAGAAGTGAATGAACCATGAAAGTTATCAGTAGAGAACTTATGAGAATTGGGTAGGAGTAGAAATCATTGACAAATTGGCTGGTGGTTACAGCTCTGAAGAGGATGCCCTTTAGTGCTGCCAGAGCCTGGCCTGATGGCAGTGCCATGTGGACCTCAGTGAAAACTCAGCCGCCAGTCACAAAGAACTTTCTTCCTATTGTGTACAGAATTCAGCCAACTAGGATAGTAAGGTAGGAAGAGAAATTGATATTTTGTGGTAACCTAAGTCTAGAATAAGAGAATGGAAAAAGAATGGTTTCATGCTTTAAGAGAAATAGAAAGCTCTGGAGATAAAGGCTTTCTCTGATTCCGTTTCTCTTGGTCAGTAGAGTGAGAGGATAAACTGCAAAACCATCCCCTGCTAATGAAAACTTCGCTAAGCAGGCCAAATGATCAGCTTGGTTAGGTGAGAAAACCACTCAGGGGATGCCATCTTTCATGAACTTCCTATCCTGAATTGGAGGGGGAACAAGTTGTGTGCAAAAAACATGGGAAATTAGAAGGTACTTGAAGTATACACAAGTAGTAACTTGTTCCACATAAGTATAGAGTAAAATGGCTAGGGTCTGGTAATACATTGGGAAAGGGTGATTTTTGGAGTTGAGGCCTTTCCATCATGGACAGAGGTTGAGTTTGGCTAATAAATGTTCTTGAATTATTAAATAGAGTGGTGCTAGATTCAGTTGCTGGATTTTACCTAAGCTCACTTGTAGGAAGAAAGTACAATAAACCTATGTGGTAATCCATGGATTAGGTGGCTGTTGGTGGTTGCATTTGCCTATGTATATCATGAAAGAATGGACAGTGCTTTGTTGATTGTGTTTTTGTCACTGGGGAATACAGAATATAGGCAGAGTGCAGAGAATCAGGAGACTGAAGTTCTGAGCCTTCTAGCTAAACTTCTAACCATGGGCGATTCTAGGCTGAAGATTTCTTTGTACTAAGTTAATTAGATAGCTTTGTACTAAGTTAATTAGTTACTTTGTAAAGGTCAAAGGAAATGAGAAACACAGCTTAAGTGAACATACCAGAATCACTTGGGATTTAGAGACCTGAGATTGAAGCTGTACATGTTTTGTGTGTCTTTGCCCAGATGAGAATCACTGCCGTAGTAAACTTTGTTACTAATGGATATTGTCTTATGGTTTGATTTATAGGGATCGGCATGTGTGAAGGAAAGATTGAAAAGTGTTAGACTAGATAATTTCTAAGGACTTTTTCAGCCTTAAAGCTTCAGATTTCTAGGAAATGGAGCTTGGGCTTGGATACTTTCACAAAGGCATTTTATTTGCCTGGATGCTGTATAGCTTTCATATTTGAAGAAATAAAAATAGTAAAAACAGGGATTGTAAGCCTGAAAATTGCTGTATATATTAAGGAGTTCCTGCTTGACTGGTGGGTAAGTTCATATCTCTGGGGTAAATCACAGAGCTTATGTTTAAATGAGATAAAACATATTTTTGGCAAGGGCTTCTGGAGAGGATCAACTTCACTGTGACATGGCATACTGACATTCCATTGGTGTTGGTTTATTCTTCATTCTGGGTATTTTATTAATTTCATTGTTAACTAGCAACTTTACTTCCTCCTTTTCTACTTGCCTGCCTTTCCTTCTTTCTCCCTCCTTTTGTAGCAAGGACATTCTTGAGAAAATGCTCTTGGCTTGCATTATATTATTAAAAATGTTAACCCTTGCATTGTTAAAATTGCCACCAACTAACATGTGGGGCATGTAACATCAGAAAAGAGGAAACCTAACTTGCTGGCTATTAGCCGCTTCCCGACCTTGGGGCCGCACATAGCTAGGATGGTGCCTGGCGATCAGCCAGAAGGCCTTACCGTGGGTTGTGACGAAAAATTGAACCACCTCTAGGATAGGCTCAGAACCCTTCCGCCTTCATCTCCCATTACTGCCTATAGGATGGGTGTACATGTGAATTCTCCCCACCCTGCTGATCTTTATCCTGATTGGCTCCTGTACATTATATTAGCTGTGTGTGTTTTCTCAATAAATGAGCTCCTGCTTTGACTGGTCTCCCTGACATGTCTGATTGTCCTCTGGCGAGGGATGTGGGCGGTCAGTCGGCCCTCTCCTTTCTTGGCTCGTCCTGGATGGGGCGTGCTCTCCCCATCTTTCCCGCAGGTCAGGAGGGAACAAGGGCTAAAATCCCCTAGACATCTAAACTTGAAATCTGTTTTGTTCAAAGCAAAACTCTTTGCATGCATCAAGGGAAAAGCCGGTGGTAGGACTTATATGTTCCTCTAGACTGTAGTGGGAAATACCCTTTTTGGGAAACAGTATGGATCAATGGGATTTTTCTCTCTGTGTAAAATTGTTATTGAAATAACTTATTTTGCAGTCCTGAGGTAATAAATAAAACATTTATGACTTGGAATAAATTGAGAGCATCCCATTACTTGTAGTAGCAGGCATGTTCATATTCTTTTAAAGCTTCAGGCAGTGACGTCAGCAGATTTTTTCATTTTCTGATCCAGAGGCTTCTGATTTCTGTCAAAGAACTCACATTTCAATATTGAGTAGGTCTTCAGGGATCCTTTCTGATATGACTATGTTTTGTAGTGCCTCTTGTAAATTGTGTTTAACTTCAGTTCCCTGAAGATAGCTTGGTATTCTGGAAAGAACATGGGCTTAGAATTTACATACAGTTACTTTATTTGTTTGGTAACAGGATCTTTGGTTCATGTTCAGATTCTTGACCCATTAGCAATCTGGAATTTTCTGATGATCAGACTCGGTTCAACAGTTTTTGTGATTCCTGGAATGCCAAAAGGCACTCTTCACTTAGCCTTTTTAGAGGTTACTAGTGCCATTACATTTTACATACAGACATGCACACTTTCTGGGATCATCTTGATCTATATAGTTCCCATGGCAGTTTTGGGTTTTCATCCTGTTCTACACCATGACTCTTTTGTGCTTTGGTGGGATTCATACTGGAGAACCATCTCAGCTGATTCATACTGGAGAACCATCTCAGCTGATCTGCTAGTTCAAGAATGCCAGATACTCATACTAAGTATAACCTTCAGTTTTTCTTCCAGGACATAGTCTGCATATCTGAGTATAGTTGATCCTTCCTGTTCAAACATTTGCCACTTACTTATTAACAAGTATTTATTGAGTATTCTCTGTCTATAAGAGTCTATGCTGTGGGCTGGGGAAGAGCAAATGGTGAATTATCCATGACTTCAAGAAGTTTATAATCTAAGAAGAAAGATAAGGCAAACAAGTTTGTGTGTGGTAAGGTGAGGGAATTGGTCACATTGAATTTGGAATTTTTGTTTAAAGTGAGGGATGAAATGTTCAAATCTTTGTAGGTATAAAGTCCATAGTGTCTTTTAGGAACAGGAAAACATGCATTTTGCTAAATGTAGAAGCAAGGACAAGTGGACTTGTGGGAGATAATCATTCAATCATTCTTATCTACAAAATGAGAAAATTCTATAGTACATAGTAATTCCACCCTTGCAAAGTTGTTAGAAAGATTAAGCATTTATAAAAACAATTGCCATGTTATCTGACTGTTATGGTTTGGATATGAAGGGTCCCACAACAGCTCTTGTATTATTGGAGAAATGGTTGGAGGTGAGATGATTGGATTGTGAAAGCTGTAACTAATCAGGCTTGGTGGACTGGGTGGTAACTGTAGGTAGGTGGGGCATGGCTAGAGAAGGTGGGTCACTGGAGGTGTGCCTTGGAAGCCTACTTCTGCTTTGGAAAGGTACATCTTCCTTGTGGCCTCTCCCCGCTTCCTCTCTCTCTGCTTCCTGAACCTGCCTTGAACTGAGCAGCTTCCCTCACTGAGCCCTTCCCCGGTGATGTGCTGCCTCAGCTTGGGCCTAGAAAAATGACGCTGGCCATCTGTTGACTGACACCTCTGAAACTGTGATCCCCAGTAAACTTTTCCTCCTCTAAGTTGTTCTTCTTGGGCATTTTAGTCACAGTGACAAAAAGCTAACTAAAACACTGGCAAACAGTATTGCTTTATGAATTTTAAGTTATTTTCTATTCTAACAGTGCTGCCATTACTGAATCAATTTGGGAATTTGTTTTTTGAAATAGTTTTCAGAGCTTGCTGTAGATCATCAAAGTATAGTTAGCCCTATTAGGGAAAAAATTACATCTGTACTGAACATGTATAGATTTTTCTTGTTATTGTTCCCTAAATAATACAGTTACATAACATTTACCTTGTATATTAAATATTGAAAGTATTGGATTTTGATATCTATGGAGGGTAGAACCTATCCCTCTCAGATACTTAACAACTACCACATTTCAATGGAAGAAATCTTTTTTTCTTTACGAATATGTTTGATTTTTAAAAACAGACTCATTCAGAAAATATCAAGATTCGTAATACTGTTCAGATATTGAAGTTAAGTATGATTATAATGGGATTTTCTTTTGTAGTATCTATATTGGTGCATGTTTTGGCTTTCTCAAGGGGACATTGACAGAGTATTGTATTTGGGACAATGAATTCAGGGAATTAACTATCATAAAATCTTCTGATTTTTGAGGAGCACTCTGATAAATTAGGCAGTATTAATAAGCTCAAGAGACCTGAGGACTTTCATATATTTAATTATAAGTTAGCCATCAAAATTTTCCTTTTAGCAATAAAGAATTTAGCAGGGGGAAATGTTCCAAAGTGCTACGCCATTATTCTTGTATACATTTGGTAGTTTTCTTTGGAGCTAGGTAAGTACACAGGAATCTGTGGCTGAAATGCAGCGAGGATAGTATTCTCTGCTTGTGAACCAGAGAAGTCTGTGGCCTTTAGACATCCATCCCCATAGTGGGGAAGGGACCTGTAAGGAAGAAGTAGAGGAAATGGATGTGGATGGAGAGACAGGTTTGCAATTTTTAAAGGCCTAGAAGACTTGTGCAGAAGGATCCACAGGCAAATTTCATAGGAGATTGGAGGCACAGGCAAATTTCATAGGAGATTGGAGGCACAAGCAAATCAGCCTGCCAGAAAAAAAATTAAAAGGAAGTGGTTGGGGAGCATAGGGGTGAGTGGCTGGAAGCTGCATTCCCAGGATGGTGTGGGAGCTGGTGTGGGGTTAGCATAGTCCAGGGGAGATCTAGTAACCATGCCCAGGTTACTGTGGGAAACCTGATATTACATTATGACCCAGAGGTTATGGTGGGTTCAATATTTTATCTCACATTGTATATAAGATTCTAAATGTGAAGTACCAAGTAAATTATAAAAGCTTATGAGCATGTTAATTATTTTTAAATGTTTTACTAATTTGTACCTGAATTTACCTCATCTTATAGAATGTTTTTTGTTTTTTTGTTGATGTTGAAATGATTCACTGGGAACATGTGATGGGGAGGGATGCAGGGAACAGAGCAAAGTGTGTTTGGGAGTCCTGAGTGGGCAAGGAGGAGAAGTTGACAAAGCTGTCATGCCTCCTGGGCAGCGGTGGGGCAGTCTTACAAGAAGCTGGGGTCTAGGCCTGGTTGCCAGGGCCAGCTGTGGGCCAGACTTCACTAGGGATTGGTTTCCCTGAGCTTTTTATCTTTTGAGGTTCTATGGAATATCACTCTCAGGTTTCAGATTGGTACTGTTGATAGTTCCCTTTGGATAGTGTTTTCCTATTGAAGCTGACTGCTCAGAGACTTTGAGGGGTTATTCTACAGCCTAGCTGTGGAAGAAAAGTCATCAAGTAGCCTTTGACTAGAACTATGGCAAAAACCCACAGGTTGTTTATATTCATTTCTTTTCCTTCAACCTTAAATATTAAAAACAAATTTGAAGTTACTTTGAAAATGCAAAATTCAAAGTCCTTACTGTTATAAAAAGAATCTAGAAAGTGAATATAAATAAAACAACCCTATTTACCTTTTAAATTTTACAAATTAATTTCCTTAACTGTTGTTAACCAGGTGATCAATGTCAGCAATGTGCATGAACACACTCTCATGTGGGGAAGATTCTGGGGCCCTGTAGGCAATCAGAGTCATTCAGAGTGCTCTTAGGACACATTTTAGAGACCTTTGTGTTAAATAGATGAATATATTCTGACAGAATACTTTTTTGAAAGCCAGAATTTTGCCTCTTGACAAAATTTTCTATTTATGATATAATTGAGAGTCTGACAGTAATATAAAAAATAGGAAATTTAGGTAAAATAGTAGCAGAAGCAACTAAACATCAAACTTATTTCTGACAAATGACCTGATTAATTTCTACTAGATAAGAAAAAAATCAGGATATGTGTATATATTTTATTGTTGCCTAATAAATTACCACAAACTTAGTGGTTTGACATAAATTTATTATGTCTTCTGGATTAGAAGTCAACATGGATCTTACTGGCTGAAATCAGGTGTCAGCAAAAATTGCTATCCTTTTGGGGGCCTTAGGGGAAATCCCTTTCCCTGTCTTTCCAGCTCTAGAAGCTGCCACATTCCTGGGATTCTGGCCTTCTTCAAAGCCTGCAATCCACTATCCTTGTGGAGTCACATCTGCCTCTGATCACAGTTGGGAAAGCTGCTGTGCTTTAAGGCTCTTTCCAACAATCCAGAACAGCCTTAGTGTCTCAAAGTCCTGAATTCAGTCACATGTATAAAGTCCCTTTGCCATGTAAAGTAGCACACCCTCAAGTTTGGGGCATTAGGATATGGACATTTTGGGGAGAGGGTATTATTCTTCCTACACAGTAGAAGCACTTAATGCAGAATTTCATATAGAGATGTATTTTTCAAATGTGCCTATAACTTATCAGGATCAGCTCTTTTAGAAACTTTTACTTGGATATTTATAGGGAAGAGAGGCATTTATTTGAAAAATAAACCCCACAAATTTTGTGTGGCTCTTAATCTCCTATGAAAGTTAATACTAATGTTAGTTCTCTTTTGTTTGCTTTGATAGTGATAACCTGCTAAGAAGAGCAGCCTGTCAAGAAGCTCAGGTAATGCTGTTTTTCTGTGATAAAATTAAAACTCCCCTTATCTCCATGGTGCAGGAAACCCATGCTACTCCAGGGATGTGCAGAGGGTCTTGCGTCAGTGCAGTCTGGCAATTTTTTCCCACTATCAGGGGATGAATCGGGCTGAGAGCCAACTTGGAGTAGAAGGGAGGAAGTGAACCATCTGGTGAAGAACAGTTCTAACGCCCACCCCGTTATGGCTTGCTTTTCTGGATCACTCCCAAGAACACATAACTGGACTGGCTCTGGAAATTTGTTCATGTCTGCAGTTGTCCTTGAAAATCTGGCTAAACTCTGAACCATCTCTGATCCAAATAATCCCCAAGAGTATCAGTTTAGAGCAGGTGTTACCTCTGAAAGTCAAATCTTAAAATTGTTGATTCATATTTTAAAGCCCATTTCTTTAACACAGCTGATTCATACTATGAGCACTCTTATCAGAATTCCATGGGATTTTCCTTAAACTTTATTTATCTGGTTGTGGTTAAGTAGAGTAGAATTGTAAATCCTTTTAAATTTAAGAGCACATTTTGTCCCCCCCACCCCCGTCTCGTTTGTATATTATACTTCACTGGTGAGTTTTTGTGACTAGTTCCTTCTTCGTTATATGTCATTTAAACTTATGAAGCCAGAAATGCACCCCCCCCCAACAAAAAATAGCTCATCAAAATAAAAAATGGCAAAAGAATGGAGCATTTAGTGGAAGTAGGTGGCAAACCTCATGTTTGTTTCTGAAATGTTTTCATGGATGACAATGACAATCATAACAGATACTATTAATAAATTCCTGACTTCACTGATTGTTATCTGTTCTAAATCTGTTTGAAGAATTTGGTTTTAAAATATCTCATGATTCCAAGTTTTTCATTCAAATAAACTTTAAATTTTTAACATAATTTTTAGTTGACACAGTATTTGTATATATTTATAGGTCACAGTATGATACTTTGATACATGTATGCAATGTATAATCAAGGTAATTATCAAGTAAATTTTAATATCAAATTCAAGGTGAGTCCTACCTCAGACATCCTCCCTTATTTAAAGTAAATGCCTCCACCTCTGTTCTGAATTCCAGCTCCTCAATTTTTCAGGGACAGTGTTCCTTTAATTTCCTCCCTCTCACATACTGACCTCTCTTTACCATTCTGATTGTCCCCTTCTCCAGCACATGGTTAGCTCCTGCCACCTGACAGAATGGAAGTGGATTCATCCTTATAGTCTTCTATAATTACTTCTTCCATGTCCTTTTTTCAGATTAAATTCTTGAAAGAATGATTTAAAAAAAAATCTCACATAAACTCAACTCAATGTTATCTCATATAAACTCCTTAATACACTGTGAATCTGAGACTGAAGTTGCAAGTGAATAAGCATTCCAGAGAGGAAACCAGGACAAGAAGGACTAATCTAGGACTGTAGATTTCGAAGTGGGCAGGCCAGAGAACTGGGTTAATAAAATTATTTTTGATCACACTTTAGATGAATATGGGTAGAAAAAGAAAGTATTACAGTATTTAGAGATTTGGCAGTAAAATATTAAGGTCTAAGTAAGAGTGAAAGAAATGATAATATAGCAGAAACTTTTTTTTTTAAACAGAGAAAGTGTTTAAGAAAAAAGAAGGAATCTTGTTTGTTTGTTTGTTTTTGTTTTTAGTAAGAAATACGGGTGAGGACTTCTAGTGGACTGTCAGTAGGGTAAATTTAGAGTGAGTTACTTAATAAAAGATCTTTGTATAACTTTCTTTCTTCTCTAGTCTTTACTTTGTACTTCTACACTAGACTTCTGACCCCTTAACCCAGATTTGTTCCCCACCACCCAAGAACTAATTTGTTTCCTTTTTGTGCTTTCCAATTCTCATTTTGTCAACTGTCTTCTCCAGTCCAGACATTGTAGCAGTAGCTCTCACTTAGTTCCCATTTTAAAATCCTCACATCTAGTTTTTTACCTCTTAATTCTACTATAGCCTTATTGTTCATAAAGCAGAACTTGGGGTTTTAGAGCTAGATAAATGTGAATTCTAGACTTGTAATTCAGTAACTCTGTGACTTTGAGTAACTTAATCTGTTGTAATCTTGGCTTTCTAGTCTATAAAACTGAAATTGCATTAAATCTCCTTGGTTTCTCAGAACTAAGAATAATATATGTGAGGGTGGCAAATGCTAGGTGCTTAGTAAATTACGATTTACATTTCTTGTCCCATGCCAGTTGCTGCTATTTTAGTTATTATACAGGGTTTCAAAGAAGAGGAGGCACATAGACTATTAGGTTTAATTTCAATATGTATGAAGCTATGAAGATTAACTGGCAACCCAAAGATTTCTCATGAATAAGTTTTAGTACCAAACGGAAAGAGAAAAAGATGGTATTCTGAAACTAAAGACACATGGGTTGAACTTCTCTCTTGACAGCCTGTGGCCTTACTTGTTATGTTTATAATAATTTTAGGCATATTTTATGGAGAAAAGCTACCTCTAGTAGGTGAAGCAGGATTTTTTTTTTTGTCATTAATGTTACAGGGTTTTTTGTTTGTTTGTTTGTTTTCTTTTTTGTTGTTGTTCTTTATGGGTTTTGTCAATATGAGATTGTGAATAAATATTTGTTTTCTCCAGAGTATATCACATGTCTGATAGAAGTAAATTCTTTTTGGAATGAAAAAATATATGTGATCACTAGCTGAATAAAAGGACATTTACTGAAAACTTTTCTTTTTTCCTTTTCAGGAGTTTGGCAATCAATTAATTCCTCCCAATGCGCAAGTGAAGAAGGCAACTGTCTTTCTCAACCCTGCAGCTTGCAAAGGGTAGTTCAGTTTGTGATTTATTATATGTTCAATGTTTCTAAAGGGGGGAAAAGAAATCACAGAATTTCAGCCAGCTAGTTAGTCTGTGTGGAACTGGAAGAGCTAGGTTTAGTACCCTAGAAGCAAAAAGATACATTTGCGGTGTAGCATTAACAGTTAATGTGAAATAACTATAAAGCTAATTGATGCTTAGCAAACTTGTATAATTGAAGTGTAGTAATCATTCCAGAATTAACACTCACAAAGAAGTCTAATCTGCTTGGAAGTGGTCCCCCTGGGGACAATGCTCTGCTGTGTGGCATAAATCATTAGACCATCTCTGTAGAAAGATGTTCAGAGATGGCCAAGAGCACCGTGTGTTTGCTAAGGCAGAACATTCTTTCCAACAGGAATGGACCTTGAGCTAGGTCTTGGTGCATACTTGCTATTCCCAGCTAAGATAATGGCCCATGGGGTAGGGACCTAGAGACAGATGTGACCCATTATGTGCTTTTAATGTCACAGAGCAGTCTGTAACTGTCATTTAGGGACTTGTAGGAATTAAGGTGTGAAGAGTAATAGTTGGGGCTTTGGTAGCTAATGATGTGTCCATAATGGTTCATTGATTGTGCCACTCTGAAATGGAGAAGGGGTGCGGTGGGGAGGAAGTGTATAGGAACCTAGTCTGTTGGTGACAAAAATACCATGGGCAGAAAAAACAAAACAGAACCTTGTTTTATGATGTTAACTGGATGCTGCTCTCATTCATTTGAAAGGGTGAATATAAAAATCTTGAGAGCTTTGGGGGAAATAATTTAAAATTTATTTTTAAAAATAGAATGAGAGGATTGAGGGGGAAATGAACTATTCTTTTTGGCTTTTCTGAGGATTGGGCAATTAATAAACATGTTTTAAACTGGATCTCATAAGACCTAAGTGAAATGACATTAAGAATAATAATAAAAAGTATAGCTGGGGTTGTACTCTAAGGGGAAGGCTACTGTTGTCTAGAGCAACATTTGGCATGGGCTCTGCAATTAGTTCCTCTGGGTGTTTCTGGGGAGTAGTGAGCCTGACTTCACAGAGATGAGGACGAGTCATGCTTTCCTTCTTAATCAGCAGTGTAGGGTATTCACCTACACATTGTCTAATGGGCTTAACATTATATTTGCCAGGCTTTATTGGAGCCACCTGCTTGCCCCCATAAACCCACCAGTCAAATGCCTTGATCACTGTTGTTTAATGCCAGTTATTAAATAACACCAAGAAGTAAATAAGTCCTAATGCACTATAACCATTAGTCATTGGTGGCCTGCAGGGGAGAGATTATGGGTTTCAGAGTTGAGGGACCTGTCTATATACTGTTTTGCTGCTCACTAGCTCTGGGATTCTTTGAAGTTACTCTTCTTAAAGCCTCAGATGTTTACTCATCAAAATAGTGATGTCACATAGTGATATCAAAATAGTGATAGTACATTCCATATTGATTAGGTGTCTTGAGTATTAAATGAGACAATGCCTGTGAAGAGTTAAATGCTATTTCTGTTTCATAGTAAGCTCCAGTAGAACAGCATAGAGGCTGTTGTTGGGTGCAGAACACTTGCCACTCTGCTCTCCTACCCTTCCCAAGAGCTCTGCACTTTTTCTGCCAACTTCTGTGTAACTCTTCTGTGCTCTATTCTTTTAGAGACCTTTTAGGTTACTACTTGCTAATTTCTGATGAAGAAGTTTATGGCAGTTTGCTTGAACTATAATCAGTTTCTTCGAGTTTGTATTTCTAAGAGGTACATTTTTTGATGCTAAGGATTAAAGGTAGGCCCTTGAGCATGCTAAGGAATCGCTCTATAGCTTAACATTTTTTAAATTAATAATTTTTTTTCAGAGAAGCTTTATTTTTATTTTTATTTTTGTGGTGCTGAGTATTGAACCCAGGACCTCGACCTTGTAGATGACAGTTTTAGGTTCAGCTTACATTTTAACATGTAAATGTATTTGCATTTTTAAAGGTGGTTCTCATTTGAAAGTATAACCTCTATCTAAAGGCAGGGCTAAGATTCTGTCACTCAAGTGGAGTCTTTCCTTCCTTAAGGCGTTGCCTGTTCTGACAAGGTGAATCCCTCCATGCTTCTAGGATGCAGTTACTCTGAAACTCAGCAATTTTTTTTATAAGCTTTCACTATTTAATTGCACCATCTTTATCATTGTGGCTCTGCTGTGACACATAATTTATAATTTATCATGTAGCTATTTCATTATGTAGTACTGGTTTAAAACTTCAGAAGAGCTTTAAGAAATAAGATAACTGTGTATTTAGAGTTAATAAATAATACATTAAAGAGTAATTATTTTGTGCGTGTGCCTGAGCCTGGAAATTGCTGTAAGTACATAAAGTTTTTATTTAGCCCTGTTGCTATCTTGCCCTTAATTATATAATAAATAATGTATTTCTTACTGGTAACACTTCTTTTTCAATCTTTTATATAGAACATTATAAGGAGACATCTTCACCTTTATATTAGGGCTTTACTGAACCCAGGACATCACAAAAATATGTGAATAAACATTAAAGATTCAAGTCTTTTTTCTTGAACTCAGAGGAGGTTATGGATTTATTGAGATTGATATGGCAGATTGAGACTTCTCCAGAGTTTTGCTTTTAGGAAATAAATTTCTACTTTCTTTTTTTTTTTTTTAAATGATGATGATTTTTTTTTGAGAGAGAGAGAGAGAAAGAGAGAGAGAGAGAGAGAGAGAGAGAGAATGTATTTATTTATTTATTTTAGTTCTCGGCGGACACAACATCTCTGTTTGTATGTGGTGCCGAGGATCGAACCCGGGCCGCATGCATGCCAGGCAAGCGCACTACCGCTTGAGCCACATCCCCAGCCCAAATTTCTACTTTCAACTGCTCCATTCTTATTACTCCAGCAATGATAGCAACCCTGGAAAGAGAACTGTTTGCAGTATCATTGACTCAACCCTTTTTTGCTGGGTTAAGCCCCCAGAAATGCCGAACTGGAAAGGAGAAATGGCCTCTTAGCCTTTTATGTTCATTCTGATAACCTTGCAGAACAGTAGACAAGGTAGACTGTATTTTAGTTATTGTATGCTCAGGTAGGTCTTGATGGTTCTTATGAAAATTTGTTCAGGTTTCTCAGTTCTATTTTAATTCATAAGAAATGTTGTGTGTTCTGTATGCCATTTGGTGATTATATCTTTTTAATTTACAGGATATTGAATTTGGTCTCTTCATAACTATACATGATTAACATTAGTGGCCTTTGAGTTTCTTTCTAGTATAAAAGTCAAAGAATGCATTGTTGGTAAATAATAATAATCTTTTTTAGAAAGAAGTTGCATAAATATAGATATAAAAATTTGATGTTTGACATTGAGTTTTTAAAAGCATTATTTGTTTTGTTAGGCGATAATTGGAAATATTTGGGTAAAAGACTGGTCAGCTAATTGGTATGGTTTAACAAAGATTTGTCTTTGAGATTGCCATTGTGGGGGTTTGGGTGGGGCGGTTTTTGCAATTTCTGCATCCCTTGATTCCTAGACAGTTTTGAGTCCTGACTAAAAATGAGACAAGAGTTCACTATCAGAATGACATGCATCATAGGTTTAAAGTACACAAACTACTTCAATTGTTACACAAAGTACATAAAGTATTAAAGAAATGTAACAATGACTTTCATTTTTTTTTAAAGAGAGAGAGAGAGAGAAAAAAAAAATTTTTTTGAAAATATTTTTGTTTTTTAGTTTTTGGCAGACACAACATCTTTGCTGAGGATCGAACCCGGGCCACACTCATGCCATGCGAGCGTGCTACCGCTTGAGCCACATCCCCAGCCCCAATGACTTTCATTTTGAGACATCACCATTATGTCATATTCTTTTCCTCAGAATTTACATGCCTATATTTGGGGCAGGTTTATTCACTCATTTTAAGTTAATTCATCCTGTACTTAGTGAGCAGCTTTGAAACATGTCATGCATGTTTCAAGGATTAAGGAGGTTTGGCATCTGTTTTTGCAGAACTTTCAGGGTAATCCTGAAGACAATCATGGAAATCTCTAGTCCTCATCACTGTGAAAGTTTCTAATGGGATGTGGAAAGTGAAGAGGAAGTGCAGAGGAGGGCATGACTGAGCCTGGGGCTTGGGGTCAGCTTCTGACCAGTTCTCCCATAATTACATTAATTTTTAATATTTCCCTTTCTTGGCAGAATAGAAAAGATCTTTGATTTTTCTCCAGGGATTTCACTACAAGTTTAAAACTCAAGTTATGGAGATACTCCTAGTATTAGAAATTGTCAAAAATGATGTATTTCTTTCCAAATGCTTATGTTTATTAAGTTAGAATTAAGCAATATTCTGTTAAGTCTGTTCCCTTGGGCTGAATGATATTGCAGTGGATACCCTCCCTTTCTTCCACTAGAATAAAAGAATATACCGGGGAGTACAACTAAGGTCCATGAGGATAAATAGTCTTTGGCTCTCTGCGATGTTGTGTCCCCAGCTCCTCCACCTATGACCATCACTCAGTAGGCGTTCAGTGAATGCATGTTGAGTGAATTGGCACTGTTGTCCTGAGTGGAGCCATATCTACTGTCTCTTCTTCCTCAAGAGGAACACACATGTGCACCATGGGTATCCAAAATGGATAAGAGCTGACTGCATTAGACAAGGGACACACTGTTTTGCTCTCTGTAGAAATTCATACTCATCAATAAACTTCCCATACCTGAACAAATAAAGAAACATGTTCCTTTGTCTTTCTTATTTTACTCCAGAGAAGATGGTTGGGTTTTTTGGAATCCTTCCTTTTGAGTATTATGTTAAAATATTATATTTTCCCCCCCTTTGTCTGCAGCAAAGCCAGGACTCTGTTTGAAAAAAATGCTGCCCCGATTTTACATTTATCTGGCATGGATGTGACTGTCGTTAAGGTGAGAATGCTCGGGAGTGTTGATTTTTGCCGAAGCCACCACCCCTTTAATGTATCTTCTGCTCTTGTCTTCTTAACAGAAATCACTTGTCACTTATGACAAGAGCAAAGAAATCAGTGTTGTATTTTGTTCTGATAATTAATAAAAGCAGTTTTGTTTTTTGTGACATTGTCAGCTTTTCATTTTCACAACAGGATTAAGTGGAGGCATGGAGACCTTGGTTCCTTTCATCTGAGACAGGAGATGGAATTATTTCTTGAAGGATGCAAGTTGTTGTAGCTGACAGAATTCTTTCCTCAAAATAGGAAACCCTCCAGTTTTAGTAATTTAATTTCTTGGTGGTGCTACAAATATATAAATGTTTTTCTTTCTGGTAAGGAATTATCTATGGTGAGGAATTAGCATTTTCAGATTTAGGTGAGAAGAAAATGGAAAAAAAGAAGAAATTGTGCTGTTCCAGAAGATGCCGCAAGTCCCTACTTGTTGAATTTTACATATATGGGTGCCTACATTCCATAAGGTGTTTCCAAGTTGGTTGGTTAACCTGTTGCTAGTATTGCACACTTTGACTAAATCACAGAGGTTAAAAGGTGATTTAGTCTGATTATATACAGGTTAACTCTTTTCCAACTTTTCTGAGACATCTTCCAGTTGTTTGTTTTTGGGATGCGAGAAAGGGGAGGATGACATTTGAGTACCTACAATGTGTTAGATTCTAGGTAAGAGACGTTAGAGTAGTTACATGTAAGATTGATATTATCTGTTCTTTGAATGATTGATTGAACTCATGAGTAGAACCATCTGAGCTTCGAGTTTTCTTTGAAGGGAGATTTTCTTTGTATTAAATTTCTTTAATGGTTCTAGAAGTACTCAAGGAATTTGTTCATTTCATCTAAGTTTTCAAATCAGATGGGATCAAGTTTTACATAATATCTTCTTTTAAAGTTTAAATTTATATAGCATCTGAAATGCCTGTTTCATTCTTCTTATTGTTTAGTTTTTCCCTTTTTATTTTTTTCCCCTCAGGAGTCTTATGAAAGGTTTTCCACTATAATTAGTCCTGCCATCTTTTGGCTTATTCTTATTTTCGTGGGAGATTATATTTTATTCATTTCTGGTCTGTTATTATTTCCTTCATTCTATTTTTTCTTGCTATTTTGGCATTATAACTTGATGCTTATTTATTCATTCTCATCTTTATTTTGTATTATATATATTTAAAGCTATAAATTTTATTCTACTGCTTCAGTATTCTATAACTTACTCAAATTTTTTTTTCTTAAATCCTTGACATTGAAGACTTTATTCCTGAAGATCATCATGTCTGACAATAAATAAGAGGATAATTTTACAGATGGAGAAATTCTAAAACAGAGAAAGCAAATAATTTATGTAGGTGAGCCATTATGCCATAGGTAAAAATACACAAAGAATTTTTTACTTTAATGATCCATTATTTTACGTTGAAATGTGTTTTTTAGTTAAGGAAATTTTCTTTATTCATTTATCCATTTTTGGACACTTAGTTTGCTTCCTATCATGGCTATTGTGAATAATGTTATAGTGAACTTTTAACTTTGACATAGAGTACTTTCATTATCATTCATTTCTAAATATTTTCTAATTTCACCATGATTTTTGCTTAATTTGAGCTATTCAAACATGTTTTAATTTCCAGATCTGAAGTTTTTCTTGTTATCATTTTGTTAGATTTTTGATTTAATTTCATTGGTAAAAAGGTAATCAATATAATTTCATATTTTATTGGAATTTGTATTATAGACCAGAATGTGGTCTTCTTTCATAAATGTTCTGTATATGCCTAAAAATGATTCATATCAATTATTAGGTACCAGGTCCTGTTTATGTTCATTATGTAAGTTCTATTCATTATGTGATTCAAATCTCTATCGTTCCTGGATTTTTTCTGGTTTAACTTGTCTATTTCTCTACATAGTTTTGTCCATTTTTGCTATACTTTTGACTGTTGCTGTACTTTTACCTTTAGGGATGTCATATAGTTGGAATCATACAGTGTGTAGCCTCTTCAGGTTAGAGTCTTTCATGTAGCACTATGCTAACTGTTGACTTCTCTCATGTAGCATTTTACCTTCCTCCGTTGTCTATTTGTAACTTTATAAAGCTCATTTCTTTTATTCATAAAAGCTATTTGTTGTAGCTAAAATAGTATTCTGTCATCTTGATATATTGCCATTTATCCATTTACTCACTGAAGTATACTTAGATTGCTTCCTATTTTGGCAGTTATGAATAAAATTGCTACAAATGTGAACTTTTTGTGGACATAAGTTTTTAAGTCATTTGAGTAAATACTTAGGAATGCTATGGCTGGATAATATGTAAGTCTGTTTAATTTTATAACAAACTGTCAAACGGTCTTCCAAAGCATCTGTAACATTTTGCATTCTGTTGTTCTGCATTGTCTTCAGCATTTGCTGTTTTCTCTTTTGTATTTTAGACATTTTAATAGAGATATAGTGGTATCTTCTTGTTTTAATTTGTAGTTCCCTGCCTGATGACAGATAATGTTCCCATATGCTTACTGTCCATCTGCAGATCTTGATGAGGCCTCTATTCAGATCTTTGCTCTTTTAATTGGGTTGTTGAGTTTTAAGAGTTCTTTGTATTTTTTTAAAATAAGTCCTTGAATAAGAAATGTATTTTGTGAATATTTTCTCTCTGTTGTGTCTTGTTTTTCCATTTTCTTAATAGTGGTCTTTTTGTTGTTTTTTGTTTTGTTTAGTGCTTTTAGGAATTGAACTCAGGGGTACCCTGCTGCTGAGCCACATTCCCAGTCCTTTTTATTTTTTATTTGAGACAGGGTTTCTCTGTGTTGCTCAGGCTATCCTCTAATTGGCTATCTTCCTGCCTCAGCCTCTGGAGTTGCTGGGATTACAAGCAATGCACCACCATACCTGGCTTGATAGTGTCTTTTTCAGAGCTGATGTTTTTCATTTTAATGAAATCCAATTTACTAACTAGTTTTTTGTTTTGCACTGCTGGGTATGGAAACCAGGGCCTCCTGTATGCTAGACAAGTGCTGTACTACTGAGCTATAACCCCAGCTCTGTTAATTTCTTCTTTTATGGATCTTGCTTTTGGTAATGTAGCTAAAATTTCATTGTCAAGCCCAAGATCTCTTAGACTTTTTCCTACATGATCTTCTGGAAGTTTTATTGTTTTGCATTTTACCCTTAGTTCAGTGATCCACTTGGAGTTAGTTTTTGTGAGAGACATAGGTCAGTAACTAGGGTGTTTTTGTTTATTTGTTTTGTTTTTTTGTGTGTCATTAGGCTACTTTTTTGTCATTAAGCTACTTTTTTGTTCTTCTCTTAGGACATTTCATATTTTCTTCCCAAGATCAGCACCTCAAATGCATTATTCTTATTAATGTAATCTTCTTAATTATGGTCTGCTAAATCCGTCAAGATCTTTTTGAATTCTTTCATTGATGAACCTATTCATGTATATTAATTGTTCTTGAAAGTATTCAAATATACCTATTCATATATATTGTATTTGGAAGTATTTATTGAGTGCCTACCATAGCTAAGACCAGTTCTAGGTGTTGAGTATACATTCTAAACAAAAGAAACCGTCTGTCCTGAAAGAGCTTTCTTTCAAAGTTTGAAAGGAAAGAACACAGACAAAAAATAAATGTACAAAAAAAACAACTGCTTTGCCAGATAGTGCTGAGTGCTAAGAAGAAAGATGAGGAGGAAACTTTAATGAGGGGGCTGGTTTTAGTTCAGATGGCCAGGGAAGACTGGTCTGATAAAATGACCTTTGAAGGAGTCACATGGGTGCTTGAGAAAAGAGATCATGGGCCAAAGATATCACATATAGAAAGGCTCTGAGGCATGTTGGGGGAATAGTAAGTGAGATGAGCAAAGGGAGAGAGGTTAGAGAAGTAAGGGAGGGCAAGATTGTCAGCTTTTTACCATTTACGTGTCCAGTCAATAACTTTTTGTCCTAATTGTTGACAATAACTTTTTGTCCTAATTGTTGACAAAGGGTTTAGGAAGAGGTTAAAGGGAAAGCCCTGATGAAATGTTCTTAGTAATCTTCTGATAATTGACATTCTGCTGAGCCTTTTGCTTTGGGGCCACAAACATTTCATTGGTTGCTAATCTGTTGCATTGTATTCTAGCATCTTGTTTCCACATTTCTCCACCTTGTCTACAGCGGGATCATGGAATAACTAGTCAGGGGCCTTGCTGAAGACCAGGTACAATGTGGCTGTATAATATCCCAACCTCTTGAGCTAATAATTTGTCAAAGAAGGAAATGAGCATCTTAGTGAACCCATGCTGATTCCTAACACACACCCATTTCTGGGTGTTCACAAGCCCTTTAAATCAAGATTGACTAGGCATATTCATTTTAAGCAACCAAATATTTGTAAATGTAACTCTGAAGCAAATCATTTCCTTTTTAGAATAAAAGTAGAAAAACTAAATGTTGTCATTTTAGGGACCTCCTTTTTTCTCTGAATTAATGTCATATTAGGACTTAGTAACCTGTGACTCCTTGCTGGGTATTTTCTCACATTGTCCAACAGTTCAGTTCAATTCTGACACTAGCTTCCACCATGAGCATAGACTCCATAGGTGAAAGGCTCAGTCCTACCAAGACCACCCTCAGTGCAGGACCAGTTGAAATATCAGAAGTAGGAGGTCACTGTGCTTCTGACCATCGAGCTGTGAATGGAAGTTCCACAACCCTTCCTCAGGTTTGATAATTTGCTAGAATAACTGAAACTTGGGAAAACACTTTTATTTTGTTTACTGATTATTATAAAGGATACAACTCAGGAATAGCCAAATGGAAAGATGCATATGGCAAGGTGTGGAGGCAGTGGGGTTGGCAGAGAGTTTCCATGCCCTCTGGATGTGGCACCCTCACAGTAGCTAGATGTGTTCATTAACTAGAAGCTCCCAGACTCTTGAAAACATGAGGGTTTTTATGGTGTCCCATTAGTAAGCATGATTGATTAAATAACTGACCATTTGTATATGAACTCAGTCTAAAGTCTCCTGCCTTGCTTGGTGGCCAGGGGATAAGGCTACAAGTTCTAGCTCCCTAAGTCGTTTGCTGGTCTTTCTGATGCCAGCCCCCATCTTGAAGCTAGCCAGGGCCCATGGAGAGTCACCACTAGAGCGCACACTCAAGTGTGGTTGAGAGGGCTTGCTATGAACAACAAAAGACCTCTGTCACTTGGTAAATTCCAGGAGCTCTGCCAGGAACAGGGGACAAAGACCACATACATTTTTATTCTACCATAGGTGCATTAGCCCATCTGAAATCTAGATATTTGTGTATTAATGTACCTAGAGTACTTTCAATTGGAAGAAGTGTTTTCTTCTTCAGTGTCACTTGCATTATGTGTTTTAAAATTTGTTGTGGGGTTTAGAGATACACATATCATTGGTGACTGAAATGTTTCATTTAAGTCCATGCATGGATCTGAGATGAAATGTTGTCAGCAGATGGTAAGGCTTAAGTATTCTTTTATGGTAACTTTGAAACATACCTGTATTTCTTTATGCAAAATCACAACCAAACAATCACCTTGTATTATTTAGTACAGTACCAATTATGAACATTTGCCTGTCTAGTTGTCTTAACATTATGCTTTACAAAAGTAGAACAAGGAAGCTATTATTACCCCTCCTCAATACATAATTTCATTGATAAGGAAATTAAGACCTGGAGAGTTGAAGGTCACTCAGCTAGAAAGTAGCAGAGTTGGGATTCAATAAGTCTCTTGGGCTCTGAAATTTGTGTTCTTTTCATTACCTCTGTGTCTCCCTATTTGCATATACACTTGACTTCCTGCCTTCAGATGAAAAGCAGTGGGTAAATGATGTAATGGAATCTGCACTGGACTGTAAATGAGTCCTTTGACTAGCTAACCATATGACTGGGGCAAATCAATGGGTTTGAATTTTGTTTTTGAAATAAAGAGCTGACTAGATAATTTCTGAACTTCCTTCTTGCTCTAAAAGTATAAAACTATAAAACAATATGTAATTGCTTTGATTAGCTATTTGTTTTTTCATGTCTATCAATTATGTAAGACTTAAGAAAAGAGTCAGTGTAAACTTTAAAGAAAGTACCCCACATTTTATTATTTTTATTTTTATTTGTTGTAGTTGGACATAATATCTTTATTTTATTTATTTATTTTTATGTGGTACTGAGGATCGAACCCAGTGCCTTACATGTGCTACAACTGAGCCACAATCCAGCCCCAGTATCTCACATTTTTAACCTTGACCTAGGATGATAACTTTACCAAAGTCTTCTTTTGTGTTTCAGACAGATTATGAGGGACAAGCCAAGAAACTCCTGGAATTGATGGAGAGCACAGATGTGATCATTGTTGCTGGAGGAGATGGGACACTGCAAGAGGTATGACTCTTTCTCTTTGAGGCCATTTGAAGATGAGACAAATGGAAATTAGATTTGAGAATAATGGAGTATAGTGTTACAGTTAAACTTTATTCTTTGGTATTGTTGCTGTCAAACTAGTATATTTCTAAATTTTTCTCACACTTTTATTTCTTTTTTTCTTTTTTTTCTTTTTTTTAAGTCCTCTATCCATCACATAGAAAGGCTAATATATCATCAAATTGAAGTTTGATAAAACTGAATAAAAAATGAGGAAAAATGGTGGTGGGTTTGAAAACCCTTAGAAAGTAGCCCTGTTTGTAACAGAATCATAGTTTCTATTATGAGAAATATTCCTTACCAAATAAACTTAAAGATTCCTTTTAAGAAAATGGGGAATTGCCCATTCTCACATCATCACTGTCATATTTAATGTTATTTCTTAATTCTGCATTTTTAGGAAGAGAGGCTACATGTTCAGATGTATGCATGTGTTTTTTATTTTTTGTTTTCTACATTACTGGGCATGGAACTCAGGGCCTAGCATGTGTTAGGCAAACACTCCCACTGAATTGCACGTGCCACCCTGCCTTTGCTTTACTATTACATAGCTTCAATAAGATACCACTACATACCTATTAGAATGACTGAAATCTAAAACACTCACAATATCCAATGCTGCTAAAGGTATGGAATAAGAGGAACTTTCAGTCATTGATGGTGGGAATGTGAAATGGTTTAGCCACTTTGTACCTATTGGGACAACCAAAATTCGCAATAAACAAAATAAAAAATGGTACAGCCACTTTGGAACAGTTGGATAGTTTCTCACAAAACTGAATATATTTTCCCCATATGGTCAGGTTCCTTAGTATTTTCCAAAGGCATTGAAAACTCAATGTCCACACAAAAACCTGCACATAAATGTTTATAGCAGCTTTAGTAGCAAAACTTGGAAGGTATAAGGTATCCTTTACTAGGTGAATGGATAAATAAAGAATGGTATAGACAGATAATGAAATATTATTAAGCATTAAGAGAAATGAACTATCAGGCCATGGAAAGACTTGAAGGAAGCTTAAATGCTTATTACTAAGTGAAAGAAGCCAACGTGAAAAGGCTACACACTCTCTGATTCTAACTACTTGACATCTGGGAGAGACAAAACTATGGAGACTGTAAGATCAGCCTTGAGTTGACAAAATGTTTTTAAGAAGTTGATAGAAGAGAGGGATGCCTATGCAGAGCAGAGAGGATTTTTAGGGCAACAGTACTACTCTTTATAATGATGAATGCATGTCTTTATATATTTTTTGAATCCCAGAGAATGTGCAACAGACAGTGGACCCTAATATCAACTGTGGAGTTTGGGCCATAATGATGATTGATACAGGTTCACCAATTTTAAGAAGTGTACCACACTGTTGGGGGATGTTGGTAATGGGGTATACATTTGTGGAGTTTGGGGTCTATGGGAAATCAATGTCCTTTCCTATCAATTTTTCTTTGAACCTAATACTGTTTTTTAAAAAGAAAGTTTATTAATTAAAAAAAGTGACACATCCTTGAAACTTACTTTGGTCCAGTAAGGATGGTATGTCGTCCTGCAGGTGCTCTTCTTTCCCTGTAGCACACCAGTGCTGCTGGTGCACACTGGGAACCCCTCAGAGCTCTGTCCAGGGGATGCTACCCATTGTTCTGGTGTTCCTTCTACACTCAGGCCTCATTTCTTATCACCTGTCATCTCTGTTGGGTGGTGTCTTCAGTGTACAGTGATGAGAAGCTAGCAGCAGACAGGCTGTCTGTCCTATGTTTGACTTGGTACTTATGTAAGCCTTAGTGAGCTTTTTAAAAGGCTGTGCTAATGATCTTGTAATTGTTTTTATGGCTTTTTAATGAAGTGTGAAGAATACTGATAACATGCCTACAAACAGTGAAGCAGACCACTTGACAGCCCCATTTAATACTGAAACTCTGTGAGGTGGGAGAAGATCAAGGGAGAAGATTTGTGTCAGCCTTGACTTGACACAATGTTTTTAAGGAAAGACAACAAATTGTATATTTGGTATAATCATGGTAATATTAATTGGGCTGGGGATGTGGCTCAAGCGGTAGCGCGCTCGCCTGGCATGCGTGCAGCCCGGGTTCGACCCTCAGCACCACATACAAACAAAGATATTGTGTCTGCCGAAAAACTAAAAAATAAATAAATATTAAAGTTCTCTCTCTCTCTCTCAAAAATAAATAAATAAATAAAATAAAATAGGTATTGATTAAAAAATTTTTTGAGAAGTATTCCAAAATTTTAAAAAGTGATTAATATTGGTTATTCATTATGGTAGAAAAATGAGAAATTATTTTTTTCTTCTGGTATTTTTCATAACTTTATAAGAATAGTATCTCCCTTGTCTTCATATTCCTCAGTAAGAAATATTTATTGTGTGCAGGTTTCTCTGAGTGTAGCAAGTTGTTTTTTCCTTTATATATACTTTGTAGTAGCAAACTAGTCTGTGTGTATCACAGTTATATAAAAAAGCATGTAGACATTATAAGATTATGTTTTGTAGAACTTAAAACATGATTTTACTAATGTGGAGTTTTTGTAATTATTTTATCTTAGTCTTTATTGATCATAGGTTAATAGTAATAATATCTAATTTAGCTCATAATATTTTGGAATACTGTATATTTTAAGATCCATTTTATCATTTAACATAATTTCTAGGAAGAAAACAAGTAAATTTGTGGTCCGTGAAAATTGAGCCCAATTTTGTTAGGATAAAGGAAAAACATATTCATGATATTTTTATATATATATTTGTAGGTTGTTACTGGAGTTCTGCGAAGAACAGATGAGGTGAGCTTTTAAGAAAGAGTAATTGGCTGGATTTGGTGGTGCATGCCTGTAATCCCTGCAACTCAGGAGGCTGAGGCAGGAAGATCAGAAGTTTGAGCCCAGCTTTGGCAACTTAGTGGGACCCTGTCTCAAAATAAAAAAACAAAAAGTACTGGGGATATAACTCGGTGGTAAAGCTCCTCTGGATTCAGTCCTCAATACAAAACAAAAAGAGAGAGTAATTATATTTTAGCTTTTACTTTTCTGTTTGTTTTTTCCCTCTTTTTTCTTTTACTTTTTTTTTCTCCATTTTATATTTTAAAGCAAGCACATGTTGTGATTAGAATGGATTTTAGTAAGGAGAGTACCACTGCCTTTTCATAGGGTGCTCATCAACCCAAGGTGGACTTTCTAATTGGTAATCCAGGGTATCCAATAGCTTTTAACAATCATTATTTAGAACATAAAATTTTGCTGTGGTATCTTTTCTTTAAGGAATTCCTTCATAAATAAATCATGGTATAGTCACCTAGTGAAAACCAGCCAGCAGTTAAAAGAATGAATTAGATCTATAGTATCTATATGTTTAAATCTCAAATATTGAATTTTAAAAGACAGGTTGCTGAAGCATGTGATGAATTTCTACAAAGTTTTAAAATTCATAAAGCAGTACTGCATATCGTTAATGGGTGTCTAGATACGTAGCAAGAATGATAACATGGGTAGAAAGGAATCCCACTGGCCTGTCTTCTATTTGAAGGATAATGGTTTTCTTTGGGAAGGGAGAGACAAGAATAGGAGGAGAAGGAATTTCAAGTTATCAGTGCCATTTTATTACTTAAAACAGCTGAAGCAAAATGGCAATTGTTAACATTATTAAAATCTGGGTTGTAGACTCATGGTTGTTTTTAATATCCATGTACTTTTCTATAATAATTTAAAATAATTCATAATTAAAAACAACCTTCTCAGTAAGAGAAAAACTGTGGTAACCTTATAGTGTTTTCATGAACCTTATAGTGTCTACTGTATTTGTGGCATTTAATTAAATTGACCACTATTCCATTACCTTCTGCTACTTGCTTATTCTCTTTGTTTTATTTGTACTTGAGGTAATTTATAGTGTCCTTTCACCTGCTCACTGTTCAATGATAGGTATTTTTACTTGAATTTTATCTGCAGCTTTTTCAAGTGGTGTGATAACAATGCAGTCTCTGTCACACTAGTACATTGATCCAATATCTACAAGACCCTCATTATCTTAATTACGTTTCTTCCAAACAGTGGTCATTAATGAGAACCCAAATAGTTTCTCTAAATTCTAAATTATTCTAGAAACTGTTCTCTTAGTGATATTCTATTACTGCTCTAGGGATATGGGAAGGACAGTGGGGAGGCAGATGGAGGGCTTAATAACTTTGTCCTGGTGGACATACTTGTGTCTCTTTGTTAAGACTCATTTTCTAACTTTAACAATATAACTTTTCTCTTCTTTTTTTTTTTTCCTCCCAGGCTACCTTCAGTAAGATTCCCATTGGATTTATCCCACTGGGACAGACCAGTAGTTTGAGTCATACCCTCTTTGCCGAAAGTGGAAGCAAAGTCCAGTAGGTTGTCAATGTGGAATGTTAGCATTTGTGAGTGAGCGAGCTTGGGGATAAAAAAAATCACGTTTGATGTCCTTTTGTTTTTTGAGTTTGATGGCTTAAAACTTCCAATAATTGGGAGGAAGACCTAAATCAAGGTTCAACTTTTCAGTTCACTGGGAAGTTTCCCAGTTGGGTTGTGGGACTCTGCTAGGTCAGATGTGGAGATGAGTACTTCATGTTCTTTATCAGTTATAAAGATGGTATTTCTGACCCAAACTATTCTTGCACTTTTACACTGTAAGATTCCTTTAGAAAGGCAGATTTGCACTGACCGTTTGTTTACTGTAAGTATGCTCCATGCGAAATTATCAAGTCTCTTGTGAAGTTTGAATTGGTATTTTTGACTTCATTATCTTGATAATATAAATAGATAATAACCATTAAATATAATCACATCCTTTTGGGGCTCCCTAAAGTGGTAGGCAGTAGATAAAGCAGAGGAGAAAAGCAGTGTGGCTCTGACATCTATATTAAATTGCTAGCCTAATCAGGCAATGTGTTCAGAAATCAGGCAAATTGTTGTCCTGTTTTTGTGAAAACATTATGGAAACAAAGCCCTAGTCTTTCAAGAAGATAGGGATCTTGAATTTGAGGACTGGATTTCACAGTGATTAATAACATAATCTTGAGCAAATGGTTGTCTAGGAAATCTAAGTAAGTGGAGCACTGAGAGAGAGAGTTATATGATCTTTAATGTAAGCTTTGTGACACATTAGAAGAAGTCAGTAAGTAAATATTAGTTGAATTAATTAATTAAAATTTCCTTATGACTTTTCTAATTATTACCTTCTAGAATTAATAATACTCAGGCAATTTTCAATTTTGGGTAAGGATTTTTTTTCCTTCTTTAGAATTGTTTGATTAGGTTAGTTTTTGTATATTTTTTTGTTGATGTTGTAATTTTAGGAGCCACCTATTATAACTTAATAGTTCTGAATTTTTATAAAAGTCTTGGTGCCTGTATCAAACACTAGGTGTGCACATAGGCATATATAAGACATATATTCAAACATCACACATGCTTCAAACTTGAGTATAATGGTGATCATTCAGCTATTCACCAACCATCCTGAGGCCGAGCAAACAGAGAGGCTGTTTTAATTGGCTGTACTTTTTGGCCCAATTTAGAATTTTCGAGGGACAATAGTAATGACAAATGAATTACTCAAACATTTTTTTGCCTCTCTGAGATTAATCTTATCTGGTTCAGGTCTTGGTTACATTAGAGAACTTGTCTTCCCTTGTGTTGGTAGAAGTTATTTGAACTGCTTTAGCCAACATCTGCAAATACCATATGCCAGTGATCAGAGTAGGCAATTGCTTTGGAGAACCCTTTGCTTTTCCCAAAGCCAGTTTATCTGGAGTGTGGCAACCCTTAGAATCTGAGATAGCAGTCAATTTTTTGGAAGCTGATTTTCCTCTGTTGTTAAACTATTGTTATTGCTGCTTCTATTTATAATTTAAAGATTTATAAAGCTTAATTTATAAACATACCCCTGGGCTCTTAGGTAATCGAGTAATTCTGTCCTAGATTAGAATTTTGTAGACCTCTTAACCTGGCAGTTGCCTAAGGCTCTTTAAAAAGAACACAGCTTTGCTTTTTGCTCTGCTGCCAAGATTTCTTGTATCATAATTACTACAAGGAAAAAGTATGTTTTTTTTTTTTAATTTGAAATGTTGCAGGTAAATAATCCTAAAAGTGCTGTTTGTGCTTTAGTACTACTTGATTTAGAACTTTCAGTTATATTGTTGGAGAATGGTGAACTTCAGGTTGCATTTTAGTTGTCTTCTGTCTGAACAACTCTATGACCATAATTTGATAACCTAGATGAAATGGACCAATTTGCCAAAATTCATACAAAAAGAAATAAACAGTAGTAAATGGATAAATAAACAGTAGGTAAATGGTAAATTAATAACCTGGTACATGCAGACAATTGGAATATTATTCAGCTCTAAAAAGAAATAAGCAAAGAAATGAGCTTTCAGGCCATGAAAAACACAGAGGAAGCTGAAATTCATACTGGTAAATTAACACTGCCAATCTGAAAAAGCTACACAGTGTATGGTTTCAACTATTTGACTGTGGAACTATGGAGACAAAAAAGATCAATGGTTGCCAGAGTTGGGGGAAGAAAGGGTTGAATAGGCAGAGCAGAGAGGATTTTTAGGGCAGTGAAACTATTCTATATGATACTATAGTGATAGATGTGTGTCTTTATATGTTTGTTGAAATCCATAAAATGTGCAACATACAGTGAACCCTTATATAACCCTGGAATTTGAATGAGTGGATGTAGTTTGCCAACTGTAACAAATGTAACAACCACTCTAGAGCAGAATGGTGATAACTGAGGAGGCTGTGTATGTGTGAGTGCGGGGCTAGTGGGGGGAATCTCTTTACCTGCCTCTCAATTTTGCCATGAACCTAAAACAGATGAAAAAAAATTAAGTATTAGCAGACTTAGAATAGTATTTTCAAACTTAATTGTCCTTGCTTAAATAAGCACAAGGAAAGGACTCTTAGTTTCTCCTCAATTTGGCAACATTAACATGGACCTCTGTGGCTACTCTTTCTCATCATTCGTTGTAGTTATATACTGCCCTTGAATCTCACCATTAAGATTCACTCACCTGGGACAATTTTAGTATCAATACTATCTTTATTGAACATATCAAATATATTTAAATCTATGAATGATTTCATAGTTAGTACTAAGAAAATAAAAATGAAAACTGATCACTTAACAGATGATACCAGGAAATGCATTAATATGAAATGTGTGTGTGTGTGTCTGTATATAAACAGACACACACACACACACACACACACACACATATTAAATGTTCAATGAAGAAATTTGAACATTGACTAAATAAGTTGACAGGAAATTTTAAAATATTTTAGGTATGATAATGTATATCATGGTTTTTAAAAGCACCTTTATCTTTTGGAAATTCACAGTGAAATAATTATGCATGAAGTATCAAGATATCTAAGATTGGCTTTAATTGATAGAAGAGAGGGGATATGTGAGGGGATATTCTGTAAAAAGTACAGTATTTTCTGTACTTTTTACAGAATAAAACAATTCATTCAGAAAATATTGAGTGTGTACATGTGCCATGCACTATGCTAAGTTTAGGTTTTACATTGATCGGTAAAAGCACGAAAATCATTACTAACCTTATAGAACTTTCAGCTCTCAGGAGGCAGGTGATAAAGAGATTCACAGTGTATGATAAATCGTGATCTCTGAAGGGACATTAACAGTTTAGTGATAGAGAATTATAGGGAAAGCCCTCACTACAGGCTGAATGGGGTGGGTCTCTGAGATGGTGGTATTTCAACCAAGACCTAAAGGATTAGAATGGCCAGCCATGAGAGACTGGAGATGGATTACAAGACCTGGAGTTTCGAGGAAGTACTTGACATAAGTCCCCTTATTCTTTCACTCTGAGAGCAAGTATCTTCTTTTCTAACCACTTGCTTGTGTAATATTTATTTTTTGACTATTCCTAGTGTATTTATGTGTGTCTAATCTTAGCTCCAATTAAAGAAGAAACTCCAGAACTACATAGTGCTCTGAATAGATGTTAGTAGCATGTGACTTTGACGAGTCCTTTTCAAAAGACTGTCAGGACGTAAATATGAATAGTCTTGAGTCTTTAAGCAAAAGAATCATCAATTAAAATGAAGTATATCCTAGTAATCCTGGAAAATAAGAGAAATAAGTCTTGGGTTCTGGATTATATTTTGTTAAGATAGCTACAACAAATCCTGTCCTTTATTTACCCTTTTGTCTGTTAGAGTATAAAGATATACTGTTTTTTTTTGAAGTGCCTGAATTTCTTACAATGAATTAAAGATGTTATATTATTATTATTATTATTTATTTAAGTACTATGTTTTCCTATGATTAAATATAAGGCACAATGGAGAGACTCAATAAATGTTAAATAAGTGATTGATGCCTTGTACAAACTTCTCTTTGCCAAAGCCTTCTCTTTTGAGTCTGTATCAGAGCCTTCTACCATATTTATATCAGTTATAAATATATAAATAAATATTTAAATAAATATTCTTTTATACTCCTTTGTTCTGCTTTCTTGGACTATTTTGAAAGACATCTTCCTTACCTATCTACTCCTATTCTGGGCGGGAATGTATATGTGGTGGGGGGAGAGATGTTGCTTATTTTTCACAGCATAATTTCCTTTTTGTTCCTATTTAGACATATTACAGATGCCACACTTGCCATTGTAAAAGGAGAGACAGTTCCACTTGACGTCTTACAGATCAAGGTAAAGTCTTTCCTTCGATTTTGAAAAAATTATGGAAGTAGTAGACATGTACATGTAAAAGAAAATTAAATGTTGTGGTTCAAATTAGACTGCAATGAATAGTCCCTCTTCCCTCCCTATTCCAAGTATTAATCTCCAGAACAAAAATCTTATGTGCTGGTTGGGGATATAGCTCAGTTGGTAGAGTGCTTGCCTAGCATGCACAAGGCTCTGGGTTCAATCCCCAGCACCACCACCACCAAAAAAAAAAAAAAAAAAAAACCATCTTATGCGTTAAATCACTAATTAATATGCTTATGATCCTACTTTTTAAAGATATTGTGTGTGGTAGGGATTGAGTGTACATCTCAGTGGTAGAGTGTATTCTTAACATCTCCAAGGGCCTGATCCATGGTACTACATGCACACATACAAGTAAAAAAAAAATCATGGTAAACATCACATAAACAAAATTTACTATCTTATCTATTTTAAGTGTATACTACTTCAGTAGTATTAAGTATATGATGCTACTTTTTAATGTATCAGCTTTTTTCTTGACTTCTGTTATGATTCCCTCTATATGTCTTCCTAATGAGTTGCATCTCTATTTTCAATTTTTCTGTTGACTGTCTTTGGATCACAAGCAGTTTATCTGTTATATGGTTGTTCTGAATATTAAGAGAGCTCATAAATATAAAGTCCTTAGGACAGTGACTGATTTCATCTCACTTGTTTATATAGTGGCCACTTCTTTCTCCTATGCTTTGTTGGAGTTGAAACCTTGCTCTTGTCCCATCTTTACTTTGGAGCAATCTGTCATTATTTGGAACTCAGGTTACTTGGTTGTCTTGCAATCTTACTACCTTTTACCTTATTACCTTTTACCTTATTACCTTTCATATTAACTTAAAAAATTGTGATTTTTATAGTTTTTCTTTTTCTCATTTTTCAGGTAGGAATAATGTTTTTTATAGCTTCTATACATCCTAGGTGGGAACAGAACATCCTATTTTTATATCGCATTGTTTAACATTTTCTGGTTCATCTGTAGAGAAACTCATGAATTGTTTTAGAAATGCGTTTACTGGCTATGCCCTCTGAAAGGGATTAGAAGCAATGGACACCCCACAGAAGTGAACATGCCTGGCATTCAGATTTTCTTCTCTAAACATTCCCTAACAAAAATAATCAAGATTCTGTGATGGGATGCTTTTTAGAAGCAGAGCAGAAAGGCAAGGGAATACTCAAAAATTGATGGGGACATCACAGAAAGAAAAGAACTAGCCTGGTGGTGTCATACTCACTGATTTGGAGACATTTTGAATATCAAAAAAACAGTAACACTGATGGATTATAATACCGAAAATAAAAACGAAGAATCCATGAGTGTCCAGTGATATCACAGAATTGCCAGCTTATAAATATAAATGGAATGATAGAATAAGGATATTAGTATTTTCCGTCACCAAATGGCTAATTGATTTCAGGTTGAGATCATCCATGAATACTAAAAGTATTAGATAAAAAGCTGTTGGGAAACAAATATCCAAATAGTCTCAAATTATTAATAATTTAAAAAAAAATACATTTTTAGAGTGGAAAAAACTAGGATATACCACTTCATCCAAGTAATCAAACTGAATACCACCAATAATGAAGCAAACTGTCATTATCTGACTTCTGATGTGATATACTGAGAAACATGCACCAACACTTATGCAGTTTCCTGACCAAAGTGATAAACTCATCTGAATCTAATTGAATCTCATCACAAGAAAAGTATCAGACAAATACAAATTTTGGACTGGCCTCTTCCAAAAATGTCAATGTCATGAAATCCAAAAGAAGGTAGTCTCTTCAAGATTAAGGGAAACTAAAGAAGTAAAACTAAATCCAGTATAAGATCCTAGATCAGAAAAATGAAAATCAGTTGCAATCCTGATAGACATTATTAGAACATTTAGAGAGATATTTTAATATGAAGTCTATATTAGATATTATATATTAGTGTTAGATTTCTAGAGAGTGACATTGGTGCAATGTTATGTCTGTGTATCTTTGTTCTTAGGAGAGGCATGCTGAAATATTTGTGAATTCCTTAACTTATTTGCAAATTAAGTAATACTATGGAACATACACATAGAGAGATAAGGCTAATATAGTGGAGAGATATGGGTAATGATGAATTTAGGTGAGAGGTATAAATGGTATTCATTGTACTACTTAGATTTTTTGGTTGACATTTTTTCGAAAATAAAATGTTTTGGGAAAAATGTTCAATACCCATTTCCGATTCTTGATCAGGATTCTCTCTTTAAAAAGAATTTAATTCCTGGAAAACATATATTCTTACTTGGATAGTAGTTAAATTACTGTTCTTTCTTCATCTAATTTGTTTTCCCCTAGTCAAAATTCATGGGCTAGAGTTGTGGCTCAGTGGTAGAGTGCTCGCCTAGCATGTGTGAGGCACTGGGTTCAATTCTTAGCACCACATTTAAACAAATGAATAAAATAAAGATCCATCAATACTTAAAAAAAAAAAAAGGACAAATTCCTAAGAAGGCAAATCTGTGCTGTTAAATCTTCCTATAAATTGTAAGTTTCTTGTACTCTTTACTCAGATTTGGCCTTAAAATATACCAACTTCTACCAGGCATGGTGGAACAATCCTGTAATCCCAGTGGCTGAGGAGGCTGAGGCAGGACAATCACAGTTCAAAGCAAGCCTCAGCAATACAGTGAGGCTCTAAGCATAATAGTGAGATCCTGTGTCAAAATAAAAATAAAAAAGACTTGAGATGTGGCTAAGTGGTTAAGCACCCCTGAGTTCAATCCTTGGTACCAGGGGCGGGGGAAAAAAAAGTACCAGCTACTTTAAGAATGAACATTTTTATATTTCATATGCTTCTTGATATTTGCTAAAGGGTCATAATTTCAAACTTCAAGCCCTAAAAGTCTCTATTAGTAACACTGATTGAGCACCCCAAATCTGGAAAACTCCAAATTTCAGATTTGTCTGAATCAAAAATTCAGTCAGATTTGATTCTGATCAGATTCAAATCTGAAATTTAGAACTTTCCAGATTCAGGATGCTCAACTGGTGATCTTTGTGAAAATATTCCCAAATCCTAAAAACTCCAAAATTGGAAATGTTTCTGATCCAAAACATTTTAGATAAGAGGTCACCCTGGGTAAAGTTTGCAGTGTGCATTTATAACTGGTAAACATGAGCTTTTAAGATTTGCCTTGTATTTTCCTTTCTTCATGCAGAGATAGCCAGGCTCTAGCATGACCTCATTGGTCATAAGAGAAGTGATTTAAATATTGTAGTTGATCTTTCAGCATATAATAAGTTAGGTTGTTCTCACAAAAAGTAAAACCTTTGCTTAAAGAAATTCTAGCCTAGGTAAAGTACTAGATTGTTATCTAGAAGATAGTATTTTAAAACATTGTTATTGCTAAAAGATTCTCTCTTAATAACAGGATATATCAGGGTAGATTTCTTAATAACTGAGTGATTTACTTTTGTTTATATAAGTATTAGAAGTGCATTTTATAGTAATTAGAATTTAATTGGAAATAGTTGATGTGCTTTATTTAAATGTCTCATCTCTCTATCTCTTTCCTTCAATGTACTGATTTTTTGAATTGATGAAACCAAGATCCAAATTACCACAGGTTCCATGTATTAATGATGCAGCCCAGGAAGCAGAAAACTTTTAAGTGAGTTCCTGGAAAACAGCTTCTCCTCTGGTTTCTGAGGAACTCAACTCAGTTTAATTCATTTCCCCTTTTCTCCTTATTTTTGGAAAGAGCTTTCAGATATGGAGAAAAGCATTAAGGCATAGTCTGAAATCAAAAGCATTATAGATGAAGCCTGACAACAAATTCTTCTTTTAGAGATCAACTCAAACTCCAATAAACATTTAACTGCAGATTCTCCAAAGATAAAAGCAGCAGTCATTGGAAGTTATAATGATGTCTTGCATTTAGCTTTTTCAATGTTCACCATGTGTTCATATCTCATGTGAACCTCTGACTGAGTCAAGATGTGTATCAGCATCTTCATTTGACAGTCACTGGTTATGTGACTATGTTGGAGACAAAGCTAGGCTGTTTTCTGACTCATGGTCTGTTGCTTTTTCTACTTTATCACTTGGCAATATACCATGATTTTTAAAGAGCAGTTTTTTTCCAATATAGACATCTTGAATACTTAACTCTAAAGAAACTACTGGAAAGATTCATGGAATTTTTTCTAGTCTTTTTGATTTTTCAATTTTTAGACCACAGAATCAGATAGGGGAGATGGTGGGGGGCTGGAACATTTCCCTTATCCTCTGTATCCTTCCTGGCTAGTTACTTGTACTCCTTCTTCTTAGACCCGGGCTCTGAGCATTTTCCTAAGATGCTTAGAGGTTCTTCAGGGGTCCCTCCATCTATGTCTTCATCTAGAGTCCCTAAACTTCCTAGGTTAGGCAGGTAAATAATTGATAGGAATTGTTTTCTTTTCATTGTTCCTTAAGCCTATATTCCAATCCGCTCTTTCAACTATTTTCTTCCTCAAATCCCTGCTTTCTCAGGGATTTGCTCTTTCAGGTGTCTGTGAATTGGGGCAACACATCTCCTTTGCTGTATGGACCTGGCTGTGTGGTTTTTTTTTCTGTTTTTTTTTCTGATCTGTCCATCTCATGATTTGCCTGCCTGCCCAGACCTTCAATGGGCTAAGATATAGTGATACCTTGTCTCTTGGCCTCTTCTCTGTTGTTGTGACCATATTTATGCTTATTTGACATTGTTCATGTCTGGCACAAGCTCCACAGGGGCTTATCTCCTTTACGGACCTTCAGATACTTCTGAATCTTGACCCCTCTCTGCCCATTCAGTTCTTGGTTGGGCATCTCTACATCTGTTTGAACATTCCTGGCTGCCCATTTTGTTGGCCAGAATCATCCCACCTCTTGCTAGGACATAGCACCCCATATCAGTGGAAGCTTGAGATTATAAGACTTTTCTGTTGTCCTAACAGAATATTCCTAAGACTCTTCCCCCCAGATGAAGGAGGAGGAAACATGTTGGGGCACCAATCTGCAAGTCTTGAGAACTTGCCTTATCATGTCTTACCTACACCACATACCTTAGAATGGAGTTCCCAAGTCCTCCCAGAGAAGGGTTGACAGTTAACCAAAAAACTGCATGTTATATTTCTCCTTTTGGAAATTTATGATGTACATTACCATACTAAAGACCCTAAGAAGAGCTGCACTACACAGCTTGTTTCAAACCAAATAGGTTCGTGTTTCCCATTCTGTCTCACCATGGAATCTTGTCATCACCATCAGCGTTGTTGGGGACACTTGTTTTTATCTTAGGAATCCCATGGGGAAATGCTGAGGATACAGCAAACACACAGCGTTGTTTCTTCCTCCTGGGCTAGAGTGCTTTCTCCTCTCCTTTTCTTCTTTCTCTCTAGTCCTCTCCCAACCTCTCCTAATCTAGGTCCCTTATTTTAAAAATGTTACTGATAAGATTACAAAGTTGCAGGTAGGAGGAATAAGTTTTGAGATCTAATTAAACAGGCAAGAATCAATAATAATGTATTATATGTTTCAAACTAAGAACCTTCAAGTGTCTCATCAAAAAAGATAAGTGAGGTGATGGATACGTTAATTAGCTTGATTCAATCATCTTACTTTGTATACATATATAAAATCATCACATTGTACCCTATTAATGTGTACAACTGGGATTTGTCAATTAAAAATAACGTTAACAGCCAGGTGTGATGGCGCATGCCTATAATCCTAGCAGCTAGTAAGGTGGAGGCAGGATGATCACAAGTTCAAAACCAGCCTTAGCAACTTAGTGAGGCCATGAGCAGCTTAGTGAGACCCTGCCTCAAAATAAAGAATAAAAAAGGGTAGTATGGGGCTTAGTGATTAAGCATCCCTGGATTCGATCTCTATTACTCCTCTTGCCCAAAATAGAAAGGGCTGGGGATGTGGCTCAGTGTTAAGTGCCCTTGTTCTTAATCCCTGATATCTGTACCCTCCAAAAAAAGTCAATAAAAAATATATAAATTTGTGTTTTGTTTTAAAATGTGTGTTGTTCTCCCTGACCTCCTCTTTTGCTCTCCAACACATTATACAACTACACGTGCTTTGTGCTGTCATAATTTTCTACATATCTGTTATTTGAACTGCCTATAGATGTGCCTTTTGTTTGTATTTGAGTCTAAATAGCCTCTGCTATACTTTGAGCTCCTTCATCCTTGTCACAAGGCCTAGAGTGGGGTGCTCAATAAATATTTATTGGTTAAACGAATGAATGCATCTTTTTTAAAAAAAATTTATTCTAGTTTGTTATGTATGACAGTAAAATGCATTACATTTCATATTACACATATAAAGCACAATTTTCCATATTTCTGGTTGTATACAAAGTATATTCACACCATTTGTGTCTTTATACATGTTCTTAGGGTAATGATGTCCATTTCATTCCACCCTCATTTCTACCCCCATGCCCCCTCCCTTCCCCTTTTCCCCTTGACCTATCTAGAGTTTATCTACTCTTATCATGCTTCCCCTCCCAACCCCACTATGAATCAGCCTCCTTATATGACAGAAAACATTTAGCATTTGTTTTTTTGGGATTGGCTAATTTCACTTGGCATTATATTCTCCATCTCCATCCATTTACCTGCAAATGCCATGATTTTATTCTCTTTTTATTGCTGATGAATGTATAAAGATGCATCTTAAGATATTTGAGAATGACTTTGCAGAATTATAGTGAGAAAAGTTTTTGATTCACGTAAATGCTTTATAAGGTTAGTCTGTCACTTAATTTTATGATTAACAACAATTTCACATAATTTTTATTTTAAAATAAATTTTATTTACTGGTTTGTGCTACTCATTGTTTCAGGAGGTGAGTCTACAGTGGTGATAACCCTTTATATACTCTTAGTAGATCGCCTGTAGATAAGTTTGAATATCAAGCAAAAGAGAACTCTGTTTTCACAGATAGAAGCCAGTGTTCAGGGGTTAAGTGGCATGCCTTATAGCACCTATGAATTATTGAGGATTCTTACTTCAAAATACTTGAGTTAAGTTGCTATTCTATTTTATAAATCTCCAGTGATCAGTATGCAACATTTCTATGAAATCATGTGGACTTCACATGCTTGCTTATGCTTTGGTAAAAGCATTACTTATTATATCCAAAAACATTGTCATTCTGATGCTCCATAAACAGGCAGGCAAGAAATCATCTTGGCTCTAAAGATATTCAGAATATAGCATTTCATCTTTTTCTACCTCAGCCCTGGGCACCGTCATCTTTTGTCTAGATTATTTCACGGTTCTGTACAGTTCTCCCTCTGTCCTTACCTCTTTGTGATCTTTTTTCAACAGTCAGGATGCAGTGACAAGTTAGGGTACCTCACTCTGCTCAAAGCCCTTTGGTAGGGTCCCATCTTTGAATAAAAGCCAAAGGCCTTCAGGCCACAGTCTTGTCCCTATCATCTTTCTGGCCTTATCTGTATTGGTTGTGTACTTCAGGTCTGTGCAGATGTTACTATATGGACAGAATCTTCCTCCACCTCCTTATATTGATTGGTAATCACTCCTCCTTGGAATATCTGCACTTCTATTTTACTCTCCCCTTTTCTACTGTTTCTAGCCCCTATACTGTTGATATGTGGGAAAAGGTTAGAGAAAGATCTTTTTACTTAGCAGGTGGTGTTATAGATCTCTGTTGATGGCTGAGGCCCTAGTACAAGCTCTCTTGTGGGTTCACATGTGAATTCCTTGGGATGCCTCCCTTGACGTCATTTTCTGGTGTTGGAGATCTGTTCTAGCTCCTCCTCTTTCAGCTCCCTCCCTTAACTCCTGGGCATAGTACCTTCCATAGCCTCTCACTTCTGGAGTACTGTGGCCATTGTGCCAGTCTCTTAGATGAGGTACTGTCAAAACAACTCAATCCTGCTGTCGTCTATTATATCCACTTAGCACCTGGGAAACCAGTGTGTCCTTTGTCGGTCACTCAGCGAGTTGCCCCACTCTCACCCATTTTCTATGCCATCTCTGCTTCTAAGAGCAGAAAAGCCAGTCTCTCTTTACTGCACTAGCAGGGATGAGAGGCTGGTGTCTCTTTCTTGTAGCTTCTCCTACTTATGTGTGATTTGCCAAGAAATTCCTTGCTTGATTTTGGTGTAGTGGGAGTGGGACTGACAACAGGGCTGGGAGAGCCCTCCTCTTCTGAGAGAAGAGGTAGCATGCTTTTTCCAAGCCAGCAACTTCCAGTGCTAAGGTCACACAGGTCATAATCTTTCACATGCTAGTGTAGTGGGGTGATGTGTGGGGGACACCCTACTGTCTTGCTTTTGGTAAAAGCATTACTTATTATATCCAAAAACATTGTCATCCTGACTGTGTGAATGATCCCATCCACACAGCAAGGGATCATTATACTGCATCGAGGTATGAATCAGCTGAGAAAAATTAACCAGAAATTATAGAAATAAAATAAAAATTAATTTATTAATTGAAAGCGGGACATGGTGAGACCAGCTCTGATGGAGACAGGATTTGACAACAAAATGGAGTCTGAGCAGTTATTTATGTGGGCAGGTGCACCAGAGGGATTCAGTGGAAAGAACTTCTTCAGGAAAACAGGAGGAAGATAGAAAAAACAAGTTATTTGGGGCTTAGCAGGTTATGCCAACCTCCTTTATCTCTGGGCAGGCTGGGATTTAGAAATCAAGGCTTTTAGAACTAGTGAGTTCTATGGCAAACACAGAACTTTCCCCCATCAATAGTAATTGCTTTGCAGATGTGTATCCTCCCCGCACCCTTGTATCATGGGGTTCCCCAAAGCAGTGTTTCATTGATTAGGGTTTCACATAGTTCAAAGCAATGATTTATCAACCACCTATGACATAACTGGTTCTACTGCCTTTTAGCAAACTCTCTGTTGTGTCTAGCATTTGTCAGCTCTCTTTAGAATTGAGGGTGGCTGTTAGTATTCAGCTCTTGGGATTTAGCTATGATTTTGAATACATAAATAAAAATTCTATCTAGAATCTTGGTGTATATATATTACATATACTTTAAGGAAGGTTAATTTTGAATTATTAAATTCTTAGGGTTATTGTTTGTTGGATGATTTGTCTCATTATTGCTTAATACACCAATTTGTTAGAAACTTAATAATTTTAATATGTGAGATTTGGCTATACAATATTATATTAAATCTGAATCACTTTTTACTCTGACTTGACATATATTTGTGTTTTCCAATATTCAGGTGATATATCCTAGAACATCAGAATTATATCTTAAGAGTTCTTGGTCCTTTAAAGAGAATGCAGGCTTAAGTTATCTTTGCCTTGGACAAGTTTTTGAGGGAGAAGGAATTCTGGCTGACCTGATTAGTGACTTGCTCAAGAACTAGCATAGTTCCTTAATTTACAGTCTGGGAGTATGGTAGTATGTCCTTGATGACAGATTCATGAGACCTAATATATAAAAATTACTTTCACTTTACAGTATGGATTATTCAAGTTCTCTTTCCCTATGCTAAGAGGGTTAATTTCTTTAATGTTTGAACATACTTTTTAGAATCTGGGTTGTTGGACAGCATGAACACTTGCTGGGTCCTTACACATAGAGAGTTCTGAGCTATTGTATTTGTGAAACTAAATGAAGTATATTTAATTTCCAGGGTGAAAAGGAACAACCTGTGTTTGCAATGACTGGCCTACGATGGGGATCCTTCAGAGATGCTGGCGTCAAAGTTAGCAAGTAAAGGATTGTTACATTGATAGTTTTTTAAAAATCTTTTTCTGTCCTTGCCTTTGAGGTATTAATACAGTGGTCTGGGAATAAATCAGGTGGGCCTGGAGGTTGAACTGGGTATGATTAATGAGGTAGGAACACTGAGCCAGAGGTTTGCATCCTGTTTGCTCAACAGTAGCTTGTTGGGAGCTGAAGAGCAGAGTGCTCCGTCTCTAATTTTAGTCACAGTATTTGAGTGGACATTTAGGCTCAAGCTAGAAGGAAGGGTAGCTGAATGCCTGCCATACAGCAGCATGTTCAGCTGGGTTCTGAGCTGAAGGCATTGCATGGCCTCAGTTTAATGGAGCTTTTACAGTCCTGGTTGGGGTACCTTTCCTGAGAGGTGTTTTTTGTTTGTTTGTTTGTTTGAAGGCCTCACAGATTAAGAGACCACTGGCTACCTCTCTTTGAGAAGGGTGAAAGGTGGACACCTGGCTGTGATGTGACATGGGTGAACAGGCTGTAGAGTTGCTGATTAGAGGGCCATTGCTGGCTTTCATTGCAATAGACTTATTTTTGGAGAATCCATTGTATGAAATGAAACTCTTGGCTGGAAAAGAGTGCATGTTGTGTTCCATTTGATGAGGAGAGATTGAGGAGGCTAGGGCTTCCACCGTAGGACTGAGGGAGGTGCCCTGTGAGGTGCACCTCATTCCTGGCAGATGGTATTTTTGTCTTTCTTTTTCTTAAGGCCCAGAACTTCAGATTTCAGTGTAGTTTAGCTGATTGTGGTTGATCTCATACACAGCTCTCACATCAAGAAAACCTTCTTGGGGCTGGGGTCATAGCTCAGTGGTAGAGCACTTGCCTACCATGTGTGAGATGCTGGGTTTGATTCTCAGCACTGCATGTAAAAAGATAAATAAAATAAAGGTCCATTGACAACTAAAAAAAAGAAACCCTTCCTGTACTTGGCAGGCAAGTCTGCCACACTTTCTTTACAGAAATTTCTCTTACTTGTTTCACTTTATTATTCTTGCTAATGAAATTTCTGACTGTGAAATGTCAAAAGACAGATATTACTGTGTTATATTGCACACTGCAGTCTTAAATATTTCACATCTTCTTATTTGCAAGTATACCATGATTATGTCGATGCCACAAATTACCTTGTGTTTGATCTGCAGTCTCATATTCCCACAGCTCACCAAGAAGAATTGCTTAGCTCTCCCTAAAACAGGCTGGTGAGAACAAGTTGCTTTCCAAAATGTGTTGATCAACAATTAGATACAAGCATAGGTCAGGCCTCTTAGGAATATCTCACATACTTGTCCTGTATTTTGACAAGTTTCCAAACAGTGAATTTTAAAATTTGGTGGTGGTTATATTATACCATGACTAGGACTGGCCACAGAGTTGCTTTTTGTGTGAAAGGAGAAACAGAAGGGATACAAGAAATCACTCCCTAGCTGGCCATAGGAAGACTACAAGCTTGGTATTAAAATTTGCTATTGGTAGAGGTGAGGGAACTGCTGACAATTTAGAAATAAACTGCCTGAGTCAGGATGTTTTCTATTTGGCTAACTGGGAAAAAAATCAAAGTATAAAGTAAGCTAGAAAAAAATAAAATCAGATGACCGAGGCCCTTGTTAGTAGCCTCACAGTATTAACCTAAATAATGATTTAGAGTGCTCCACATTGCCTGTTGGAGTCAGTCTGTACACATTCTGCTATTCTAGGCTCTGCTTACTGTGTCATTGGCCTGTAGTTATGTATTTATATATCTTTATTTTTAAGCTTTCCTTCTTTTTCTGTTACTCTCACTATTTTCCATATCTTTGCTCCTCCTCTTGCCTAAAATGACTTCCTTCCCTCTTTTGTGAACCTAAACCCGACTCAGGCCCACCTACATTCTAAGCTCTGTACCTTTGCTTTATTCTTGTGCCATTCATTTCACAAGTGTGGCTGTTCCAGTGGTTTTAGGCCTTTAATGATTTTTGTCCTTTCTTGACTCCCCTTGCCAATGATAAATAGTGAACAGTTTAAACCATGACCTATATATTCATATATTATTTTCTATTATTTGGGGGTTTATTTTCTCTAATCATAAACTCCCAAAGATGAGAATTTTATACTCTATATTTTTTTGCCTCTATATATATAGTGAGAGCTAAATGAGTATCTATGGATCAGAATCAGTAGGGAGCAATGAAAGTAGGATGGTTGATAACACAGATAAATTTCAAGAAAGGAATCTACTTTTTCCCCCCACATTTTTTATCGGTACATTATAGTTGTACATAGTGATGGGGTTTGTTACATATTTGTACTTGCACTCAAGATGGCAATATAATTTTGGCCAGTATCACTCCCCAGTACTTCCCCCTTCCTCCCAACTCCCGGTCCCTTTCCTTTATTCTACTGATCTCTCTTTGATTTTCATGAGAGCACCCTCTAACACCACCACCTTTCTGTTCCTTTTTCCTCTCTATCTTCCACATATGTGAGAAAACATATGACCCTGGACCTTCTGAGTTGGGCTTATTTCACTTAACATAATGTCTCAAGTTCTTTCCATTTTCCTGAAAATGCCATAATTTCATTTTCTTTATGGCTGAATAAAACTCTAATGTATATACCATATTTTCTTTATCCATTCATCTGTTGATGGATACCCAGGCTAGTTTCATAATTTGGCTATTGTGAATTGTGCTACTATAAACATTGGATATACATCTAACACTATAGCCTGAGGACTTTAATTCTTTAGAATAAATACCAAGAAGTGGTAAGGCTGGATCATATGTGGCTGGATCATATCATGCCTAATCTTTTGAGGAACCTCTATACTGATTTCCATACTGGTTATACTAATTTATAATCCCACCAACAGTTTAAGTGTTCCTTTTTCTCTACGTAAGAGGAATCTACTTTCTAATTCCAACTAGGCATCTTCCTTTCTTCAGTAACTTTTATGTGTCTAGCAGTACTCAGTAGGTCCTCTTCACTTTGGTTTAACATTTGCCACTAAAACTGCATAACGCAAGTAATGTTAAAGTATGCTGGTTTACAAATTTTAATTGTTGGTGTGTTGGTGTGTGAGAGAGGACATGGGGTACAGGATCCCATCGTGTGTCCTACAACACAGTAGGCTGTGCAGCATCTTCATCATCTCAGTGTGGCTTCAGCATCCTCTCTTTGCGGCTCTTTTGACTGTGTTCTCAACTGCATTTTGTGGTTGAAATTCTGTATTATAATGATACTTTTGAATTTAGGGACTCCAGATTCTAGTTATTTGTCTCTTGTAAATTGCAAACATCTTTCTACTGTCTAATTACATACAGTTGGCCATGGCATTGAAATACAGATTAAAATGTACTGTAGTATGCTTATGTTAAGCCACAAAGCCTCCAGAGCAGCAAATCATAATAGCAGTGTCATTCTAACATATCATTTATCATGAGTGCTATCTATCATATTGTTATATCTTTTAATATTCTAATCATATTTATCTTGGTCTTCCTCAGGTACTGGTATCTTGGGCCTCTAAAAATCAAAGCAGCCCACTTTTTCAGCACTCTTCAGGTAAATGCAATTTATAATGTAGAACCTGCCCTGTGTTACTTTGTTGTTTTTGTAATGTGTGCATTTGAGGGTTTTTTTTTTTTTAATTCCTTGTAACAAATGCATGTGGCTTACTCCAACATTAAAATGGTCCATTTGATGATATACAATTACAGAAAGCATTCTTGTTTTTGTAAGAAACCACTGCTCATCTACAAACTCATTTCTTCCATGACCAAAACCAGACAAACCTTGAACAGAATGACATATATCTCAATTATTTATATGTGTCTCTATTAGTACCTGCCAATGAATTGAAAATTTCTAATGGAATATATCTAACTGTACTTTTGTATAATGTCAATAGGTTTCAAACTATACTAGCCAAATATGGGTAATGGTTACTGTATTGGACAGTACAGACATAGAACATTTAAAATTTTTTTCTTTTAATATTTCTTTTTTAGTTGTCAATAGACCTTTATTTAATTTATTTATATGTGCTGCTGAGAATCCAACTCAGGGCCTCACACGTGCTAGGCAATTGCTCTACCACTGAGCCACAACCCCAGCCCTAGAACATTTTCATCATCAGAGAAGGTTCTTTTGGATAGTGTTGCTATATATACTATACATTAAAAATTATTAAGGGCTAGGGGTCTGGATCACCAGTAGAGTGCTTGCCTAGCATGTGTAAAGCCCTGGTTAGATTTCCAGAAGAGAAAAACAAAAAGAAAAACACAGTAAAAATCTTGGCACAGAGAAAATCTCAGCAATTTATATTACTGAAATGCTAATAGAAAAATCATCCTTATCTGTGGACTAAATACTATGATCAGCTTTTATGCTAATCAAAGTAGTATAATCAGTTTGGCTGGATAATCTGAAAATTGGTAGTGAGAAAATTGGTTCCAATGTTAATATTCAAATTTATCAAGTTTTTTTCCTAATTATAAGAGTAATACTGGTCCATTGCAAAACATTTGGAAAACATAAATCCCTTAACCTGAAAAAAATTCCTGTTGGATTTAAAACTTAAATGTTAAAAACTAATATTGCTGAAATACAATAGTGGTTTTAAAAATTAACTTGTCTTTCTATACCAGAGGCAGACTGGATTGTAAAGTGCATTATTATCCAAGAGAGTAATCACATTGATGAGCAGTGGGTACATTTAGGAATAAACAGCATGACTATATGTTGAAAGGGTGGAGTACTGTTTCCGCAGTGTATTCAGTAAGCAATTATTGATATAAGCCTAGGATACCAAGCCAAACAAGAGGTTTTCTGACTTCAAGAAGTATTTATATGCTTGAGAGAAGTATTACAAGAAAATTTACATTTTGGCAAGTGCTAGGGGAGAAATAGGAAAGGATGAGATGGAAGCAGAGAGGGCAGCTTCCTAAATCTAAGTAAGGTCAGAAAGCCTTCTCAGTGAAGGTGACACTTATGCTAAATTTTGAACTGTAAGTAGGACTAAAAAAGGGCATTTTGGTTAGAGAGACGGGCCTCATGAAGTCCTCGTCACAGTGATGGACCATGGTCATTAATTACAGTTTATGCCGTAGGATGTCAGGAGAGGAAGCCGGAGGACAGATTGGGGCAGGCTTTGATGTGCCATCTGACCTTTATCCTTAAGGCACTGGGGAGTTTTTGAGTCTTAAGCAGAGGCACATCATGAGCAATCTGCATTTTGGAAAAACTGTTTGGCAGCAGTGCAGGCAAGAGATTAGACATGGGTGGCTAAAGGAAGGACATTGGAGAAAAGAGTCTTATAGTAATTCAGTGATAAGGTATAGACTAAGGCAGTAACAATGAATGTGGACAGTGCAGGTCAATCAGAGAGCTCTCAGGTTAAAGGTCTCAAAAGTTGGAAGAACACTGGACTGCCAGATTTTTGGTTTAAGGTACCAGAGATTGGTAACTTAGTTTTTCATTAATGTTAATAATACTAGAGTAAGATCAAGTTTGTGAAGAAAGATGAAATTTTTAGTTTTGTTTGTGTGAGCTTAACAGAGAAATGGAGATACAGTTGTGAGTTGGGTGGAATTCAGCAGAGTGGTCTGGTCTAAAGAAATCTATTTAGACGTCATATGTGTGTGAGTGGAGTTGAAACTCTGGGTTTGGTGAAGTCACCATTGACAGGTGGCCAGGAATAGCCTTGAGGGATTAAACATTTAGAAAGTTGGAAAGGATGACTGGGAAATGCTAAGAAGAAATCTAGGAGAGTTCCAACAGAGAAGCCCACAGAGAGGAATTTCTAGAATTGTAAGAAGCAACAGCAAAGAGTCTAGATCAAGATGGGAATGCGTCCTCAGGATTTGGCAGCCGTGGTGACCTCTACAGTGGGGGCAGGGTAGTAGCATATTAAGGAAAGCTAAGGAATGAGTGGGAGGTAAGGAAGTGTATTCTACCCTTTCAAGAACTTGGCTTGGGGGAAGAAAGAGAAACTTGATTTTGAAGAGGAGTTAAAAAAAAATGCAAAAGCTGGAGAGAAGTAAACAATAGATCAGTGGAGTGTTTTGTTTTTTCTTAAATTTTTTTCCAATTTTTTTTCTAGTTGTAGATGGACACGATATCTTTCTTTCTTTCTTTCTTTCTTTCTTTCTTTAAATTTTTATGTGGTGTGAGGATCGAACCCAGGGCCCCACGTGTTTGAGGCAAGCGCTCTACCACTGAGCCACAACCCCAGCTCCTGGAGTCAGTCTTTCTTTCTTTCTTTCTTTCTTTCTTTTTAATCTTAAAGAGAAATATCCATTTATACCCAGGGGTAAAAGAAAAGAACAGGAAGAGGTGAAGACAAAGGAGACTGAGAAAGCATGACTACATTGACAAAAATCCAGGAGCAGGTAGAAGAGTGTAGGATCCAGAGTTATCCTGGGGCAAGGAAGCAATGCAGTTTTTACTGAGATGGAAGTTCTGGATGAAATCAAGTTTATAGATAGTTAAGGACATTCTCACAAATGTACCTGATGTTCTCATTGAAACGAGTGATCTGCCAAAAATGAGGTGGGTGATGATGGTGGCATGGAAGATTTTGAAGATGGAAGAGAGGAGATTTAGGGTTATCAAGTGGCATTGAGGACCTGAGACCAAAAATTTGTGGTGGCACTAATATGCTCCTTTAGGAATGTGTTTGTCTATCAGTGCTCAACAGGAGTATGTTTTTTCTTTTTAATAGTGCTGAGCCCTGATGTAGGAATACTGAACGGAGCAGCAAGATCCAGAATTGGGGCTCTCTAGGGCCCATGTTATCAAAGAATAAAGTCACAAGAGGGCCAAAGAGTAATGAGGAAAAAGGTGATTTAAAGTAATAGATTCTTAATATGATATTGAGAGAACATGGAGAGATCAGGAACAGGAATTAACAACGTGATTGAAAAATTTGTGATTAGGATCTCAGAGACCAAAAAATAATACCCTTCTTTTCTTCTTCTAAATGTGAACCAAGTTATGAAAATATGCAGAAGCAGGCCTATAGAGATGAAAATATCTGCAGGATTGCAAGATGCAGCCTAGACTTGTGGTCACAGTCTGATTTCCTAACACTTATTTGTCCAGCTGAAACAGCCAGCCCCTCCTGGACAGAGACCACCAGGGTAGGCCTACTGTTTGCATGAAGAGGCGAATGTGTCTCAAGGACAGCCAGTGTCAGGGAGGGAGGAGGCAGGGGTGGTCCCACATGTCAAGAACTGGGGAAGAATAAGCAAGCAGTGGAGTAAAAGGAATCCAAGATTGTTACTGTTTCCTAATTTGCCCTTTTGAAACCAGAGAACAGGGAGGTGATTCCCTCTAACAGACATACTGGGAACAAAAGAATCAACCAGAAGACTCCAGAATGTGTTTACAGAGTGGGCCATCAGGGTTTTAGATGTCCAAGATGGAATAGTTCTGAATAACTGTCAGGGATAGGATGAGCTATGGAAATGGTGGCAGTGGTGAATCAGAGGGTTGAGAGACTAAGGTGTGGTTTTAATTATTCCTGTGGGCATCAATGCAGTTCAGGATGATGCTGATGTGGGATGCCAGGGAGTAGATGAGCGTGCCCTAGGTGAGCACAATGAGCTTTGAAGCAGAAGTGAGAGACCTGGACTGGGTTTAGAGTGTGAGACTGGGATAAACCGTTCTGGCCTCTTTGTGAAGTATGATTCCAGATGTGAAGTAGGTATTTGATGCAGTTAGATTTTTATCAGTCTCATTTTTGTGTCACCAATTGTAAACCAAAGATAAGTTTATTATGAGATGACTACTCTGTGCTCATTCACACTGATTTTTTTTTTTTTTTTGGGCGGGGGTGGTGGGGGGCAGTTGGGCAATTGTGAATAAGCGGTTGGCAGTCCATTTTGGTCTCTTCCCTGCTGTATGTTAAGGAGAGCAATGAAGGCAGCAGTCACTGAGTTCATGGTTCTCAAGAGAGCTTGAAGAGGAAAGGAAAGCTTGAGTATTCCACATTCCAAATGAATGAGAACTCCATCTGAGAGAGATCATTACTTTCTACCAGGAATAGCAGAACACTAACCTTACTTCCAGAGTTAGTAACTGTGCATGCATGACCAAAGTTTTTATCTCTCCACATTGATAGGAATGGCCTCAGACTCATGAAGCCTCCATCTCCTACACGGGACCTACAGAGAGACCTCCCAGTGAATCAGAAGAGACCCCTCCCCGGCCTTCTCTGTACAGGAGAATATTACGCAGACTTGCCTCCTACTGGGCACAACCGCAGGATGGTGAGCAACGTGGAACTGCACAGGAAAGCCCTGCTCACTTAGGAGTGTCCTTAAGCAGTCCCCCCACAACCAGAGACATAACTAGGACAAGAGCAGTCTCTAGGATCACTGAATCACCAGTCAGGGTGCCACCAGAGCAGAGCCCAAACAACGCCCTGTGAATGGGCATAGTAGTCTCCACCCTCTTTGTCATTAGCATTTATGGTATTAGTATCACGTAGGGGTGCTGTCTCTGTTTGGTAAAGAATTGAAGAACAGGACACAGAGATTACAAGCAAGGAGGTTTACTGCAAAAGCAACAGAAACAGATTTCTCTGAAGACAAGGGGCCGCAAAGCTGAGAATCCAGTAGGGGAGTTTTGGCCTCTTCTTTTATGGTCTCTGGAATTTCCTCCTTTCCTTTTTTCCTCCCCTGTCCACACTCTCCTTCTGTTATTGATTTATGCACCCTCTGCCCATGCATCTGTTTTAGTTTTTCTATTGGATTCCCTGCTTAGTAGCATGAGTACAGAAGTGTCTGTCTGCCTGGGTCCCTCACTTGTGTCCACAAGTGCCTTTGTCATCCAGGAAGTTGACCTCATCAGAATGCCCTCTCCATGCTCCTTTGTTTAGCCCTGCCCCTGACTTCCTCCTCCCTGGCTGTCTTGTCCTGGCTGCCTAGGTCCTACATCTCTGTCAGTATTGTTACTGCTTTCAGTATGGGTGTTTCAGGCACGTTTCCTTTCTGTGTAAGAAGGGTGAAGTAAATAAGGCTAAAGTGGATGTGCTGGCAGAAGGTCTTGGGAAGCTGAGTTGAGCCGCTGGTAGCTAGTCAGTGGTGGGGACTGAAATTTCAGTGGAAGAAGCTGACCTGTGTTGAATTCCCACAGCCCTCTCGCAAGAGGTGAGCCCAGAGGTCTGGAAAGACTTACAGCTGTCCACCATTGAGCTGTCCATCACAACCCGGAATGGCCAGCTTGACCTGACAGTAAGTATGCTTGTTTATTAGAAAAGCAGTATCTAGGAAGAGTACATGCTTTTCTTACATTATTCCAGTCTTTTTGTTTTTACTCTGTGGGCGTAGAGAGGAAAGGATCAGGAAAAAGATGATTGGTGTGCCTTTAAGGAAGAATAGCATTGAGAAGCAGCAGCTGAGCACATTTGTGTCATAGACGCTTAAGGGCCTCTGAGCAGGTATTCTGGTCATTCTTAGTCAGCCTTCAGAGGGCTTAGGACAAATGGCCTTTACAAATAAAATGCTAAAAAGATAGCTACTCTCATTTGCCACTGGAATAAAAAATTGCAGAACTTTTACTTGGGTAAAATATCCATTATTCTTGTAACTATATTAAATATGTGGATTCAGATACCCGGAGAAACACACTTTCTCTCTCTCTCTCTCTCTCTCTCTCTCTCTCTCTCACACACACACACACACACACATACACACACACACACATACACACACACACACACACACATACTTATATCATTTGGGTCCAATCTATAACATACACTATCCAATGTAATAGCCATTAGACTCATGCGACTATTTAAATTAATTAGAATTAAATTTTAAAACTCAATTCTCAGTCACACTAGGTATACATTTCAAGTGCTCAAAAGCCATATGTGGCTAGTAGCTACTATATTAGAAAGAACAGATATAAAACATTTCCATCAGTGCAGAAAATTTGATGGATAGTAGTGCTATAGACAATGCACTAAAAAGAAATATGTTAAAATAAAGCTTGGTTTGGCAAACTGGTCTTCTAGCTGTTTACAAATAGCCCATAAGTGAAGAATTGATTACCTAGCTTATGTGGTGGCAAGAAAGTGGGGGGGGGGACGGAAAAAAGTATTTTGTGGCACATGAAAAGTGTATAAAATTCACATTTCAATGTCTATACATAAAGTCTGATTGGAACACAGCCATGTTCATTCATATACATATTGTCTGTGGCTACCCTCCTGCTATAGTGGCAAGAATGACAGAGACTGTGGTCCCAAAGCCTAAACCATTTACCATCTAAGCATTTTTAGAAAAAGTTCATTGGCTCTGGTATGGAGAAACTATAGTAATTTATATTAGTGAGAATGACAATAGAAAAGTCATTCCGAACTGTGGACATTCAGCTTTTATGCAAATTGAAGGAGTCTATTCATTTTTGTCCTAGTCAGTCAGAAAATGGTGCATAGAATTGGAATGCAGTGAGAAATTTGATTCCAATGTTAATATTCAGATTACTGAGTTATTTTCTAATCATAAAAGTGATGCATATTCATTGCAAAATGTTGGGTAAACAGGTCCCTTCATCTAAAATCATTCCAGTTGAATTAAAGAATCAAATTTAAAATAATAAAATTACTGAAGTACTAGAGTAGAATCTTAAGTGATTATAGTATAAATTTGGGGATAACAAGGTCTTTATAAAACCATACCCAAGGCAAAAATTCATATTCACATATTTGTCTACTTATCTAAAAAAGAAACTATAAACAAATTTTTAGTCACAAATTGGGGAAAATATTAGGATGTGATAGACCGGGAGTTAATATCTTCCTTTATCAAAGATTCCTAGAATATATAAATAAGAAATGGACAAAGGACTAATATTAAAAAATAGACAGTTAAAAATAGAAAATTCACAAAAGATACATATGAAAAAATAGCATCTATTTGCTGAGCATTTACTACATGCTATGTACCCTCCTAAGATTTTTACATTTATTTATTATCTTATATAATCCTCCTAACTATATTATCAAAATTTTTCATCTACTTTTTAAGGATAAAGGAACAAAAATGCTAATGTCAAAAATGCAAATTAAAATAGTAACTAATGAATTACCATAGATTACAAAGCTCAGTGTCAGTATGGGTTGGGAAATGAATGGTCTCATATATTCTTCATGGGACTATAAATTGTGACACCCTGTCTCAGGTAGTATATATATGAAGTGTTTAAAACATATGCATACCCTTATCTTTTAAGTGTAGAAATTTATCTTACAGAAATGATCAGATAAATACATAATGTAGTCAGTCCTTGCTTTTTTACATAATGGAATTCTAGACACATTGGTGGAAGTGAATAAATGAAGGTTTAAAAAGTCTGTTCCAGAGGAATTTTACAAAGAAATATAAAATTTCTGCTACTCATTTCCTTTATAATCAGAGTATGGCAATATGTATTTCCAGTACTTTGTTGGAGTTCTTTTACCATTGTTCTTTTCTCTGATGATGGAATACCAATGAATGGGTTCAGTGAGTGTGTGATTGCAATGCAAGATTAGCTACTTTCAGAATGCTGAGTGCTGTTCATCTGTGTGCCAATTATAAAAGTATATGATACTGTGCTTCTTATCACTAGTAGCAGCACATTCACTTTTTTCTTCTTTCTACCCCTCTTTGTAAAAAATAAAAGCAAATGCAATAAAATATTCAAAGACAATGTAGCTACCATGTAATGGCTCAAAATGTTTACTTATTAAAAGAAGTATATTCAGAATATGAAAGAAGCTTTAGTAGTATGGAACATGTGAAAGTTAGCTTTTTGTATAATGTCTATTTATAATAGCAAAATATATGAAACAAACTAATGGACTAATTAATTTTATATTTACTCAAAATTATATATACATTTATATGTAATCTTCTATATTTATCGACATGGCAAGGTGCTCATCATCGATTTTTTAAAGAAAAACCAGGTTAAAAAGATTTGCATCAAATGGTTCCATTTTTGTTGAAAAAGGAAATACTTTAACCGTAATTGTTTTGTGAATGATGAAGGTAAGGTTCTTCCAAATAGCCAATTGTCCCAGCATCATTTGCTGAAACATCCACTTTCCCGCCATTGATCTTCACTAATCTACTGCCGTATATCACGGATATATGTACGTGTAAATATTTCTAGTTGCCCAGCCTGTTCCTCTAATTTTCTATATTTGTACTCTGCTTCTCTTTTTATAGTTTTATAATGAGTTTCTCTGTTTTTCTTCCTTTTAAAAAAGAGTGTCTTGACTATTCTTGGCTCTTTTGACATCTATAAATATTTTAGAATGATTATTTTATTAAATTCTACATTGAATCTTTATAATATTAGTCCAAGTTACATTGTACCCATAGATCAACTTGAGAAATGACATTTCTATAGTATTGACTGGTCCACCATCTGAATGTGGTACATATCTTCATTTATTTAAATCTTCAATATCTCTCAATGACGTTTTTTAGTTTTCTCAATAGCACTGTCTTTTGCTACCTCTATTTTTAGTTGTCTTCATTTTTGATGTGCTGTTATAAATAATATTTTAAAATTCCATTTTCTGAATATCCGACTTAATAGATGAACAAAATTGAATTTGTGTTGATGTTGAATCAGTAAGCTAATAAATTCTTAATTTTTGCCTATGGATACCTTCAGATATCCTTTAGATTCTGTATAACTGCAAATAACTGCAAATAATTCAAGTTTTCAGACACTTATCCTTACAATCTTATCTTACCTTACCATACAGGCTATGACTTCAATAGTGTTGAACAGAAGTAGTGATACAGGAGTTGTTGTCCTTTTCCTGATTTCCAGAAAGACTTCATTGCTTTTTTTTTCTTCTTTTTAAGAGACCTTTTTATCAGATGTAAGAATTTTTTCTTCTAATACCAGTTTTCTAAGAGTTTTTTAAAAATATCTCACTCAATTTTACCAAGTACCTTTCCAGCATCTATTGAGTTGATAAACTTTTCTCATTTACTCTACCAATATAATAGATTGATTTCTCAATGTCACTGCGACTTTTGATCAAGATAGAACAATAAACAACTGCTGTACCTCAGCACTTTAAACATGAGATAAGATCTGTGAAACAGCTGTTGACAAACATTGGTGTGAAATCGGCAGTCTGGGACAGTGGTCCCAGAGAGAAAGGAATCAAACAAGGAGAGCCCTGTGCTTGCCCAGCTCACTGCTGGAGAGAGGCCACAGGGAGGAGACAGGGGACCCAAGCAGAGCCCAGCCCTATGGTTTCCTCAGTGAGGGATTGTTGAGAATTTAGAGAGATTAGGGCAACTAGAATTGCAGGCCAGAGTACAGGAATGCTGCGCCAGGAAGTGAACACAGGTCTGTTTCCTGTGGAGTCTTCAGCCGAGCTTATATAGCTGTGTGCATGTGAGAAGTCACCTGTAAGCAGTAAGAGCTACCACCAAGGAACAGGCTCCATCTCAGGAGACTCAGTCAAATCCCAGGGCCAGGAATAGTTTGTGTTCCCACCAGCCAGGGTGAAAGTCCTTTTCAAACCTTGAGTATTGAGTACCATCCTCAGAAGGTACTGCCTCCACAGTGGCACAAAATTAGGTACCTCTGCTCCCTCCTAAAAAAGCTTAAGGGCTGGCCTCCAGGAGGTCACAATTTGCAAGTAATGTAACAGTGCCTCCAGAAAAGGTTTGAGAAGTTGGCAAAGGACTGTCCTCAGGCTTAACTGACTTTAAATAGTCTTTATTTAGTTGTCTTTAAATAGTTGAAAAAAACCAAGAGTATTTTGTTACATGTGAAAATTACATGAAATTCAAATTTAAGTGTCTGTAAATAAAATCACATTGGAACCCAGGCACACTAATGATTAGGTGCTGTCTGGCTGCTTGCATGCCACTGTGGAAGAGCTGGGTAGTCAGCATGAAGATCTCATGTCTGCAAGCCTGAAACGATTATTCTGTGGCCCTTAACAGAAATCATCTGCTGGCCTCTGTTCTAACTGGAACTTGACTCTGCTTTCCCCAGAGCACTTTTAAGTGGTGGCTGTTTTCCTTCCCTTTGCCCCGCACATCAGGCCCGGTGACAAGCTACTTGTCTTCCTTTCTACTCCTCATTGCTTCAGACCAGTCTTTCTCCTTCCCTCTGACAACCTCCCCAGCGCAATGTCCTATCAGACAATATGGTTTTTCCCAGCATCTACTGAACCCTGGCCATTCCCATTCATTTCCCTCTGATGTTATTTCCTGGCTCACTGTCTGCCTCTGCCAAAATGATCCCAGTCTTAATTCTCAACACAGCAGGCAAAGTAACCCTATTAAAACAAAGCCAGAGCATTTCCTGCCTGAGAACCCTCCAGTGGCTCTTCATTTCACTCAGCATAAAAGCCACATTCCTATGGTAATCTTCAATGCCCTACTGATCAAGTCCCCCCTTCCCTTTCCATCTCCTTCTGTTGTCCTTGCCCCTCTGCTCCAGTGACACTGGCTTGCTTGCTCTTCTTTGCACAGGTCAGGCATGCTCCCACCTCAAGGCCTCAACCTGGGCAGTTTCCTTAGAGTGATGGCTCATCCACTGGGACCAGTGGTTCTCCAAGCATGGTCCTCAGATCAACAACTTGTTAGATATGTAAATTCTTGTGCTTCACTCCATTTTTACTGAACTAGATGGAAACTCTTAAGATGGGGCCAAGAGTCTTCATAAAAATTAACCATAATTGACAAAAACTATAATATGCGTCAGTGAAAACTGCTATCCGGGACATTGCTACTTCCATCACCTCCTGTGGGTTCTGTTTAGAGATTACCGTCTCACCTGAACTCCTCTTTGAAACACAGTCACTGCCATTAATGCCAACTCATGGTCCTTGTTTCTTTAACCTCATTTTAAAATATTCTGATATGCTTCTAGATGTACTTATACTTAGTAATTTACTATTTGATGAATTTTCTGTCCCCTCTATCCCAACAATCAAATATAAGTTCTTTGTAGGCAGAAATGCATGTTTGTTTTGTTCATCAATGTAACCCAGACACTAAAGTTTATGATACATGGTGGCACTCAGCAGTATGATGACAGGGAAACTCCAAGCAAGGTCATCACACTTATGTCAACATACTCTGTTCTGTCATTCCTAGTTGAGATCTAGGTGTGCTTTGGTGGTACTCTTAAACCTTAGGCAAAGGCTCAGGCCCTCCAAGCCCTGAGTTATCCTGGTCCTGCACATTCTGAACCTACCCAAACAGAAGCCAGCACAGAGGTGTTGGGATTGATTGAAGGAGGGATAGTTTGTATTGCTGGCTTTTGACTGGGAGCAAATTGTAGGCAGCAGTACAGGAACCAAATACAGTGAATTATTACTAGTGCTGCAATAATAATTTGTAGCTCAAATCTTCCAGAGCTTTCTGTAGTTGGAAATGGAAGGTTTTTAGAACATTATCAGGGAACAAATGGATTGCTGTTTTCCAACTCTAGTTACATACCAGATTTGCATGTACAGCTTTTTAAAGAACACAGGCACCTAGGCCCTTTTTGCCAAGCAGTTATATTGTGGTATGGTAGAATGCTGATGTACAGTGAGGCCTGAGAATCGCTGGGATAGATGGCAGAAAGGTTGGCTTGCAGGGGAAAGAAGGACTCCTAGAGATTTTAATGCCTTTGACTATTAGTGAGTAACACAACTTTAAAAACCTCCCATCTTAAATTTTTATTTTGCTAATTTAATAAAAAAATACAAGCAAACAAAAAGCTAATGGAGATGACTTTTATATTAATTTGCAACAAAGCTCTTAATGAAAAGAAGGACAGAAAATATACTTAGAATTAAATCATTAAAAGTAAAATCCCCTATATGTTGCACAGCTTCAAAATATGAACCTCCAGGGCTGAGAATGATAACAGGCTGCATTAGCCAGAAATTTAGGAGTAATGACATTAGTATTCTTAATCTTTTTAGAGCAAAGAAGACTTTATGAACATCTGCATTGAACCTGACACTGTCAGCAAAGGAGACTTCATAACTATAGGGTAAGTGGACTGGGGTTTGCAGGACGTGGGGCTTCTTTAAGTAGTTTGAATGTACTTCACTGAGTAGTAGATCCAATAAAGGCCTGTCTTGCTTGGTAACTTGGTCATTCTTCCTTCTCTGTGGGGTTGATAATATATACAGTGTCTCTGCTTCAGTCCTATGCCTTTTGGAAAGATCAAACTGTAAGAATAGTCTTTTTGCCTTAAAGAATTCAGTGTAGCACACATATTGTCAAGAACTCTAGTTTTAGTGTCAAAGAACTGAATATAAATCTTGATTCTGCTACTCACTGCTCTTGTGATTAATGTCATTTAACTTTTCTGAATCCTTTGTCTCATCTAGAAAATGGAACAACATAACCATCTCTACTGATCTTGGGACATTTTTTAGTATCAAATGAGAAAGTTTATGAATTGTTCAGCACTTCACAGTAGCCCTTACTATTCATGTCTGTTCACCTTCCTATTCCCAGGGCATTAATGAAAAACTTGAAAAGGTATTGAGTACCTTGGACACTTCCCAGGCCTTTTTCTCTTTCCCAATATAACATACCCTTCCAACTCCTGCTTGATTTGTTAAGTCCTACCTCTGCCAGAATTTTATTGGCTAAGAATACTATAAACCCTCCAACAGTCAAAGCATCTGAGGAGCTGGCTTGTTCCCATGCCAACTGGTAATCTGCTGGCTCCATCCTTCTGAGCTTTGTCTCAGCGCTCCCTCTCGTGCCCATTTAGGGATTGAACATTTCTGCTGCAGCGGCCGGGTCTCCATGGCTGCCTCATTATCTACACCAGCACAGACAGCAGAATGGTTTTCATTAGTTTGTAATGTTCTTGCCTTTGGTACAAATACTTCACATACTGAATAGCTCCTTCTGCAGCCTTTGATTCATTTGCTGTATCTGGAGTTAAGGGAATAAAGGAAAAGCCTGTCCCTTCTCCTCCCAGTGTCTAAAAACCACACACCATCTTAACTGAGAGTCTGGCCAGTGTGACCAGCGATATTCACATCTCCTTAAGAACACTGACATCCAAAAACAGGAGGAGAACCTCATTATGTCGATTGAGCTAAGTGAACTCATGTTCAGCAGCAGCTCGAGTTTCCCTTTGGTCCTTATAGGAAGTGAACTCATAATGTAGGTGTCCTTTGGATATCTAAATAGAATGTGATGAAGTTGCTTTCAGAACTCTGAGTTCCTTTTACTAAAAAGTACTATCTCCAAGTAATGCAAGAAATGATTAAATAGTGGACAACTGTACTCGGGTTAGCTTTTCCTCTTTTTCTTCTTAACCATGATTAGCCATAAAGGGTATTTGTGCCTGAGATTGAGTATGTGTGTATTGGGTATTTTTACTCCAAGTCCATTTAGTAAAGATATAACATGCTAGGTAGATTGTCAATGAGTGTAGAGAATCATTAGATAATGTCTAAGACTAGTTTTTAAATATGAATATCTAATTTAAAGGAGGAAATATTTTTATTCTTAAGTAATAATCACAGAAACCAAATAGAAGTTTAGAATGTTTCCCAAATAATTTAATTCATTTTAATTTTTAAATTTGATAACTATCAAAGAGTTAGGTAACATATGGAATAATTTAAATAAAGAATAATCAGGGAAAGACAGTGTTAACTTCATGCACAGCTCTGAACAGCAAATAAGCCTTCTCAAGCTGACGACATCTCAGTGCTGGGCAAGAAATCACTGGGAGAAAATTTATTCACAGAACCCACCACTTCATAGACCCTCCGACTACTTTTACCATCTAAAAGAGAAAGAACTTGCTGTATTCTTGCAGTCTAATGCAGTTGCCATCACGGGTTTCTAAGTTTGCTTTTTCTGTCTGAACAGAAGTAAAAAGGTAAGAGACCCCAAACTGCGTGCGGATGGCACCGAGTGTCTCCAAGCCAGCAGGTGCACCCTGCTTCTTCCTGAGGTGAGGAGGGCAGGGCATGGGGTCTGGGGTCCTATAGCATCTTTTTGGTCTGTCTTCCTTTCTTTTCCCCTTCTTCTTCCCTATTAATTGTCCAACCTTTAGTGTCTAATGTGCTGAGCATTTTGCCAGGGTCAGGTCATAACAAGGAAGACCTGAAAAGGAGGCAAAATTCCCTTCTGAGTTACAGATTGGAGTTGGTCTCCTTCTGAAGATTCAGTTTTCAAGTCAAGGTTCTTCTATAAATTGATCTTTAGTTCTCTTGAGTATTTATTTTTTCATGTGTCAATAATGATGTAATACAAAGAATTCTCTAGCTGGTAAATAATGGTTTCATTTTAACATGTTTTTATAAAGGATCTGGAAGCAGCTTTCAGTTCACTGAATTTTTCTGTATTGAAATTCCATGCTTAGAAGAATAACCTATATAAGTGCAAGTGGAGGTATCTGAATTGTAAGGCTAGTTATTTAACTGGGGCACTCCAGGAAAAAAAGACACTACAGACTGCCTCTGAAGACTGTCTGCAATGCCACTACATTTAAACAGGAATGTAGGTAAACAGGAATGTTACCATGTGACAGGCACCACAGCTTCAACATAGCAGATGTTAAACACATGAATCGTGGAAGAGCCTCATAGACTCAAATATTGATAAAACTTACCAAGTCTTAGAGAAAAATAATGAAAATGATCCAGTTGACAAAATGGTTTGTCTTTCTCCATTTCCATTTGAGAAAGATTATATTGTTATTTGTGAATTATTTAAAGATGTGGCATATTTATTTTAATTAATATTTGAAAATTTAACCTTGTTGTTCTAGTTCCAAAATACTGTGGAAAGGAAGAGATTGAAGTTAAAAAAAATTCCTTTTTCATGAATAGTAGAATTGGGATGTGTTCAGGAATATCACTGTATGTCATTAGTGGGCACCGAAATATTGAAAGAACAATAGCATAAGCCCACAGAGAAGACCATGTTTTCTGTGGTGACCTGCCGTAGGGCACTGATGTGCATGAGAACCACCCTGAACATTCTTGTCCCCACAGGGAACAGAGGGCTCTTTCAGCATTGACAGTGAAGAGTATGAAGCGATGCCTGTTGAGGTGAAACTGCTCCCCAGGAAACTGCAGTTCTTCTGTGATCCCAAGAAGAAAGAACAGATGCTGCAGAGCACAGCCTAGTGAGTGGACAGTGACGAGGGCCTCTCCGAGACCACACTTTGGGCCACCCGTGGGACCAAAAGGAAACAGATGCCTCAGCTGTCCCCATAGTGTTGTCAGAGAATCCCAAGGGCATTTTCACAGCAAGTATCCCGTCCTCCTCAGCAGTGCTTCCCATAGTGCACCCTGCCACCTGCTCTGCAATTGGTACTCCATTAGAGCATGCTTTCATTTTGGTGTGATAGTCAGTCCCTCCTAGATAGTGATTTCCCTCAAGCTTGTCAAGGACATTCTCACTCTCAGTGGTTGGAAAGGGCTAGAGCTTTGTTATCTCCTTGAAGTGCACCCATGTATGGAGAACAGGATCTAATTTTTTTTTTCTTTTGGTACCAGGGATTGAACCAAGGAGTGCTTAATCACTGAGTCACATCCCCAGCCTGTTTTATTTTTTGAGACAGGGTGTCTCACTAAATGAGACTGGCTTTGAATTTGTGGTCCTCATGCCTCAGCCTCTGGAGCTGCTGAGATTATAGGTGTGCACCACTGCAACCAGCAGGAGAGCAGGATGCTAAATTTTGTCTAAGATCGTCCATCCCTGTTCTTTGATTGTCCGGGGGAAGCAGTGCCTTCCCCAGGTGCCCTTTCCTATGTCTGGCTCCTCCATGGGTGATGCTACTTTGTGAGCTCTGGTTCTTGTTTAGCTAGTTTCAGTTCTATCCTCAATTCAAAAGCAAATGTGAGGTAGTTTCCTTCTTCAACCATGGCTAAACTATTGTAAAATGCAATTTTTTTCTTCTTTTTTTAAAGAAGTGCTTCTTCAATGTTGGTTGGTTTGCATGAGAACCACTTGGGGTGCATGCTGAAAACTGACTTGGGGCCCACCCCAAACTTAACAACTCAGCCAGGGATGGGCCAGGAGTCTGCATTAGGAAGGCTTACTTCAGCTAAATCTGTAAGTTGATCCTTTAACCTTACTTGGAGAAAGTGTTTTAAAGTAATGTTCCACCAACTATTCTGCTCATGTTTTCCCCAAAAGTATTTGAAAAATTATGTATCCCATCATACATCTATGTGACATCTAAAATTTTTGTGGGAAGTTAAATAGTTGCCAAAATATGTACTTTCTAATGTCATGTAAATATTGATGTTTTAAAATAACTGTTACATCACTCTTTTAAACATATCCAGTGCAATTTGACACCTCTCATTCATTTGTAAAAATAAATGAACTAGTTATTTAGTGGTTTAAAATTTTAAATTATTTTTTCTCCCTGTGGGTGTATTTCCATACCACTGTCAGTAAAAAGAATCTTATCATAATGTAATCTATTTTTATGCTTGACATTTTTTATCAAATGCTTCCCATCATCAAAAAATTAAAATGGAAATAAGTTTTTTTTAGTTCTTACATGTTTACAGAATAAATGTTACCATAATTACTGGTATAACTGATTAAAACTAATAATTAAAAATATTAGAATGTTCTTTATCCTAATTAGTTCATTTATCTAATATGTAAGTGGTATTTTTTTATTTTATTTTAAGATGGGGGCATTTCAACATCAATATATTCCTTGTTTCATTGTTTTACACTTATGAACACTTAAATAAATAGATGGAAATAGAAAGAATTATAAAAATGTCATATAGTTCTTTGAATTTCTTTGGAGATACATGGCAAAAAACAGTGCTCTCAACTAACAACTTGATAAGATCTTCTTTTAGTGTGTTTCAAGCAGAGACTGAAAACCACCCGATTAGCATCTTTTCTTTTGTTCTGTGCCTCTAGAGGGAATTGCACCATGGTAAGAGTGGGGAGATGCATGCCTTTCTCATTATAAGAAGAGGGGTAAGTGAGGAAAAAGAGCTAGCAGACCTTACTACAGGCTGCTCCTCAGGAAGTTCAAGTGTAAGGACAGCACGCATCCTGCTTGCCATGCAGAGTGAAGGCCTGTGCTCTACTGGGCTACACAGCAGTGATAAAAAGCCCAGGGCGTCAGACACAGAAAATGGGGCTTACCTGTTCAGCACTGTGTGCTTCAAGGTAATGTTAAAAGCTGTTCTTTAGCAGAAAAATAACAGATGGGTCCAAACATCAGCATAAGGCCACCCGAGAAGGGGAAGGAGGATGACAAGGTATAAGAAAATAAAATTAGCATATTGTGTGATTCTCTAATATCATGCAGGACCAGGACAGAAGCTGGCTTTCTTTTCTCTTGGAACCCTACCTGTGAGTGTGTATCACAGTTGGGGAAAGATATTTAACCACATTAAGAATTTTACTGACTTATAAATATGCCTCGTTTCAAAATTTGGGTTTTTTTTTTAATTTTTTGTTAATTATCAATGGACATTTATTTATTTATTTATATGTGGTGTTGAGAATCAAACCCAGTGCCTCATACATGCAAGTGCTCTACCACTGAGCCACAACCCCAGCCCAAATTTTGTTTTCTTCACACTACTTCCCATGAGGCCTTGGTTTCCTTATTGTCTCTTTGAGCTGTCCTTCTCTAGAGTGCCCATGTAAAAAGACATTTCACCATGTAGCTATTCTGCAGCCATGCTTGTCAGCCAAAGTTGGAATGCTCAGCTGTGCAAACAAAGGAGAACCTGAGTCCCTTTCTGTTTAGTGCAAACAGATTAATTTTGCTCAGAAGCTAAGATTATTCCTATTAAAAATATAATAGATGCTTTCTACAAAATATAACCAATAGTTTTCCTTTGCTGACAGTTACACTAGTAAGTGCCAGTGCTTCAGGGGTGCGTCTGATGTACTGGTTCTCACTATCATCTACGATGTGGGTATTAGTTGGTCGCCTCACTCAGAAGGCAGCAACCTGGCTTTGAACACCAGCCGTTTGACTCTAGAACCATCACTGTCAGCAGTTCACTCTATACTGGTTTAAAATATCTCCCCAAAAAAGTTAAAAATGGAATAAAGTTTAATATACATACACACCTATACATGTTGTTTCAAACTAAACTCTGATAAGAGATTTCATGAAACTAAAGGTTTTCTTCTAGAAGTTTCCTATGATTGAGGGTGCACAGTCCTGGCTCTTCTGGATGGCATTTTAGTCTCACCTGTGGTTTCCCCTACTGGGATGGAGAGCAGGCAGCAGCTCTTAGTCGCCTTTGTCTTCACTGTAAGCAAGGCAGCAACCAGCCCCATAGGCTCCACTCCCGGACTGGGCCATCATTCCTTCCCACCACAGACTACATCTCAGAGTAGGTGAAGGACAGAAGCACACATGTTCATGTTAAAATGTGAACTTTAATTGTAAAAATCATTTTCTGTAAATATAGTTGTAACAACCTCTCTGCACACAATTTAGTTCAGATATATACAGATATGATATACATAGATGTTATTTGTACCACAGAACAAAATCAAGAAACATTTACCCTTAGCCTTGGGACTAATCAGCTTTCTTTAGGCCTTTAAATTACTACCATTGAAAACAGAGAGAGGAGGGCAACACCTGGGAACTATCTGATTTCATCACAAGGTGAAGACTTAAACACAGATTCCATTTCTCTTATTGCTATAACTCAGGCTGGGGTGTTGCTCACAATAGGGAAAGGGAGGTAAGCTGATCCTAACTCAGAAAAAACAGGTTTTCCAGGGCCATGACTGCTTCTTTTCCAGGAAAGGTTATATAGAAATTTAGCCAACAAGCGTTGGGTAAATATAGGAAGTTCATTTTGTTTGCCTCTCCCCGCCCACCCCACACAGGTCACCCATCCAGACTCATCAGAAGCAGAGTCCTCGCCATTCCCCACTGATGGCAGTTGTGAATATGCTAGGCCCAAACTTTTCCTAATGCCATCTTCAGATCTTTTATATACTTCAGCTTTGGGTAATTTACCCAAAGGAGTTTCACTCTAATGTCAGTCAAATATACTTGTAACCAGCTGTTACCTCTGTGTGAAGTTTTCATTTTGTGGATCATCTCTGACCAATTTATAATATTCCACCTTACCCATATCCTTCAACCATTCTTAGAAAGCAAAGTATATATTCATCATTAGTCTAAAAGGCATTCTATAACAAACATAATTAACACCTTCCTACTATGGTACTAAATAAACTCTCTGAACTTAGGATATAGTATCTCTAAAAGCCCATGCTATACTGAAGTTCTACAATAAATTCTAAAAAGATGAAAGCAGGGCTTCACTTCACCATCATTGGATGTCTATACAGCACTAGAAAATTCCTAATCCCTTTCTAAATTTGCAATTTTTACCTCATCTACCCCTAAATTCCAGCCCTCCAAAATAAGTAAAGTGCTAGTTTTAAAACCTCCTCCCATTCCCACCTCTCTCCAGGTGACTGAGAGCCTAATCAGAAGGATCACATTTACCTTCTTCTGTCCTAGAGTCCTGCTGAAGCTTGGTGTGTGTCATCCTTCCTGGGACTGTCAAGTTTATCTCCTGGAGTGCTGTTCAGATAACACAGCACAATGTCCTTTTCACTCTAAGGGTCTCACCACTACGGAATTAGAAAGCTGCCCATTTCTAGGATTATAATTTTGAAATCTCTTTCCATTTCAACATCTTCATACTCAGTTTATCACATAGTAACATCAATATAAAAATAAACTTCCATTTCTTATAAGAAAAACATAAACTTAATTCACAGTTAGCCTTTTCCCACAACATTTAGTGCTCCAATAGCTCCTGGGAACAGAGGTATATTAGTAATAAAAAATGAAATAGTAAAAACTAGTAATTTGGGAGTAAAAGGAGCCCTTAACTCCTCCCCTCCTCCACCTGAATCAGAGAAGGATTTTCCTGAAATGAGAAGGGTGGGGCCTGCCCTGCCAAGGTAGGCTTGCAGGTCTGCAGTATGTTCACCACAGACATAGCTGCAAGTTATGGCAGGGGTGGAGGGGAGGGTGGTAGGTATCTCTCAGGTTCCAAGCTTACTAGCCTGGAACCTAACAGGGAAAGAGAAGCCCATGCAGGCATGCTGGTCTTTCATGTTCGCTGTCAAGCTGAGCATTGTCTTACACACCATCCACTCATTAGTCTGCCTCTCCAGGAATGGTCTACACTAGACTTGGAGTGTAATCAGTTCCCTGGGTAATGCATTTTCAAAGGAGAAAAACAGTCCCTGAGGTCCCTGCCTTTTTCTCCAAGTTTGATGTTCTGCCAATGAAGGTTAATTCTTTACCACCCTTTATGAAATGTTCCCTGAAGGCCTCAATGGAAAGGTGAATAATTTCACATTTTTATTGTACTTGAAGGTCTTTCAGTATATCAAGACATCAAGTTCATTCTCTAGCCACCAGAATAAAAACAATTACTTAGCTACGATTTATCTTTATCTTCTAGCTAAAATATCACAGGTAGTTACAGAATACATGGATCTTCACATGTGACATCAGGCAACATCTGCATCTGTGTGCTACTTTTATCTTTCCCATCATGATCTTCACATGGTTTATAAAAAGGTAAGTTAAAGATGTAAGTTCCTATGTAAATTACTTCTATCAATATGCTAATGAGTTTGGCCTCTCTTCTTCCTTAGCCAGATAGGAGAAGAGATACCAGGATAATGGCTGGAGGGTATGGGAGGCAGATGCCTTCTAGTTCACTGTACTCAGAACTGTACAGGTCCCAGGTGGGATGCTGACATTGGAATGGATCCAGGCCAGGCCTAGGGATAGTTTCATATTTAAAGCCAAAGCAAATGCTAATCAATGATTTGGTGCATACTTTTTAGTCTGGTAGGATATAAGTCCTGCAGGATCTGACTCTTTTTATTATCTGCTGAGCCTACAAAATTGAAAACATTCACTTTAACAGGCCTTTGTCCTACTTAACATGGATATAAACAGATCCCAATCCTGATTCCAGTCCCCACAGGACTCTTTCCACTTAGGGATGATTGGGCAGCCCTAGGATCACAAATCAGCAGGTGGTCCATAGGGGGCACAAGATCAGGCTCAGAGCTCCCCAGCAGGGTCTGGTATCTTATGCAGGGACAGGTGAGGGCCACCAGCAGAGGGCTCAAGGATCCATACAGCCTTGCTCCTGAGGTCAGTGGAGGTGATAACACTGCCTCTACTAAGCTTAGACCTAAGCAAGCAGAGAAAGATGTGGCCAACTTCTTTCAAACAAAAGCAGATTTTTTTTTTTCCAGAATATATTTAAAGAGTGACAGAAAAGCAGGTTCACATGGCTCCTAGCTTCTGCTGTCACTGTAGAGAGATTCCTGCCTAGTACTTCAAAAACAAGTTCCCCCCAGAGGAAACTTGTAGCAAATGATGTGCCTGCTAACTTCCCATGTGGGAGCAGCAGAGTCTGGTACTAGGCAAAACTTCAAAAGGTGACCTCGGAAGCAAGAGGTTCCACGTAGCCCAGGTCACAGCTGGGGTGATTCACAGCAAGGAGTGAGTGAAGGGCTTATGCTGTTCAGTCAAGCAGAGGCTACGTCAGAAGGAAGCCGGCAAGACAGAGGAGGACTGAGGGAGAAGTTCAAGAAGTTCTGCTCTGGGGTCAGCTGGTCCAGGCCCGTATGACTTAGGACAGCACTGCCTCGGTGCATTCCCCCTCTGGGCCTCCCACACTCATACCCTCACCTTCCTCATGAGCCCAAGCAAGTCAGAGACCAGACAGACAGCTGCCACAGCCCTGGCTCTATTCACAGGAAAATACAGAACTTCCTTCTCACCTTGTTGTCTTTACAGCAGCACTTCTGAGCCTGGAGTTAAAACAGCACAGGACACATACAGAAGGCTCTGGAGCCAAAGTATTTAGACAGGGTCCTTCTAGCAAATCCCCCAATTCCAGAGATAGGGTCTGCCTGTGTCTTCCGGAAGAATCCCCCTATGCCTATCTCTAGCCATCCACCTTCCACTTAGAAAACCCTGAACCCTAGGGTACCACTAGAAGTTTCCACTTCTTGACCCAAGTGAGAAAGACCCCATGAGCTTTGCAAGGCAAGTGGAGGGGGTTGCTTATAAAGGGGAAGCAGGTGAAGCATCAGCCTCTGGGCACAGGTATGTTTTCTTTTGTAAACATGTTACTAGAATGATGACTGAATCCACAATGCAAAGGAGAAAATGTGTTAGTTGTACATATTACTTCTCAATGCCCAATCTTATTTATATATTTACATAAGATACTACTGTGATTAGTCACTGTATTTGCATTTCCACTTGTGAATTTATTTACTTTTGAATTCTGTATCAAGGAGCTACAGTGAAAAATACTTTTAAATTAAGCAATAGCCCTAAGAACCTTGAGTTGATAAGACACATAACCCATCCATTTGAAGGTTCTTTCTCTGCTGTCTACACCAGCCTGTATGATGCATTGATGGCTATCCCAATAACAGAAGGGTGAAGGGGAAGAAGTTAGGTTACCAAAAATCCAGGATCTCAGGTCAAAAGCCTTAACTATGGCCCCAGAAGATCTAAACTTTACTCACAGGATCTGGCTTTCTGATTATGGTTAACAAGTGTCCTTTCACCCAAGCTGGCAGCCATCAAGTAACCCATCCCAAGAGAAGAGGCAGGTGACTACAGGACCCATCCCAGACCATTCAAGAAAGCAGATAAGATTAGGACTGACACCTGAGGGCTCCTGACCACTCCCTGAAGGAAGGCACTGTCAGATTTTCTTCAACAAATCTTTTAGGTCTCAGGACCCAATCACTAAGCCTGCTAAAAAGATGATTGTGAGCACTCCAGACTGGCGAACAGTCTTATTAACATCAGGCTCCAACCTCTGTCAATCAGCTCAGTCCTGGCTAGATTTAGGAATCCAATGCATCTGTCTGATGCAGGGGGTTGCTGATAATGCCTCCAGGGAACTGTCATCCAGATAAAGAAACTCAGAGCTTGTTCTCTAGCCTGTTTGAACATCTGCCCCTCTACCCTCTAAAAACACCCAAGTTATTCCAAGAAAATATTTAGCCCTTAAGAGACTAAATTGTAAAATAAATCTTCTTGGGAGCTCCAGGGCCACCACTGGCCTGGAATTTGCCAACCCAACCTAAGAGGAGGGATTCAGAGAAAGAATGAGCACATTACATTAAGTGCCCATCATTCACTTAGTTTAGGAAGAGTTTCAAGGCTTCAGTCTATGAGTGTAGCTTTCAGTTGACCAATAAGAAACCTCTCCCTGTCATTGGGTCCTTAAAGAAGCTATCTGGTGTTGAAAACATCCCTTTGTCCCTTTCTGTGGTCCCTATTCAAGTGAACAAGGAAGACACAGACTTGCCCTAAGGAAAAGGTTTTTGATCCCAAGACCACTGACTCATAGAACCTGATGATCTTGAAAGGTCATCTGGTTAGTTTCTGCTCTCAGGCAGAAGAACATCTAAGGCCACACTGGACAGATGGTTGTCTTCTTGAATGCATCAAGGGACAAGGACACACAGACTTTCTGAGCAGTCCACCCCACTGTTTTCAGAGCTCAGCCTGCTCATAGTGACAGAACTCCAAAGAGTAAACCCAAAGCAGCAGTTTCCTACCAAAGCAGGAAGCACAAATCAAGGCCATCTCACGTTACCTCTAGGGAAAAGGGAAGAAAGGAATTTGCAAAAGTTACATTTGTTGGAAAGTATAAACAATCTTCCTTTGTGTCACCATAATTAAAAACAGGCCGTTGGGGGCCTGGGGTACACTCCAGGCTATGTTCACCATTGTGAGTGGCTCACCAGTCCTCCCATGTCACTCATCCTATGGGCAACAAGGGTTATCAATGACCAGCATGACATCAATGCCGTAGGCCTCCAGCAGGTCCATTAGGAAGCTGCGGTCTCCTTGGGGATCCAGGCCCATGCCCCTGGCATGCTCTGCTGTCAGAGTTTTGTCCTGACTGGCAGACACCTCCAACAAAGTCTGAAATATCCGGTTGTTTTGCTCTAGGAAAAACCTGCATTCACAAGATGGGAAAGGGAGGAAAGGAGAGACGAAAGAGCTCACCAGATAATCCACACACAGGAATCTAAACTATACTGTTTTGTTGAATTGACTTTTGAAAGCTTCCAAAAATAAACTAAAATACCTTTTAAAAGAAGAAAACAGGGTCAAAGTTTCATTATACAGTTATTAAAGTACTACTAAGGTTAGCAAGAGCCAGGTGGTGTGAGTCACAGGATGATTGGCAGATCTCTGAGTGGTGCCGGCCTTGCTGCCAACACCATTTTCCTGTTAAGAGGGAAGTCACTAGCAATTTAAATATAGCCCTAGGGAGGGGCCCCTATTTCCTGCTTTCCTCACCTGCTTAGTCATAAGAGGAAGAGAAAGTTGAAAACACAAGGCCTGATAACAGTTCTGAGGTCAAGATTTCAAGTAAGAAGCTAAAATTCACCTTTCAGAGCTTGGGAGAGGCCATGCTAGATGGCAGCCAAGAATCCTCACTGGAGAACAGAAGGCCCTGGGCCTCTGAGGACAGCCCACCATGGCTGACAATGGCCACTAAGAATGTGGGCACTGAAGTGGGAGTAGGCACGGGGCTATTCTGAAGCCAGCAACACTGGAAGTGGGGAGGTGAAGGGAGAAAGGGAAGGTGAGTGATAGTCACTGAGACTGGCACAAACAGTCCCTGGGTGTGTGTTCTCCTTTGGTTATTCTTTTTTGGGGGACAGGGATTATGCCTAGAAAAAGAGTTAAGAGTCATGGCTTTATGGTACCACATAAATAAATGAGTGATGTTCAGAGAGCCATTACTTGTCTCTCTAAGCTATGGTACAGCAGTCCAGCTTAGAGCTTCAACAGAGGTTTCTAATGTCTAAAGCAGCTCTGGTGCTCAGAATTTTAAATGCCATGCATGGCCTGTGTCAAACCTTGAGAGGCAGTGGCCCCATTTGATTCCTGGATACCTGCACATCTACAGTGTGCATGCCTTAGAAAGTACGCCATGAGCATCAGGAGCCACTGTAGGAATGTCCATAGGGAGTTTCCATCAAAGCTGGTAACTGTCCAGTGTTGTTCCTCACCCTTATCCCTGCACATGGCACAGGAAGACCAAACAGGAAGCTGAGAGATTATTTCTCAATTTTCTCTTAAAATTGCTTATCCCTGCAATCAGTGCTCCAGGTGTACAGGCCATGAGGCCACCCCATCAGATCTTGGGGAAGATTCCATTCAATTCCATGGTTCAATTTTCAGAAAACCCATAACACTCAGCATGAGGAACTGCTCTATTCAGAGGAAACCACAGATGAGAAGTCCCTGAGCCCTGAGGAGAACCAAGGTTCTAAGTGGAGATGTCTGAATGCAAAAGCCCAGCAGAGGCACATCCCAGACCTCCTGTTCCTCTCAATGACCTGTTCCTGCCTCTTTCCCTATATGGCCTTTTAGGGCTCAGGTTGCCTCTGTAAAGAGCCCAGTTCTAACAGCCCTTGGCAGCAATAAAGGACATTGCTGGACTGCCGTGGGTGACATGGGAGGGACCCAGGTCATCCAAAGCAGTCAATGCTGAAGGGATTCTCAGGGAGACCACAGCCACTGGCCCAGGCAGACTCACAGCACAAAGAGGTCCTCCTCACAAGGGTTGTAGTCTTCTTCCACTTCCTGGGAATACAATAGCATCTGCCTGTTGGGGAAGAGACCACCATCAAACAGGTGCCCAGCCACCCACCAGTGGCCAAGCATCTGCAGTGGGCCACACCATCCTGGAAGCAGCACTGATCAAAGCAGGCCTCCATCCTGGGGCAAGGAGAGGAGGGACAGGAAAGGATGCTCAGGACATGGTCTCCAAACTCCAGGGTCTATAGCCAGTTCTGCCCCTGGAAACCTCAAGTAAGTGGTAATCCTTCCTCTGTCCATCAAATGGGGATGACAATGATCCCATTTAACTCACAGGTAACCAAATTACTGAGAACTACATGAGATAATGCATAAGCAAGTTTCAAATACAGTAATCCATACAGTATAGATGCTCAATAAATGGTGGTTCCAAACATAAACAAGGTCATTTGGGGAGATTTTGGAAGCTAGTATAATTGTCCCTAGGCTTCAGAGTTTCCAAAGCTAGTCAGAGAGAAATCATGTATCTGCCCCTTTTTAAGGGCGACATGCAGGGATCCCCTTCATTTCTATCTCCCTGGCAGGAATGCACCAGGAGGGAAGGTGTGAGATTCACAGAGACCCCAGGGAGACACTGAGAAGGGCGGAACCCCCAAGCCACCCAGCCCTCCTTCTCAAGAGTGGCGCTGGCCCAGCTGCATCCACAGGCACAGCCCGCCTCCACCCCTACCTCTGCTCATTAAGCCGCCGGTACTTTTCCCTATCGGCACTGTTGATCTTCAGCAGGGGCTGCAGGTGGCCGTGGTGTGTCTTCACATTTTGGTTGTCCACATAAACATCGTACAGCTCCCGCTTCTCTTCAAATATCTTCTCTGTGGTGCCTGCGGAACCCCAGGCTAAGCAGGTGGGAACCCTGCAGGGTCCCCAGCCCTACCCCACTGGAGAAGCAAGGAGATAAGGAGGAAGAGAGGGACTGGGACACAGGGGAAGCATGAGGGGAGGTCCCCATACTCACAGGCCACATAGGACACCTCTACCTCCAGGCTCTCGATGTCAGCCACGTTCACATAAAAGAAGGGCTTGGACTCGGGAATGGTGCCCCCAATGCCAGGCAGAGAGACGTTGGCCAGGCAACAGCAGCAGTACACTGGAGGACGGAGGAGGTGAGAAGAGTTCGCCCCCCACGTCCCTCTTGCACCGAAGCCTGCTGGACAACACCTTCTCTGAACTGTAGCCCAAGAGGAAGCTGTTATGGATTAGATGTGGTCTGTCCCAGCCAAACGCATGTGGAGGCTTGGTTGCAAGGTATCAGTACCACAAGGTGGTGGGGCCTCTAAGAGGGAATCCTCTCATGGGAGCTTCACCTCCATGAAGGCATTAATGTAGTTCCCAAGGCAGTGGGTTAGTTATCTCCAGAGCATTTGGTCATAAAGTGAGCCTGGAACTTCTCTCTCCTGTGCTTCTCTTCCATGTATACCCACTTCCACTGTCTACCATGAAACCCTCACCAGAAACTAGGCAGATGCCAGCACCATATTCTTGGCCTTCCGGAACCATGAACCAAAATAAACCTCTTTCTGTAAGAATTAACCAGCCCCAGGCATTCTGCTTTAGCAACAGGAAGTGGAGTAACGCAGGAACTATGAAGGGCTTCGTTCTCTGCTAGCCTGGTTCATCAGTAACCGGGTGGTCCTGGCATTCTGAGGAGACTGAGGGCAAGTCTCCCACAGTAGAACCTGACTTCTTCAAGGTCACATGAGCAATGTCTTACCAAATCCAACACACACACTTTGCACTCTTTCTGTCCCTGTTGACCTTCCCCCTTCTCAAGACTTTGACCTACTGTAACCCTTTCATTCCCAGCCCCCCCACCCTTCTTCTGACACTTCCATCTCCCCTGGAACATCTTCCACAATTGTCAGTCCACCTCCTGTGCCTGGCATGCTGCTGTTCACACACTCTCCCCAGTGACGCCCCATCCCCTGGTTATCAGGATAGCCCTTACAACACTCTCAAATCACCATCTCCAGAGGTTCTGAACCCACTACTCAAGTGCCTGGCATACATCTCCCCAGGAAAGACTCGCAGGCAGAACACCTTCATCGTGTCCAGGTTAATCCTGCCCAACTAACCTCCCGCCATGCTTTCTGGGTTCTGGTGGCTCCATCTCCCTGTCATCAGACTCTTCCTGTTATGCCCTCCCATACACCAGGACCTTTACAACCTAATCAGGAAAGTTTTATCAAGTTTATCTTATATACATCTAGAATCCTTCTTTTCTGCCTTCCCACATCTCTCTCTCCAAAGGCCACTTATATGTCAGCCAGTGCATGCTCTTCGTTGCTGCCAGGTTCCATATGAATCCAGTCAGGCCACTCCCAGTCTCAAAACCCCCCTGATATGGGCCAGACTCTTCAAATTTGATCAACAAGAGAGAGACTCCAGCAGTCTATGTTTTGGGAACTTAGGGAGAACCTGACTTTGGCTTCAGTTACCTCTATAGCACACAACACCCACAGGAGGGGGAGAAAATATCAAAATGCGCTTTCGAAGTAAGGCAAATTTCCAGAGGATGAGGATTTGCTCGCCAAAGAACTTAATAAACTGAGACATGCAGCCAGCTGGGTGTGTAATCTGAAAAAATAAAAAGGGGCAGAGGAGAAAAAGGAAGAGCTGGTCAGAAATACGTGAAGAATTTCCAATGCTGACTCCAAAACTCCAAAGTCCAAGCAAACAATAACAGATGGTTATTCCTGCACAAAATATTTGTCACTTTAAAAGTCTTATCTTTAAACTGAATTTCTATAGTATGTCTATTCTGCTGATATGTTGACGTTTAAGGATCATTAATTACTTAGGAGAAAGTATGGAGGAAACAAAGCTGAATTTGACTTCCTAAAAGTCAAAAATAACAGTATCTCTGAAGAGAAAATATGCTTCAGTGAGAAAATTCAATTCAAAATATTCATTAAGTACCATAATAAAATAATGAGCACATAGTCCCAGATTAGAGCCCCAGGTGGCCTGCTATTGTGCAAAGCAAGGGGTCTACAGGGGGCACCGGCAGGGGGAACCCCAGGGTCACTTGCTGGGAACCCTCAGGGCCCTTCCTTTTCATGTGAATTGAGACAGCCTGCATCCAGGAGCATTGGAGAGGTGAAGAGGATAAGCTCTGTCCCCAGGAAGGGCTGAATCCAGTCCCAGCTCTCCCATTCACTAACAGGGAGGCCTGGACAGAGCAGCTCACTTTCCGTTTTTCTTTTTTTTAAATTTCTTTTTTTTTAACTTTTTTCTCTTTAGTTATACACAATAGTAGAATCTATTTTAACATAATTATATAAGCATGGAATATATCTTGTTCTAATCAGATCCCATTACCTCTCCTTCCTTTTCCCTCTCCCCAACCCCGTTCCCTTCCTTCTATTGCTCTTTCTGCAATTTACCCATATTTATTTATTTTTTTAAATTAAATTCTTTTTTTTTATTTTTTATTTTTTTTCCATTTTTTTTATTGATTGTTCAAAACATTACAGAGCTCATGATATATCATCTTTCATACATTTGACTCAATTGGGTTTTGAACTCCCCAAATACATAATGCAGACTCACTTCTGTTACATACTCACATTTTTACATAATGGCATATTAGTGACTGTTGTATTCTGCTACCTTTCCTATCCCCTACTATCCCCCCTCCCCTCTCCTCCCCTCCCATCTTCCCTCTCTACCTCCTCTGCTGTTGTTCAATTCTCTCCCCCTTTTTCCCCCTCCCCCTTGCCCCTCATAACCTCTTATAATTTTGTGTATCACTGAAGGTCTCCTACCATTTCCATATGTTTTCCCTTCTCTCTCCCTTTCTCTCCCCCCATTCGTCTTAGTTTAAATTAAATTCTTATAGCTCACTTACCTAGTTCACTTTCCTACTTTGTAAAACAGGGAGGCCATCACCTACCTCGCATGGCTACTAGGACCACCTGAGGCAAAACATTAAATACTTAGCAACTAGGAATGGCCCATATACAGGGACCACTAAGTCATTTACAGAACAGAAAGTTCAAACCAAGTGCCCGGTGAGCCTTCCAGCAGGTTATTTCCATGCCTAAGTGTCAGTCGGAAGAGCCGTCATTTCCCGCTAGTGATTCAGGAAAGAGCAGTCCTGAAGAAAGGCAGCCCTATCAGAGCTGTGGGCTGGGGTTTAAGGACTGAGAGCCCTTGGAAAGGGCCAAACCAAATACCTGAGCCCTGAGAAGGCTTCTGTGCTCTGCCAGCCAAGACCAGAGCTGTCCTTGGCCCTCCAAGACTGCACCTAGATGACTGGGATGGGCATTTCCCTTTCCAAGGCACTGACCATTTCACTTGCCACAGGCTGTGGTGAAAGGCTGCCCTCCACTGAGCATGCTCTATCTGTGACCTACCTACTCCTCTGCCAGCACATCCAAATCACCAGGAGGAAAGGCACCAAGTGTGGTCAGCACTCTCCTCACCACCTTTCACCCAGTCATACAGCAACAGACAGGAAGGGAGCTGAAGCACAGCCCATCCTCCCCACCTTCCCTCCCTCGGGCTTCTCCAAGCCCTTAACGTGCTTCCACTCAGGAAGGCCTGGCCAGGCCTGCACCAGTGCATCCTGCATCAGAGAGCACAAACCAATAGCCTTAATCAATTCTTATCTTGTTTATTTGTTTACTCAAGAACACAGGTTTGCATTGTAAGAGAAATCTCTCTAAGGGCTTACTACCGCCTCACTCATGAGAGTCAGCTGAAGAGACCTCACACCCCTCATTGACTCTGTGCAAAAGCATGAGACAGACTTGTCTCCTGCTCAATTTAAATGTTTCCCTTTTTCCACCCTCACTCCTCTGTGGCTTTCACAGAGAATTCTCTTTGCATAATGCCTACAATTTCAGTTTTTATGTTTTCCCTCCAATCTTCCAAGCCAGAACCCCATCCTCTTCTTACTCCCTATCCGTTGCTGGCAAACCCTGGGGTTCCATCTTCAACATCCTATGCCCTCCACTTGGGGATCCATTTGCTCCAACTGCATCCTGCCCTCATCCCTCCACTGCCCTATGGTACAGTGAACAGCCACTCACTGGATCTCTCCAGAGGCTTCCATCCTCTTCCTCCATTCTAGGTTCTTATTTTATTTTCTTCCACAACAGTCTTACATCTGATTCCTATTTTTAAAAATCACTTAAAATTTTTTTATACATGAGTACACATTGTAAAGATTCACCAAACTATATACTTATAATTTTTAACTTGTTCCCATAAATGTTATATTTCAGTAAAATGCTTATAGACAAATCTCTATATTCATATATATATATACATATTTATGTATACATATATATGACCATATATACATACACACACACACACGTGTGTGTGTGTGTGTGTGTGTGTGTGATTTTCCATAAATGGAGAATGGAATCATATCAGTTTTCCCTCTGTATCTGTGGAGGACTGGCTCCATGGTCCCTCACAGATGCCAAAATCTGTAGATGTGCAATACCTTATAAAATAGAATAGTATCTGCATATATCTTCCCGTATACTTTAAAGTATTTCTGGGCTACTTATAATACCTAAGAGAATGTAAATACCATGTGATATTTGTTGTACTGCATTATTTATAGAATGACAAAAAGTCTATGTGTTTAGTACAGATGCAGTTTTCAAAAAAATATTTTCAATCTGCAGTGCTCAAATCTGTGGATATAGAACCACAGACACAAAAGGCTGACTGTATAGCACTTTTTTAGGGCTGCCGTCTCCTCCTGGCTCTTTTCTTTTTTTATATACCTAAGGATTACCCTCTTCTCCCCTCCATGCTTTACCTCACCCCCAGGTCATATATATATTAATGGCCTGGTATACAACCATCCATAGTTCTCCATGCTCAGGGATGCGTATATCTGTATCTATATCTAAGTCTATCAATATTTTTTAAATTGATTATATCATCTATAGTTTTCTGCCCCTTGCTACTCTCAAACAAATAGGCCATCCCAATCATCATCTCATACTCTAATTCATTATCCACAATAACTGTTTACTACATGGGCATTCTAGTTTTCTACCACCCTGAGCAGTGTTGAATTAAACATGTTTACACATACATCATTCAGGTGGGTTTACAACTAGAGGACACCTTGAGAAGTGAACTGCTGAAAAAAAAAGTACATAGATTTTTAATTTTAATATGCTGACATTATTTTTTTTTATAAGAAGACATCTATTATCTATGAAAGTACTCTTTTCTCTGCAGTTCCTTGGATCTTTTTTTTTTTTTTTAGAGAGAGAGAGAGAGAGAATTTTTTTAATATTTATGTTTTTAGTTTTTGGCAGACACAAATCTTTGTTTGTATGTGGTGCTGAAGATTGAACCTGGGCGGGAAGGAAGGAAGGAAGAAAGGAAGGAAGGAAGGAAGGAAGGAAGGAAGGAAGGAAGGAAGGAAGGAAGGAAGGAAGGAAGGAAGGAAGGAGGGAGGGAGGGAAGGAGGGAGGGAGGGAGGGAAGGAGGGAGGGAGGGAGGGAGGGAGGGAGGGAAGGAGGGAGGGAGGGAGGAAGGAAGGAAGGAAGGAAGGAGGGAGGGAGGGAGGGAGGGAGGGAAGGAAGGAGGGAGGGAGGGAGGGAAGGAGGGAGGGAGGGAGGGAGGGAGGGAGGGAGGAAGGAAAGGAAGGAAGGAAGGAAGGAAGGAAAGAAGGAAGGAAGGAAAGAAGGAAGGAAGGAAGGAGTTCTCTGCAGCAGAAAAAGACACCTGACTCCAGCTTCCAACAATTCTGAGCACTCTCATGCCCCTGAGAGGTGAAGAATCAGGAGTACAGTGCTACCCTCAGAGAACTAACTACCGGGCTGTGCTGAGGCCCCTCCTCCAAGCTCCCACAGTTCTCATAAACACACCCCCTCCCCTTTGTTGCTCCAGCACCTGTGGATCCATCCTGTTGGTATTTATAGCCTTATGCAATTCCCTGTTCCCCTGGAGTAACTTGCTTCTAATCAAGAGAATATGGCTACATGGCAGGTTGTCACTTCCATGATTAGGTTACAAAGGATTCTGGCATCTATATTGCTAACCAACCCTTTCTTGCTGGTTTTGATGAAGCAAGCTGCCATACGGAGAAATCCCATAACTAAGAACAGCCAGCAAGTACTGAGGACTTCAGTTCAATATCCCCAAAGAAATCTAATACTACCAATACCCAAGGAGCTTAGAAGTGGCTAATTTTCTTGTTGAACCTTCTAATGACACCCCAATACGAGCTGACACCTCAACTGCAATATCACAAAAGACAATGAAGGAGAAGACCTAGTCAAGTCATGCCTGGATTTCTGACTCACAGACATGGTAAGGTAATAAATATGTACTCTTTCAAGTTTTACTCTTGAGTAATTTATTATGCAGCAGTCTATGAGTAATAGAAGGTATTACATAGCAAAGGGAAGATGCTGTTCTCCAAGAACCCTGTTTAAGGACCATGCCCTGCTGCTTTGAAATGGAAAAAATGGAACTTTTCCAAACATCATGAAGCCCAATCAATGTTGTAGGAGGCAGAGGCTCAACACCAGCCCTGACTTTGACTGTGCATTGAAAGCCCAGATGTAAAAGACAAGCTCATCTTCCATGGTGAGGACCAGCTTCAGTCCCACCTATTCCTTTGGGCTTCCAACTCCTGTTTACTGATTCCCTACATTGAATTAGTTTAAAATACATAATGTGGTCTCTGCTTTCCTGATAAGACCCTAACTGTTACTTTTTAGGGTTCAAATTCCATGGCCTACTATTTAAAGTTTTCCCAATCTGAATCCAATCTATCTTTCCAGCCTTTTCTCTTATGATCAGGTGACACAAAAATTTAATCCCAGACAAGTTTGCTCATACCCATGAGCTTGTCTTGTGTTTTCCCATATCCACATCTCCGAAAAGGCAGTGAAGTAGGATAGACTGAGCACTGGCTTTAGCACATGTCCTATGTAAACATAAGTCCTGCACTATCTCCTACTAACTGTAAGTCCTAAAGAAAATCATGGAACCTTTTTGAGTCTTGATTGCTTTAGGTGGAAAACAGGGATTAAAAAATAATCATAAAGATATACTGCACCTATTAAAAAACAAAACAAGGAGTACTGTGACAGGTACAGATAAATTGCAAGCATAATGTTTTGTTCACAAAACCTTCCGAGACAGTGGTAGACCATGGCTTACTGTCGCTCATGCCTTCTCTCAGTCTGGAGTTAGCATCCCTCACTTTCCACTTAGACAAATGCTTCAGGGGCCAACTCCTCTTCCAAGATGGCTTCTCTCTTAAACTCATGTATAATTCCTGTAAGAGGGGGAGCTCTAGGTTTCAACTGAACTGTCTTGTGATCAACCACAAAGGAGGCAAAAGGAAGATAAAGGAGATTCGTGTTCTTAGTCATCTCTGTAAACTTTAAACACCTAACATTTTGTATTTTGTTGACTATAAACAATATATATTCTAGAACTGAAAGCAAAGTGCTACAGGAAAAACAGAAAATATTAAAAATATTGTAACTAAAAAATATACCTGTTTATCAAACTTTTAATTTTCAGTCATGTCTGGCATTATAGTATCTGATGCAACCAACAGAATCCAATCCATATTTTCCCTCCTAGGAGCCCAGTGTGACTGGCATGTCTATCACACTTGGCTTTGCATTATGAGAAGTGTCCAGAAGGCATAGTGATTAAGACAACTTGCCTTAGGTTTTAAGTGAACCCAAAAGCTATGTTATAACCAATTGTATCAAAAGCAGACTTTCTGCATGAGCCCAAGACACAAATTCCTTATTAATTAACAATTAATCTATAACAACTATTCCCAGACTCACATCCAGGATGGTGTGAGAGTGTGGCAGCCTCACCTTCATCTCAGGGTACATGTAGCGGTGGATGGAGGGCAGCCAGTAGACAGGGGGCAGGTTGCTGCCTCTCCCAGGACCAGCGTGGAGCACCCCTTTCTTGTCCTCATAAAATGCAGCCAGATGAGAGTAATGTCCTGGCATCTCCAGCTGGTGCCTGCACGACACACACAAACGTGCACAGTGAGAACAGCTCTGGCTGTGGCATGCAGCTCAACCTGTGCCCCCAGGGTTAAAGGCAAGGGGACACTCAGAAAATCTGCACTTTGAGGTTGCCTTGAGGCCTCCCTTGGTGTGACAGAAGATCCTAGGTAAAAGTTAACACAAGGGGCCTGAGCCACCCTGAGAGCAACATGTAAAGCCTTCTCTTTCTCGTGGGAAACAAATTAACAGGCGATGGCTAACATCTATTGTTCTTGAGCAAAATATGCTAAAGATTGTGTGCTGATTCCCAGAGGACGGCTGTCCACTGTGAGGAGGGATAACCCGGAAGATCACAAATTCCCTGCTTAAAATTGCTCTTTGTTTACACTTCATGCTTGCTTGCTCTCATTGTTGTTATAAAAGAGCAGGGAGAAGCTTCCCCTTCAGTGTCCCAAGTAAGGGAAAGCAGTTATTACTGGGTATCACTGAGGGCTTAAAAATTCACATCAAGTAATAAAGAAATACAACGTGCCAGAATCTCTTCTCCTCCCACCCTGGTCTTCTCCTTTACTCAGGTCAGATACCCTGTTAACAGACCCACAAATCCAAGAAAGTTGAGGCAGTAGATCATCTGGAATGCAGAATGCTGCCTCCCAAGTTGAAGCACTTTGTTCACTAGGAATATTCGTGGTTGAAATTTGTCCTCCAAGAAAAAATATGCTGGGATCCTAATCCCCAGACTCTCTGGAGGTGGCCTTCTTTAGATAGGGCTTTTACAGAGGTAACCAAGCTACAAGTTCATCAGAGTGATCCCTAATCCAGTAAGACTTCTAGAGAGGGGAACTTTGAATACACACTTGGGCACACACACCTAAGGATGAGGGAGAAAGGCGGGTGCCGCATTCACATGCCCAGGACACCAACATCTGCCAACAAAACCAGTAGCCAGAGGGGAGGCATGGAACAGATTCTCACAGGGAACCAACCCTGCAGACTGTTGCTCTAGCCACCCAGTTTCTGATACTTTGTTGTACATTCCCAGCAAACCAATACAGGAAGGAATAAGAGGACCTCAACCCCTTTTAGCACATTTTTATTTTCTTGGTATCTTATTTCCATGTAATCATGAAAAAGAAACACAATGCAGCTCCACTAAGTAAGAGAGGCATTCCTAATTAGGTTGACCCTGGAATAACAGTAATTAAGAACAGGCAATACCCACTGCCCCTCCACACACCAACCTGCCACATGACTCACTCCAAACTAAAACAAACCCATCAAAGATTTCCACTGAACAAATGATAGGCCAGCTATTCTTCTACCCTCTACTCCAGAGTGACTTAGCACTCAATATCAAGGTGATGGTTGAGATACTTTCAGGCACCTTTGTCTAATATAAGATAACTGAAGTTATGTGGGTTAGGCTCTGTGTCCTCTATTCTGTACTATTGGTCTACAGGTCTATTTTGGTGCCAATACTATGCTGTTTTTGTTACTATTGCTCTGTAGTATAGTTTTAGGTCAGGAATAGTAATACAACCAGCTTCATTCTTCTTGCTAAGGATTGCTTTGGCTATGCTGGGTCTCTTATTTTTCTAGATGAAGTTCATGATTGCTTTTTCTATTTCTATAAGGAAAACCATTGGGATTTTGATTGGGATTGCATTGAATCTATAGTGTTTTTGGTAGTATGGTCATTTGACAATATTAATTCTGCCTATCCAAGAACAAGGGAGATCTTTCTATCTTCTAAGGTCTTCTTTCTTTCTTTAGCATGTTGTAGTTTTCATTATAGAAGTCTTTCACCTCTTTTATTAAATATTCCCAAGCATATTTTTTTAAGGCTATTGCAAATGGGGTGGTTTTCCTAGTTTCACTTTCAGCAGATTTGTCACTGATGTACAGAAATGGCTTTGATTTATGGGTGTTGATTTTATATCCAGCTACTTTGCTGAATTCATCTCTGTGTTCTAGTGATTTCTGGTGGCATGTTTTGGGTCTCAGGTATAACATCATATCACAAATAGCGATAATTTGAGTTCTTATTTTCCTATCAATATCTCTTTAATTTCTTTTGTCTATCTAATTGCTCTGGCTAGAGTTTCAAAACTATGCTAAAATAGGAGTGGTGACAGAGGGCATCCCTGTCTTATTCCAGTTTTTAGAGGGAATGCTTTCAATTTTTCTCCATTTAGAATGATGTTGGCTGGGAGTTTAGCATAGATAGCCTTTACAATGTTGAGGTTCCTGTTATTTCTGTTTTTTCTAGTGTTTTGAACATGACGGGATGCTGTATTTCATCAAATGCTTTCTTAGCATCTATTGAGATGATCATATTATTTTTATCTTTGAGTCTACTGATGTGATTAATTACATTTATTGATTTCCATATGCTGAACTAACCTTGCATTCCTGGAATGAACCCTACTTGATCAGGATGCATTATCTTTTTGATGTTTTTGTATTCAATTTGCAAGAATTTTATTGAGAATTTTTATATCTATATTCATTAGAAATATTGGTCTCAAGTTCTCTTTTTTAATATTTATTTTTTAAGTTGTAGTTGTACACAACACCCTCATTGCATCCATTTTTATGTTGTGCTGAGGATTGAACCAAGGGCCCCACATATGCTAGGCAAATGCTCCACCCATGAGCCACAACTCCAACCCCTGAAGTTTTCTTTCTTTGATGTGTCTTTGTCTGGTTTGGGAATCAGGGTAATATTGGCCCCATAGAATGTGTTTGGAAGTGCTCCCTCCTCTTCTATTTCATGAAATAGTTTGAGAAGTACTGGTATTAGTTCTTCTTTAAAGGTCTTGTAGAACTCAATTGTGTGTCCATCCAGTCCTGGGCTTTTTCTTGGTTGGTGGGCTTCAGGAAAATTTGTATTTAAAAAAAATAATATTACTATATTAAAAAATAATTGCTAAAATGAGTTCTTCTGGGAGATAGCTAATTTTGTGGGTTCCTATACACTTTGTTTTAAGCTTTGCACTAGCCAGGTGATACAATAATGACTAGGAGGTGCTTCTAATAATTTCTGACACTCTTACAAATGTTCTTGGAGTAGACAGAAAATCCATGGTGGCAAAGTTATGTCTAATTATTCTGAAAGGATGACAGTTTTCAGTTATTCCTCAAGGATGTGTGTCAAGTTGCTGAAAGTTCAACTAATAGAAAATTACAGACAACTAATAAGTTCAAAGGTGTTTTCATTAGAACCCATTTTCCCTAAAAAGAACACCAGGAATCTGTATGTTTTGATCTAAAAGGGGCAGTATCAAGGGTAATTTATTTATTTATATGTGTGTGTGTATAAATTATATATATTTATGTTATATACATACGTGTATATGTGTATATGCATATAACATAAATATATATAACATAATTTATATTTATGCATGTATATACAAATTATATATATATATATAAGTGTGTGTGTGTGTGTGTGTTTGTGTGTGTATAATTGGCAGTTCCTGGATTTAACAACTATTATATGAAAGCCTCAAAATGTAAATACACTGCAGGTTTTATAACAAATAATACAAGATAAACCAAAAACTATAAGTAAGGCTGAGAGTGCTTCAAGACAAATTGATATTCAAACAAGATGTAAAAGAACATATTAGAATGCATAGATTAAGAAAGTACCACACTGAAATCCATGCCAAGCAATCTGCAGAAAGCATCCAAGAGACACCACATGGTAAAAACTAGTAATAACTGGCTCAATATATGCTACAGAGCTGAAACCACAGGATTCTGAACCAGATTAAAGATTCTTCTGAAGGACCAGAGACACTGGGGTTCTCTTTAAGTTCACATCCACTTCACTAATAAATCACAGGCAAGTGCGACTATGCAGATGCTCAATGCACCAACCCTGCCTTTCCTAATGCATCCTGCAACAATTCATACTGTGGAGAAACCCGAGATGCCTCTGTGCAGCGACTGCACTTCATCACTCTGGTGTGTTCCTTATGGATCTGAACAAGTCTGCCTTCTGGCTTCGCAAGTACAGAAAGACAAGCATTTCCATTACTGTTGGTGCAGGGACCAAATGGTACCACCTTTCTATAGGCTAAATTATAATTTGCATCAAATTATATACTGTGTATGTGTGCACGCTCTGACTCAATGATTCCATTTCTAGGAAGGTGTCCTAAAGAAGTATGCATGGATGTGAATGATCATTTACTCACAGGATGCTCATATCTATGAGTTGTGAAAAACAAGAAACCTAAAATCCCAATAACAGTGAAATAGTTAAACTGTGATTTATCTCTGTATATTGACATACTGTGAAACCACCAAAATAATGCTGAGAACTATCAATCATAATACAGTGAAAGGTTAACAAACCAAGTTACAAAACTTAAATATTCAACATCAGAATCCTTTTTTAAAAAAAGTAATGTATGTGTATATATTTATACATGTGGAAAAGATAACAAAATGTTAACAGCAGATATACCTGAAAGCATGATCTTTTTCCTTTAGGCTTTTCTCTATTTTTTCAAGTTTTCTACAATAATTATAGCATATGTTAATTTTGTATTTAGTGTTCTAAAATTTTTAATTATGGAAACTTTTAAAAATACAGACACACAAATGGAAAGGAGAATAACAAGCCCCATGTATCCATTGCTCAGCTTCAATAGTTACCAATATTTGAGCAACATGGTTACATCTACTCCCTATCCCCTACCACTAATACTTTTCTTTTTACTGAAATGTCTAAAAAAAAAAAAAAAATCCCACATAACATTTTACCCACAGATATAAAGTATAATTAAAAATTAACTGATAAAGTATAATTACAAATTAACATAATATACAATCACTATGCCATTATCTAACAAAATTAAATAATACCTTAATATATACTAATAACCACTTTATATTCAAATTACAACTATCCCCAAAATGACATTTTAGAGTTGCTTTGTTTAAATCAAGATCTAAACATTAGGTCCAAAAATATGGTTACATGCCTTAGTTCCCTTTTATCCTAATTTTTTTTAATTAGAAAATAGTTAATTGCAGTCTTTTGATTAATAAGAAATAATAATAGAACTCCAATTAAATATTGAAGGCAAGAGTTGTAGATGAAATACTAATAAGTTTGGGACATCAGAAGTCTGAAAAAATATACAACACAGGTTAGGCATTGCAGAATCAACTCTAGTTAATTTAGTCACAGCCACAAAGAGGTTTACCCTTGCCTAGACTTAATTCAGTTTTCATCATGCTCTGTCACACAAATCTCTTCTTTCATGTTGCCTTTAGTCCTCTTTAATCACTAGGTTGGAAAACCTTGCTAGCTATGACTCCAAATCTAGCAGTCACAAAAAGAAAAAAAATATGAACACAAGAAAAAAGTAATAAAAAACAAATGAAAGTGGGAAAATATTTTCAATTTATATCACAAAGAGAAAATTTCCCTATTATACAGCAAACTCCTAGAAATTAATAAGGTCAAGAACAACAATAAAATGTAGCAAAGGCTAGAAACAGCTGACAGAAAAGAAAATGCAAATGACTTATAGGTGCTCAACCTCACTTATAAGAAGAAAACTGCTTATAAAAACTATGCTGGGGTATTATTTCAATCCATCAGAATGCCAAAAAATTCAAAACTTTAATTTTTATATTGGCAATGATGGGATGGAACAGGCATTCTCCTACATTACTACTGGGCATGGGAAAGTGTTCCACTTATATGGAATGCAATTTGACAAGATTTCTTAAAATCATAAATACATACACCACTTAAACTACTAATTTCATTTCTGGAAATTTAATGTATAGATATATCACTCATGCAATTGATGCTTGTTCACAAGTATTCAGTGTGATATCAATTGTAATAGCAAAAGATGAAACAACCAAATGCCTATCAGTAGTGAACTTGATAAATAAAGTGCTGTTCTTCTATACAGGTCATATAATACAACTGTGAAAAACAACAAAGAAGTTCTCAAGGTACTGGTGTGAGAAGATCTCTCATACTGTTGAATTAAAAAAGTGAGGTGCAAACATGTTACCTTTTGTGTGAAAAGGAACAAAATAAGCATTCACATTTGTATTTGTTTATATCCCCATACAAACTTGGGAAGACACATGAGAAATGAACAGTGATTGCTGGGATTGTTGAATAGAGGTGGGAACTAGGTGAAGACTTTTCATCGTGCGTCAGTGATGGAAATTGCTGCTCTACTCCTCTTTTAATAAAGCCTTCCAAACTTCAGTGATCACATGGACACCCAGCTACACACTACTTTTCCCAGACTCCCTTTCTGCTAGGTGTGGCCAGTCCCCAAGAACTGGCCAATGGAGTAAGAGCAGAAGTGAGGTGTTCAAATTCTGGGACTTCAGCATCATTCGTCCTTCTCACTGGTGGAACATGATATGATAATGTGAGTCAGTGTCTACCCTGTGGATGAAGACATCGCTCTAGAGGATGGCATAAGAGAATGACTTATATCCCAGAAGAACCAGTGCAATAGAGCCACCACCCCATACTAGATGGCTTCTCTTCCTCTGGGAGAAAAGCTGAAATTTCTACCTCATGGTAGAAAAGCTAAAATTCTAGTTTTCAGTGCTTTGTGTCTCCTCTTTTTTTTTTTTTTTTTTTTTAAAGAGAGAGTGAGAGAGAGAGGGGGACAGAGAGAGAGAGAGAGAGAGAGAGAATTTTAACATTTATTTATTTTTTCTTAGTTCTTGGCGGACACAACATCTTTGTTGGTATGTGGTGCTACTGAGGATCGAACCCGGGCCGCACGCATGCTAGGCGAGCGCGCTACCGCTTGAGCCACATCCCCAGCCCCTCTCCTCTTTATTATAGTAACTTAGCCTGAATTTTAGGCAAAGCAGAAGTTATGGACCTTAAAATGAGATACTACAGTATCAAAAACTACAATGTAGCATTAGCTTAGCAGGAGAAGGAGGTAAAAAAAAAAAAAATCATAGCTATTTCAGACTAGAAAGCTGGTGACCCTTGTCAACTTTAATAAGCTGAAGCCAGACCCTGTTGTCATTTGAACGTGTAGCTTCACCTGCTCCATGCTGCTCTGGGTGAGCAAAAAGAAAATATATATAATATATATATATATATATCAATACAAGATAAGAGTAAGATGAAAATAGGTAAGAATTGCCCAGCTTGTGAGCAGAAATAGAAGAAAATACAGGTAACTAAGGACAGTGTATTCTAATTTAAAAAAAAAAAAAAAATATATATATATATATATATATATATACACACACACACACACACACACACACACACACACACACACACACACACACAAGTTGTATGCAGATACAATACCTTTAATTTATTTTTATGTGGTGTGGCAAGTGCTCTCTCACAACCCCAGCCGGACTAAGTTTTATATAATAAATCAACGGAGGCTCCAATAATTTGGAGCCTCATGGAGCTGGAAAAGCAAATTCTTCTTTACCTGCCGCAGTCTGGCTAGGCACAAAATAACCGAGCCACTACAAAAGCCTTGTAGATTCAACAGCAACTCTTTATTCCCGAACTCTCACCAGCACTCTACACGCACGTTCTGGGAAAAATACACTCCCTCCACCAGGCTCTGTGTACCAATACTCTCAGAACCCCGCGAGAACTCTACGGGAACTCTAAAGGAGCGGGCGCCTGAGGCAGCAGGATACACCCTAATCCTAGAGCCGCCCTAATCCTAGAGCCGCCCTATTCCAGCAGGACCCACCCTAAACCTGGAGCTGCCCTAATCCCTGAGCAGGGTCACCTTTCAAACCAAAATGCCATGCGTCATTCTTACTTGGCTATGGCTCTCAGCATCTACCTAAATTCTTCTCTCCCAGTGCTTAAATGAAATTCTTTAGCTAAGTATTCTTGGACAGACATGGAAGTCAGACTACTTGAAAGATCAAATAAAGTGTACAGCTTACAAATATTTGCTGAAATGAGGAGGAAAGGGATGGTCAGGAATAGATACCAGTAACTAATTTAGACCCCACTGACTTAAAAACCTTGACCCAAAAGAGATCTTTGAAGTGGAGACCTGGGACAGACTGGAAGTCATGAGAATCTATTTCATTTTTGAGAGGCATGTAGTGCCTCATGTCTGGCCTATAAAAACCTAGGGCTTCTCAACTCCTGAAAAGACCATTAGACCCCCAAACCTGCACCAGTAAGAAATGTATTCTGGAGCTGAGCAGATGCAAGGACATGTCCTCCAGTGACGGCTTCAGATGGGGCTAAAAGGCCAGGCCAGGATTCATAGAGAACTATAGACAAGGTGCTGTTCTACCCGGCAGCACCAAGATTCAGCCAAGAGCTCAATGTTCTGCAGGACAAGGACTATGTACAATCCCTGCTCAACAGAATTTCATCACTGCAATGGATTAATGACTGTTTGTATTTCTCATCCCTCACTTTTCCAGGTAAGAGATTGCACAGTGGCTCCTACTTCACCTTCTATGTTGTATTGGGGAGGTAGGGAATGGAGGCAATTCTCTATAGTTTTATAGGTTTTCAGGGTAAGAAGGACCAGGCCTTGATCTAATGAAGGACTGATGTGTATCCACACAGAAATCTTGAATTTTAGGTTGGAGGCATTACCTAGACACTGATTCTTTTTGGTGAGGGAGAAATGGCTTCTATTTGGGAAGAAGAATGCACGTGGATATATGGATAGCCAAAGGGGAAAACTAAAGCAGAAGCCACTAATTATTTCCTCAAATTCTAATCTTTCTGCTTATAATCAAAGCTCAAGAATGTAAAGTGGTCACAGAATCACACACCTACACTTTTCCCAGTCTATGTTGTTGATAGGTGTATCTTTGTGATTGAGAACTTGATAATAGATATGACAGGTGATGTATAAACTTCTCTTCTTTCCTTCCTCCCTGTGGGCTGAAATGCAGGTGTATTAGTGGTGAGCAGCTTTGAAAACTCAGAAAATACCTTAGAATACAAAAAAAAAAAAAAAATCACTATTAGGATGGTGGTGGCATAATAAGAGAGGAGAGGTGGGTCCCTGCACAACTGTATGGAACACAGCAGGTCACCCATCTTGACTACCTGCCTATCTCAACTACTGTGTGAGATAAAAATTTCTATCTTAATTGAGTCATTGTATTTTTGAGCCTCATCTATTACTGTTCAGCCAGGACCTTTACTAGCATAATATCTTTCTATAATTTTAGATTTCTGAGCTGTAAGAATATTGCCTAGGGCTGGGGATTTGGCACAAGTGGTAGCGCGCTTGCCTAGCATTTGTGAGGCACTGGGTTCGATTCTCAGCACCACATAAAAATAAAATAAAAGATATTGTGTCCACCTAAAGAAAAAAAGAATATATTGCCTATTTGTGATATTAATTTTTTAAAAAGAAATAACTTCCTAAAGGTTTCAGGATACCCATAAAAAAATGAAAAATGTTCCTTTCTAAAAACTCCATAATATTACTTCTTTTTAAATTTTTTTTTTTTGTAGTTATAGATGGACAGCATACCTTTGTTTATTTTTATATGGTGCTAAAAATCAAACCTAGTGCCTCACATGTCCTAGGCAAGCACTCTGCCGGGAGCTACAGTCTCAGCCATTATAATACTTCTGAGGAAATATTGCAAACACATGGAAAAAAAAAAGATGCAGAGATGTTCATCATTACAGCTCAGCTCCAGAATGTAGAGAAGCAGTGAGAAGAAAAAAAAAAGAAAGAAAGAAAGGAAGAAAGGAAGAAAGAAAGAACAAGAAACATGCTAAATGCTCAACCATAGGAAATAACCATATATACTTCAGGACAGATCCAGCTTTTCTGATCTTTACAAGTGAAACTATGCTTAACATATTTCATCAAAATTGCCTATTTGAAAAAGTAAATCTTCAGATTAATAAACTATTAATCCTATCTTTGCAAAGTATTTCCACTCTAAAATGATATTCACTGATACTGACAATGGATCTTTGAATGTTAATATTTGAGAGGAATTTTTTATTATTTTGTATTTTAAATATTAAAATAATAAACATACTTTTTCACAAATAAATTTCATGTTGTTTCAAGATAGGTATTTCTTAAAAATTTTTAAATAATGATAAATTCTAAAGGAATGGCCTACAAAAGTCTTTATACAAGGATGATGCCAAGTATTTTCTTTAAGTATAAAAACATGTATCAGAAAAGAGGCAAATATGCTAAAATTTTAACAGTGATTTTAGGATTAGAGATAGATTTCCCCTCATAATCTGAAAGGTAATTAGGTTACTTGCATAATTAAAAAAACAAACAAACAAACAAACAAAAAAAAAACCAGTAACTAATAGTTTTGCTGCTTCTGTTAAAAATTCTCCTCCCATGACTCCAAATAGTAAATAATTATACATAAAAGAAGTTTAAAGTCTGCCTGACTACTGGGTCAAAGAGCTAATTATTGTGTCTTAGGGTAAATAAAGATCATGTACATTTCAACAAATTATTTAATTACGTGCGATGAGAGCATTAGTATGAACTGAAAGCAAACTCACCCAGCACTCATTACACCATGAAGGACTATATTACAAGATGTTGGCGGAAAGAAAAAGACCATCCCACGCCTCCTGGAAGGGCACCTGTGGTTCTGGCACAACCTCCATCTCCAGGGACTGCTCTCATGCGCCAGCTCGCAGGCCCTGTTGCCACCCCACACCTGTATGGAAGCCACGTACCGAACCTGGTTCTCCAAGAAGTGCATGTACCGGTAGAGCAGGGTGTAGGAGGGTGAGAGGATGCCCACGGACTTCATTCGTGCACCCCGCTCCAGCTCACTTTCCACGGGCATGTTGGCGAAGCAGGCCAGGCCGAAGAAAGGCCCCTTTCGAAAATAGCTAAAATAGACCAAAATATATAGTGGGGCTCAAAATCAGGAAGAGATTTTGTTTTGTTTTCTTTTGCTCTCTTTTTCTTTAAGATGCAATTCCAAACTAAATAAATTTTATCCAGAGCTCCAAATAACAAAGTTCAGCCTTAAAACAAGCCACTTGACCTCACAGAAGAGACAAAGCTCACAGGGATAGAAAACTCGCCAGCTGAGGGTCATCCAGCTGGAGTCGGGACATCTGGTGAGTTTGCTGCTCAATTGCCCATGACCATGGACATATGGACACAGTCCTGTCCCATCCTGACCAGGATGGGGCAACCAGACCAAGATCCATCTCTAAGCCCCTCTGGCACTAGCTGCCTATTTTCATGATGATTCTTCTCTCACTTCCTGAGCCTCTGAAGTTTTCAATATTTCTGCCACTTTATTTTCTTCCCCTTTCTCACACTCTATCAGCTATGGTTTCAGTACAAATGGATTAAAGCTACAAAATTACCCTTAAGGTCTTTCTGCTTGCTCTTCCTCATAAAACTCACAATGCACCAATTACACAGGACTAAAAACTGGCTTTGCTTAAAGCTGGAATTCCAACTTTCGGCACCTGGATGTCTTAAGTTAATCGACACTAAGCTGAAAACCACATCAAGCAAGGTCCACATTATTTCTTAGCAAGTCAGAGAACCTCTATGGTAGGGGTTCTTACCTTTAGGGGATCATGAAACCCACTGAGAACTGGATGAAAGCTAGAGACCTTATTGCTGGAAAACTAATATGAGCACAAACTATGCATATATTTTCAGAACATTTTTATACACCCTATCTGAATACCCCATAACAGCTCTTGTGCTCTGGAGAGAATCATGGGTGGGTGGAAGGAAATGATACAAGACTGAAGTTTGGAAGTACTTACATGAAGTCAGATTGAATTTTATGGGACCCACTGGCCATAGACTTGAATTCAACACCTTCAAGGTCAATGTCTTGAGGTAAGCACCATTCTACCATGTTTCCTGTGGGAAAGGGAGGATACAAGTTAAAAGAAACAAGATTATTCAAAGAAAAGGGCTTTATATGTACCACACATGGCTTCTCAAATATGTACAGCTGACTCAGCCTGGTACAGAGCCACACAGATGCTCATGGGTTTGTCTCACGCAGGACCCAATGGATTACCCCACAGGACCAGAGGATGGGCAGTATCTCTGCTTCATTTGAACAGTCTCTTTTGGCTGATTGTCTTGGGTTCCGCCATTCTTCTCAGCCACTTCCAGATCTCCCTCTCATGGCCTCACTTCTGCCCTCATTTCCTTATCTCACATGCTCCCTTAATCCCTCAGGATCTTGTTTCCATCTCACCTTTCTTCAGACACTAATGACTTTGATGAGTCCCAAAACTCTTGTTTTTAAAAAATCCTCATTCCCACTGACCCCTTTGTGGTATGTGTCAATTCTTAAAAGTTTCTCTCCTTTCCACTGATTTCCCATACAGAATACTATTTTGGATCTTTCCCCACTCCTCTGATCAGTGTGGTTCTGCTTCCCACCCTCTTTCTCCTCTCTCCCCAAATGTGGCCCTTCTTCAAGGGTCAATTGTCCAGTTCTTTACTTCCAGAATTTGGGGACAAAGTCTCTCATCATTAATTACTGAGGTCAACTTTGGAGACACAAAATAGAACAAGACACATCCCCTGATCATGAAGAGTCCAAAGATAAAGAAAAAAAGAAAGAGAAGGGTGAGTGCTGTCACAGAAGGTGGAATTTCAGAATGCAGCAAGGACAAACATCTGCCAGACTGAGGGAATCCAGAGAACGCCTTGGAATACTCCCTATCGTTTTCATGCCTATTCCAAATTTTTTCAAAATAAAACACTAAGTTACTTGTGAGATTTTACTTCTGAACAAACTTCCTATTAAACACTCCACACCCTAATTTTCTGGGCATCAAAAATGCCATCCATAATCCCAGTCAACAACAGTGTGTCAGGTACTTGTGTGAGGCATCAGAGAACACAGTCCAGCCTTCCCAGGCAGCAGACAGCCACAGGCGTATACAGTCCCACTAGGCGTTTTCAAGTAGTTTATTTGCAAAGAAGGAATCCTGATTCTAGCCAACTAATGAATTCACTAAAACAAAAAGCATGAAAAGGGAAAGGAAATTTCCTAAAACAGAAAGACTAGAATAATAGTGTGCCTGCCAAGGTAATGGACAAGAAAGAGTGGTAAGAGGGTAAGCTTGGGAATAACAGTAAGGATTTGAAGCATAAGTTCCCTCACATTCCTGTATTCCTCTTCTTCCATCCATGTTTATTATGTACACAGTTCAGTGGGGCTTCCCCTGTGGAATGCATCAGGACAGCTGGGGAATTTATAAAAGTGCCAGAGACCTTGCTGAGTTCTACAGAATCAATCTCTCCTTGCCCTGCCACACAGAAGATTCTGCTGATGTGTGCCAGAGGTGAGAATCCATGTGAGGGCCTCTTTCATCCCAATGACAACACATGGCCAGCACGGAAGAGGGAAAACCAGGACAGAGCCACCATGGCCCTCTATAGGTTCTGTCTTCCTTTTTCTCCACCAAGCTGTGTCTTCCAGTGCCCACTGCCTTTCCCTTCCCCACTCCACAGGTTCCCACTTAGTTTTCTTTCTCCAACACAGCCTGTCCACAACTGCTCAACAGCTTGTAAAAACTCTAATGTACCTAAACTTTGTACTGAAGTATAACAAGAGCACAAATTACAACTACACAACCCATTTGATTTACCTAAATTTAACACACCTGTATAATTACAGCCCAGTTCAGGAAGCAGAAAGTTATCTGCATACCAAAGGCCCCCTCAGAGCCCTCCAAGTCATCTTCTCTCTCAAGACCCTGACTTCATGAATTAGCTTTGTTCTTTTTGAAATTTCTATAAATGCAGTCATAGTTTTTCTGTCTTCTTTTGCTCAATATACTTGTAGGAGACACCCACCTTCATGCATGTGGCAACAATTTGTTCTTCTATGACTTCTATCATATGCCTAGCAGTTCATCTGCTTAACTGTTGATGCCCCTTTAGTTTATTTTCAGTTTAAATCTACAGCAACCAGCACTGCTGTGAACAAAATTCTGTACTTGTCGTCTGGTGAATATATGTGTAGTATCTCTATAAAGCACTAACCTGGTTATACTAAACTATACTCAGAATTCCCTTACTTGTATATTCCCAGTTGAGATTTGGAAGTCAGAAGTGAAACAGTAGCCATGTTGTGTTCACATGAGCATGGGAGCATCAGGCAGCTCACCTCCATTGTGGTTTGTCACAGGCTCAGCACAGAGGTGAGAGGCAGCAGCCAGGCCTGCCAATGCTAGATGCTCCTTCAGCTTCTCTGACTTCTAAGCTAGGTGTTTTTTCAACTCCATAATGAAGGACACCAGCTCTTCCTATAGGAAATCCACGTCTTGGAGTCTGACCCAGCCAGGTTCCTGTCCATCATAAGTTCCAGACATTCCCATTTCCACCTTTTTGCCCTTCCTCCATGACTGTGTACTAAGTAGACCTCAAGCTGCATCTCAGACACAAGACCACAGCTTTCACAGGCTGCCCACCAGCTCCCACTGTTCCACCGAACAATTCCTGCAGGAAATCCTTTTATATTTCTCCTCATTCTACTCCCCTGATTGACTGAACTTTGACTGAAACAACATGCACACATTTCTGTTGACTATATCCCTAAAAGCAAAACTGCTTTAAACTAAGGAAACTTCTATGATTCTTAAGCTTATGTTAATAGAGTTTCTGCAAAAAAAGAAAAAAATTAAAAGCTGTAAAGGGGATTTTTTTTTAAACTAAATTATCTTTTTTGGGAGGTAGGTGGGTACCAGGGATTGAACTCAGGGACACTCAATCACTGGGCCACATCCCTAGCCCTATTTGTATTTTTTATTTAGAGACAGTGTCTCACTGAGCTGCTTAGTGCCTCCCTGTTGCTGAAGCTGGTTTGAATTCACGATCTTCCTGCCTAAGCCTCCCAAACTGCTTGGGATTACAGGTGTGTGTCACCACACCTGGCTTCACCAAATTATCTTAAGTGAAACAAAGATGGACACATTTCTTTACTGTAAGGACTTCTCAGAGCCTTTAATATGCCATTCTATGTTGTGAATCTCAATGAGATCAAAATATTGCTTAATGTTTCCCAAAATTATTTGGCTACTACACATGCTTTTATGGAGCATCTTAAGGGATTAATTTTATAGAAGGCATTTTTGCTTTTTTTTTTTTTTTAACAATTGCTAAGCTGCAAGCTGTCCTCAATATCCTCTCTACCTTTCTTATATGGACTAAAACTCACTGTTTTTATATTGGTACATGGCCTCCCAAAGAAGACTGTTTCTCAGTACCTTCTTGCATGCAGGCTATGTGAGTAAATTCTGGCCAGCAGAATGTGGACAGAAGTATGTAGTTTCTAGACTGTGCCTGAAGAGAAGAAGCTGCCCTTTTCTCCATTCTGCTGTCTGGAATGTGGACGTGGTGATATAGCATGGCAGAGATGATGGAATCATAAGCCAACATAAGCCCACATCACTGGAAGACTCTGGGGGATCTGAGCCAGTATTCCATCCCTCAGCCAGCTACCTACAGTCACGTGAAAAACAAATGAAATCCTATCTTGACTAAACCACAGTTAATTCGGATTACTGGCATTTATGGCAAAACCTATATCCTACTTAATACAACTGACCTAGAGGATACAATCCCCAACCCTTAGCTGGTTCTCAACGCCCTCCTTGTTCCTCTGTGCCTGATAAATCACAGAAATGGAAAGAACCCAAGGGAGGAGATGACATCCTGTTGGTTACAGGATGGACTTCTAGATGGGCACAAGTCCCTCTGCATTGAGAGGAAAGTCCATCAGGACTGGGATGGTGCATCATGGGGCAGAAGCTCCAGAATGCCACTCTGGCAAGAGTTATCTTAACCCCACAGGACGTACATTTCTTCTAACATATTCCTTGAATGAAAGGAAAGCAGATACAGTTATAGTGGCTCTTATCAACCTATTATAATGTCTTGGACGTCTATCTTGAGGAATCTGTGAACTTCTAAAGGCAGGAACTCTGCTTGTTTGCCTTCACATCTCAACAAATCACAATGCCTAGCACAGGCCAGGAAGGGAATTTTTAAAAATCTAAACAAAATAAAACAAAACCCACAAAAACAGTTTAAAAGCTAATTGATGAATCAGTATTAATACCCTGGAATTGGTAACTGCTGAGGGCCATTGCCAAGTAGGATTGACACATCGAAATTTCCTTGCCAGTGTACCCCATGATGCTTAGAGGACATTCGCTGGGACATTGCATGTATGCTTTAGTAAGGTGACCTTGCTCAAGGACCAGGGCGGATCTGGGTTTAGAGCTGATCAGGTTTTAGGGAGTATCCAGTCCTTGGGTTTAAGGCGTTCCCGGTTTAAAATAATCCGGGTTTAGGAAAGTTGCAGGTTGAAGGTTATTCCTGCTGGGAGTAGGGCGTTCCCGCTGCCTGAGTTCCCGCTGAGTTCTCCTGGAATTGAGAAAGATTTGGGATGTGAATTGTGCAGCAGAACTGAGATTTCCCCTGAACATGTGTGGAGGCCGGTGTGAGTTCGGGAATAAAGAATTGCTGTTTGAATCTACAAGGTGGTGGTGGCTCGTGATTCTGTGCCCAGCCAAGACATTGGCAGGTAACTACTGTGGTTATGAAGGAATATGACCTCATTGTGTCTGAGGTCTTATATCTACTTTCAAATGGCTCAGAGAGGAGGGGGATATACATCTATATCTGTTTATGATAAGTTCCACTGATTTCATTTGCTTAGTTTGTGTCATACAATTGATATACTAAGGAACAATTTGAACACAGAGAATCTCACATTTGCTTATGCAATAGGTTCAATAAAATCTTAATGAAAACCTCACAACATTATCTAGCACATATTGACAAATTAATTGTAAAGTTTGTATGGAAATGCAAAAGACCCAAAATATTCAACACAATTCTGAAGAATAAAGTTGGAAGACTAAAATTATCCAATGTCAAGACTTACTATAAAACCATCATAATCAAGATAATATGATACTGGAGAAATATCAGGAAAAAAAATTAGTGGAATAGAACAGGAAATCCAGAAACAGATCTATAGCAGAATATTTGACACATCTTTGCCATAAAGCAAAGGCAATGGAGAAAAGAGTCTTTTCAATAAATAATGTGGGGTGTGTGAACATTCACGTGCAAAAAAAACAAAAACAAACAAAAAAAAAACTGGATACAGACCTTATGCCTGTCACAAAACTTAATTCAATATGCAGAGCAGACCCAACCATAAAATGCAAAATCATGAAACCTCCTAGAAGATTTTCCTAGGAGAAAATCTAGTCTTAGGTTTAGCAATGAGCTTTTAACTACAATACCCAAAGTACAAACCATGAAAGAAAAATTGATAAGGTGAACTTCATTAAACTTAAAAACTTATAATGTGTGAAACACACTATCAAGATAATTAAAAGAAAAGCCAGTGTGAAAGAAAATATTTGCTAAATATATAACTGATAAATGACTGTTTTCCGAACCACACAAAGAATTCTTACAATCCAACTACTAGAAAACAAACAATCCAATTTTTAAAATAGGCAAAAGACCTGGACACTTTGTCAGAGAAGGAAAACAATAGCAAATAAGTATATGAAAAAATGTTGATCGTTATACCTCATCAGGGAATTATAAACTAAAACAATGATGAGATACCACTAGGCTCCTATTAGCATGGCTAAAATTCAAAACACCCAATGTTGACAAGAATGTGGATTAAGAACTCTCATTTATTGCTGGTGCAACCAAACAGTACTGTAGAGCCACTCTAAAAGACAGTCTGGTGATATCTTTACAAAACTAAACATAGTCTTATCATATGATCCAGTAGTCATGTTTCCTTGTAGTTATCCAAATGAGTTGAAACCTATATCCACACAAAAACCTACAAACATGTTTATGGGGGCAGTTTATTCACAATGCCCCAAACTGGAAGCAAAAAAAATGTCCTTCTGTAAGTAAACGAATAAACAAACTGTGGGATATCCATAAAATGAAATAGTGTTCAGAAATAAAAAGAAACGAGCCATGGAGTCATGAAAAAATACGGAGAAACCCTAAATGCATACAGTCAAAAAGACTATATACTGTATAAGTCCAATCATGTGACATTCTTGACAAAGGCAAAATTATAGCCACAGTAAAATAATCCATAAGAAGGGAGGAATAAGCAGGTAGTGCACAAGGGATTTTTAGGACAGTGAAGCTACTCTGTATGTTACTGATATGGTGGATAGATAATCTTTCTGAATTCTTTAAAACCCACAGAACGGTACAGCAGAGTGAACCCTAATGTAAAGGTTAATAAATTCATACAATAAGGTAATAATACTGGCTCATCAATTGTAACAAATAAACCATACTAATGAAAGATGTTAATAACAGAGGGAAACTATATATGGAGTTGGGGGAGGTGGTATAAAGGGAATCTTCTGTACTTTCTGCTTAAAGTTTTCTCTAAGCCTTAAACCACTCTAAAAAATATTAATTTTAAAATTTTAATTGATGAGTTAACCTAGGTTAATTGCCCTAGGATGGTAATGATATTATGGCTATACAGAAAAAAAAAAAGCCTTAGATTTATATTGAAGTATTGAGAAATTAAAAAGTCATGGCAACTCACTTTCAAATAGCTCCACAAAGATAAATATATATAAATATAAAATATGCACCACACACAGTTCTTCTATAACACTTGATAAATGTTCCAAGACAATGATATCAGAGAATAATTTGATTGTAGGAAATTTCACATTTGTTTACACATGATAAGAAGCTGTGGATTCAGAAAACAATATTAATGAACCATGAAGGAAAAACCCCAAATTCACCTTAGACTTGTACCTGCCACCTCAGGTCACCATGTATCATGAGCCACTCCTACCTACCTCTAGTGTCACAATTTTCCATTGCCTTCAGATAGCCCTTCTTGTACTATTTCACTGTGACTTACATATCCAACCCTTCTGACACTCCCAATACACAAGCTCCGGGTCTTTCGAAGGTGAAGTTCCATCTTTATTTAGTATGTATGTGTTTTATAACTATTTAATGTAGGCAAAAAGTTTTATCATTTGTATTAACTTCCTTTGTTTAAAAGAAAAAATATGTCACTTTTTTTAAAATATATATATATATATTTAAATATATATACATATATATATATTTATATTTAGTTGTTGATGGTCCTTTATTTGCTTATTTATATGTGGTGACAAAGTTTTTGAGGGCTTGTCTGTGACTGTTTTTCTCAGGAGCCCTGTGATTTTTCATAACAGAGAGAATTTTGGAGCAGGTATTTCAAGTTCAAGGAAATTGACGATATAAGGACCAAGGCAATATGGCAACTGTCAACAGATGGGACTCTATGTGAGGAGATACAGATTCTCACATTAATATCCTTTCAACTTTTCTGAGATTGAATGAATTTCAAGATACAGATTTGGAAAAACAATTCAAATAGTAGAAATGGAAAACATAAAGGACTTTGCAAAACCAAACCAATTGAGAGAATGTATGATAGCCAAAAAGAATTAACATGACTTGAGGTTGCTCTTCTATAGAAATACTGCAGACTGGAAACCAAAGTATATATGGAACATACAGGGGTTTAAAGGAAAGTACAAAATTGCAAAAAAAAAAAAAAATAGCATTTCTTATAGGAAGCCATATAATGGCAGAAAAACCTTACATTGAATGCCACCTATCATTCATACTCTATGCTCTGAGCCTTTTCAAATATCCTCATTATATTAATGAAAACTTAACCAAGAAGCTGGAATCTGGAAGGATTGAACAAGAGAATCCTCAAAAAGAGGAGTTGCCACTGGCAACGTGCCCTTCCCTAACCTGTTCTTCCAAATCCACATCCTCCCTCTTCTTGGGCCACATCTTGGGCCTATCCCAGGTACCTGTGGACACTGCCTCACCTCTTCTGCAAAGATAATTTACAAGGAGGAGCTCACAAGACCAAGGGAGGAACAAATGTGGTAATCTGAATTGTGTACATTCAGCCTGTCACTCAATAAATATTGGTGGAGCATAACTCGTCAGCACAGTGCCAGGTGCTCAGCTCATGCAAAAGCACGTGTGTCCTTATTTAAAGGAACCTGGACTAACAGATTGCTGGGCTGACAGCTCAGTTACCAGGGAAGCCAGAAAGGCTGTGGATGTACAGATGGTCTGAACTCTGCTACTTCAGTGCTCCAAAAGTCAGCCTAGTGGGTGTGCATGAGAGGGCCTCCAGAGTTGGTGTTTTAGAAGAGTCTAGGCGAAGCGAGATAGAGGCTGTATACCATCTACATAAAGGATTGCCTGTCTTCCAACTATTCTGCTTAAATGTAAAATGGCCTTACTCCTGGGGCATTCAAGAATTCATCAACCATCATTTTTGAGGAATAAAAGACAGTGGCTACTGTTACTGCTGCCTCATAAAAAGTCCCTCTTAAAATATTTAGGGTAGAGAAAGTAGTGCTCTTGAACTAAAATGATCTCTAATGGGAAATATGTGACATTTTTTTCTTTTTCCTTCCTCTGTTGGGTGGCTCCAGTCAAACACTTCCTCTTGAGATCTTCATATACTGAATGGTAACTGCCCCAGCATGACATCCTCTTACAGCTCCTCTGACCCAAGAGAGGACTGAGCTCTCTACAGTTCCCTCCAACATGTGTCTTCAGTTTAATCTGTCAGCTTCCTCCCATTAGTGTACACACACATATCCCCTAATTCCAGCCAGAAAATAAAAGGGAATCTTGTCTCAGCAATTAAGGCAAAAATCCAAGAGCATTCTTGGTCCTGACAACACAATTCTTTTATATAAATCACCTCTTTAGGGACCACCAAATCCCAGAGATGGAAGAAACTTCAACAGAGTAATTGGTTCAGACCCCAACCTGCCCATATCAATTGACTTTTGACTTGAAACACCAAATAGGATGAGGGCACATGCAAAGCAAAGAGAGAAAGAGTCAATATAAAGATCCCTGAGTTAGGCAGAACTTAATCCTGGTGATTGCAAGTCAGCCATATGTCAGTCTGTGGCTGAATTTCAATGCATTACTTTTACATAGAAAAAAATTCCAATTCACAGACCCCATCTGATTTCTTACTGGGAAGTGAATGGGGTGGTGGGTTATAGGGAAATAATGCAGGTCCAGGAGGCAGGTAGACCCTGGCTCTGGCCCCACCGCTCTGATCAGCCCACTTCATAGCTTTGTGCATCTGTTTTTCTCATCATTACAATGAAGACTGTTGGGAGAATCTGGGGCAAGGTCCATAAAGCCTGTAGCACATACTGGACATGCAGCAAGTGATAGATATTACGATGCCCTCTCCAGTTTTTCTTCCTATAGATTTCAAGAGGGAAAACTTAACTTACAACAGATGGCTACAAACTGGCTTTCCCTTAAAAAACCACAAACAGGTGAATTTCCAATAGCCAAGGAAAGATTCTGCCAGCGTGGGATTCATCAAATCAATCACAACTGCATTCAAAATCAACCACAATTGTATTCCACTGACATCTGATGGAAAACACAGAGAAAGCACAGTGACCTAGGAGACTTCCTTGTTGGGCATCAGAGCAGGCTTTTCCTTTGCCTGTGAGCTTGCCCTTCTCAGCACTGCTCTTTGCATTTCCAGATTTTTCCATTCTCACTCACTCTGTCACTACACCACCCCCCATTGCTGGAGCCATTTATTATCTGAACCAAGTCAGCTGACCTGGGCAGGTTCCAAGCTATGCCTTAGGCACCAGACCAAACCCTAAACTCACTGTGCCTTTCCACTGGCTGTTGTTAAAAGAAATGCTATATCTTCTTGACTGTACAAGAAATCTATGGAGATTAAAATTAGTATGTGTGAGCAATTGAAAATATGCCTATCTGACATAAGCATGGAGCCTCTAGGGGCACTAAATGAAACAGGTGATTAGATATAATTCGGGCATTGGCTAGAAGGCTGAGGGAGAACAGATAGCAATTCTCTTCTAATCTGGAAGACTAAAAGAAGAAACAGCTTGAAAATCTTACCAGATAACATGACCTACAACCATTTTCTCCCCTTCCAAGTCATCCCAATATAAACACACAAAGCATAGAAGTTTCCCCCAGATACCCACAAAACAGCTCTGGGTGAAATGTAGAGGTGTAAAATGAATCTCTCATAGAGAAACAATAGAAATAGGTGGACTCAGGTGACCATGAACTGCAGGTCCAAAGCTTCATCAACCTCAGGCCCACACATAGTCCTGGCACACTGGGGAGACAGCTACTGCTATCACCACGGGGCATCCCAAGTGTAACAAAATCTTTTCCTTTAAGCAGAGAAGACAAAATATTACTAGAATACCAAAGAACAAAATAAAAACTAAAATCAGGAACTAAATTATGGGGTTAACACAATGAAAAAGCAATATTCTGGCTGCCAACCCCTTCCACTTGGCTTGCAGAATTAGCATCTGGGCCTGATTTCAATAGCAGCTTTGTAGCCCAGACGGCCAGCACCACCATCCTACATCTAGCTCCCTGCTCCAGATAAAGTGGGTGCATGTGTGTGTGCGTGCGCAAGTGTGTGTGGATGTATGTGTGGGTGCTTGCAAGAATACATGCCGACATGCACCTCACCTTTAACCCAAAGCCCCTAGTATATGTATCATTTATAGATCCAACAACTAAAATTTCAAGCCACGAGTCCAGTGAAAATAGTCTTTGTTTCTACCTTCTCTGATTTTTCTTACAGATGCCCTATCCAGCTTTCCAAAACTTGTATCTAAAAGTGTAAAAGAATTTTTCTTATTTCCATTCACCAGCTGGAGAATCACTGAGCAGATTCTTGCCTGAAGACATTCTAAGAGATCCACTTTTCCCTAACACTCTCTTACATCAACTTCCTTACAGATGAACCACAGCTACAGTTCTCTCCTCTCCCATTCAGCCTCTTCCTCCCCTCCCCTTCTCTCCCCCTTCCCCCCCCTTCCTCCTCCCGCCCCACCCCAGATTTGGACACCTACAACAGTAGGCCACATTGGGTGAGAGAATGCATGAAATGCCCTGACCTGGGCAGTAAGTGACTTATGAATGGAAACTGAGGGCATGGGTGGGAGACTTGAGGGAGAGACTAAGCAGAGAGAGATAAAGTATAGACAAATCCTCCCACCTAGCAATTTCTGTGATATGCTCAGATTTTGGTAAAGAAGCAGTATCCCCTTTTCTACTTTTGGAAACACAGGCTAAGGGAGGGCAAAAGTCTGGCTGGACCAATATTAAGTAGGAAAATACAGCAGATTTGCCTCAGAAGAGTAAGGAAAACCATAGTCTAAAGTTAGGAGATACAATTATGGTCCCTCCAGCACATGAGGTACCTGTGGGCCTCATCTCTCCTGAACCTGACTTCCAAAAACACCACACAGGACCACCAGGTGCTTTCTGACCGTCATGGTCCTAATGCTGAACTTTGAGGCCCAGTGAACTTCAGTAACATTTATTCACTTGTCTTCTACTTTTAAAAGTTGTGCCATATAACTTTATCTCATCTAAGTACTATCCTATTATTTTTTTTACAGAATGAAAAGTGCCATCAGGATTGGGAGAGATAAAAGAGAGACAAGTTTACAGAAAAAAACAACTGCTCCCCTCCCACCAAAACACCAATGGAAGTTAACAGTGCTCACACACAGCATGCCTCTCTCCCTCTTCCTCCTAGATCCCTATGTAAGTAATGATGGGATCTTAAGGAGCAGAGGTTCAGGCAGTGTAGCCTACTAGAAAGAAACGAGACAGAGTCATGTATTTATTGGTTAGTTAACATTTCCAAAGTACTTTGCCATCCTTGGTGTGTATCCTACATATAATCATTAATTTATAAATTAGAATTAAATCAAACAAGATTATGGTAAAATACCTGCACAAAGTGTCACAACATTAGTTATAATACATACTTTCCACATCAGCCTTAGTCTGAAAGTCATTACACATATCCACTCCATACATACAAACCCACAAAACCATTCTTACTGTCTGTGACTGACAAAGTATTACGGAAGGCCCTAGCTCTTGGGTGCCTTTATAAATTGATTGATGCCAATTATAAAATGATCAACACAAATAATTGACAAATACCACTAACTTATCAATTATCAATATTATCAGCTCTGTGATTAGCATAGGATTTTCTTTTCCTGTTCCTAGGCTTATCATCAGAGAGCTACCACTACTGAATCAGACCCATTAATGATCTCTTTCCATTTCTTCAGTTACTTTTAAATACTTGCCAGTACTTTTAAATACTTACTTTTAAATACTTATACTCCCATCTATTTACCTGGTGATGGGGTAAGGCATAAGGAATATAATTTGTTACAAAGTACCTAATTTTGACTAGAATTAAAGGTTGCTTTGGTCCAAAAGTCCAATATTTTTCATACTGTTGGTATCTGGAAATCCCAATCATATTTGAATCAAGCAGCACATGTGATAAGCTTTTAAAAAAAAAGGTAGAAAATACCAATATGTACAATGTAGAAGGGATCGGCACTATTTCATGAAATTTTGATTTCCATTGGGTACACTGTCTATGATGGGAGTGTATTGGCTGCGAAATGTTTCATATGGTGGGTCAAATCAAAAATTTGAAAGCCACTGGAATGGGGCAAAAGAATTAACAGGATTCAGAAAGGCCTGAGTTCAACTCCCCACAAAACTTGTCACCCAAAGAGGGACTTACTCCTGGGTGAATCCCACATTCTGCAGGTGACTTGCCAGCTCCGAATCCTTTACCAAAGTTAAGTTACCCTGCCTGGAAGCCATCATCTTCTATCAAATCTGAGTCCCCTCCTCCAGATCAGAACGTTTTCCCTCCATCCCTCCCCACACCACCCCTCCCCACAAGCCTGGTAGGAACGCCCCAGAAAGCAGCAAATACTTTCCCTTCCAGACAGGCACTCCAAGCTCCAGCAATCCCAGGAGAGATGGACAGGGCTACACGCCTGGCTGCTCTTAGGCCCTAGATTAAGCAAGACTCCCGCCTTAAACAAATCCTCCCCCCAGTTCTGAGCAACAGAACAGCTATCGGGTTTAGACGCCCCTTTCAGACCATTAGGTCTCTCAGAGACCTATCTATGCTTTCACTTCCTATCCCCCATAGAATCTCTCGCTCTTAGAAAGCACCGGCCCTTACTGGGTAGTTAGCTTAAAATCATGTGGGACAACCTTTTAATTCTCCAAACATCCCAGAAAGCCTATCCGGGAAGCCTTCTCCTTCAATTGGACTTTCATGGATTCTCTCAGCCCCATCCCTGAATGTTCTTGGTAATAATTCCTCAAAATAACGCCGTCAGGGAAAGTGAAGTTGGCTGCTAGGAGTTACGGTGGTGGGGCTGGCACCCTGGGACCGGGAAGCTGGGACCTGCAGTTGGAGGAGGCGTTCACCTGGGAGCTCCTCTCTACGTGAAAAATCTTCCAGCCAAGAAAGAAAACAAAAGCCAACGTGCCTGGGGCCACCGACCGGATCCGCCACCACTGGAGCAGCGCAAACAGGACTGGGGACGGGGCACGGGCTGGGGGAGCTGAGAGCTGCGGCGGGACCACAGGAGACGAGGGCCGGCGGCGCTGGGAACAAAGCCCCGGGGTCCGCTCCGAAGGGGGCGCGCGGGACCTCCCGCCCGAGGCGCTGGTCTCTGCGGCTGGGGCTGGCGGCACGCTGCCCCCTCCACGCGCTCCGCGTAGCCCCAGAGCCGAAGGACAGGGGTCGACGGCTAAAGAAGGCAGGTGTGCAGGTGCGAGTGCGCGCGCAGCGGCTGCCCCTGCGCCCCCCAAAATCTGGGGGCGGTCTGACCCACTCCCCGCCCCTCGGTCCCGGAGCCGCTCTCACCCGAGCGAGGATCGAAGGTGACCACAAACACAGCCACCACCTGGTCCTCCTCCACGTCACCCAGCTCCAGGCGCCCGGGCTGCAGCAGCACCTCGGAGGGAGCCGGCTCCTCGGGCTCCCGCCTACGGGGCGGCTCCGCGGCCGGCCGCGCGCCCCCGCCGCAGCCCCGGGCCCGGCCTCCCGCCTGCAGCTCCGGGGCCTGCGGCAGCGAGACGGCGGGGCCCTCGGCCCAGCGCAGCAGCGGCGCCGCGTCTCCCTGCTCCACCATGGCGAAGCGAGGAGGAGCCGCGGGCGCGAGGGGCGGGGCGGGCTCGGGCACTCCCCTCGCCGCGCCCCCGCCCGCGCCCGCCGGGCTCCCGCTGCCCGGGCCCCCTCGGCCCCCGGCGCCCGCCCCGCGCCCAAAGCCCTCCGGCCCAGGCGCCCTTCTCTGGGAGCCCAAAGAGGCGTGGCGGAGCAGGCTCCGGCGCCCCGCGGCCGGGCTGGAGGCTTCGTGTGTGCATTTACGTATGTGGGTGCTCGTCACAGGGAGAGTGGTGCAGGACGCGCATCCCTGGCTCTGTCCACCTGCGCGTGGGTGAAGCGCTTTCCCACTAGGATTCCGTGGTATAAATGTACCACTCTGAATTTTTTTATACGTCACCTTTATTTTTAAAATCCCATGGTCCTAAAGACCATGACACACGTATTATATAATACTGAACGTGTGGCAAAATGTGCTTCTAAGCTGGGAAGGAAAGCAGAGGAACCCTGGCTACTCAGGTGTTTTGAATATACACAGATGAAGCCTGAAGGGGGTTATGGGGTTGGCATTTGGAAATTTTATTCTGTTTCTGTAGCAAACCAATTAAGATGCAAATTGTTTATTTCCTGATGTATCTACAACTCCAGGGTATTAAACTAGGGGGCGCTGAGGCACTTTGGGAGGTATTCCCACAAAAGATCAGGAACACCCTAAATTGTATGGTCTTGGGAACTAAGGATTTTCTATGGAACCCCCTTTTGAAATTTTAAAAATAAAAATGTGAATACCTCAACCCTTGGGGGTCAATGTGGTAGCTATGTAACTTTCAGTGGAAGTATAAACACGAAATAAGATTAGCCATGAAAATGAGAAAAAATGAGGTGGCAAGAGAGAATTGCTCAGATACACAATTCATCCAACGTTCAGGCAGGCCCCACAGCGCCTGTTTTCAGAAGGACTCAGTGAATTTATGTGTTAGGTGTTGCTCCAGGCCAGTTATGAAGATCCATGTCCTACATGACCAAGGTGCAATAATATGATTTAATCCTGTTCCCAAGAAGATAATCAATGACCACCTAAGCCTACTGCTTTGGTCCAAAATCTATGATTTAACCATGAAGCATTTTACCCTAAAAAGTGAGGATTGCTCCCATCATTTCTATATTTAGTTCAACCTGACTCCCATGGCCAAGGGCAAGTAAGTGACCATCTATCACTCTCTCCATGGAGCATATAGATAGCAACTGCAATGGAGGGGGAGCTCCTGTACAGTCCAGTCAAGGCCAGGGTGAGGGCAGCCAAGGCCATTTGCTCATTCAAGGGCCCACCACTCTGGGTTTTAAACAAATTCTACAGGCCAGACACTGAGGAAGTTGCTACTTCAGAAGACCAGACCACACAGTCAACGCTTCTGAAATTTTTATTTTTAAATGTAAAAAAGGGGTTCATAGAAGACCCTTAATTTCTAAAGTCATCAGCTTTAAGGCAAATGGACTTTCTCTTTGTCCCCTGAAGGACTTCTTTTCCTGATCTTTTGGGGGTGATATCTGCACCCTAAAAAGCCTCAACACCTCCTAATTTAACACCCTCAGGCTGTACATATACCAGGAAATGAATGTATAGTATCCATCCCAATCAGAAAAGCAAAATTTCCAATCCACACCCCAAACCCATTTTCAGTCTTCATTTAAGTATAAGTATATTCTAGCTCACCAACCACTATGTCTATCTTTATATTCCTAGTACCTAGTAGGCACTCAAAAAATATTTGTCAACAAAGTAAATGAATGAAAGTAGAGAATTATACCCCTATACAATAAAACCTCTTGCCATGCTTTATCTAGTATCTTGCATTAGTAACAGATACTCAAAAATGTTAGTGATATGGTGACATCCCCTCTTAGCACACACATTCACAGTCTGAAAGAGGCTTTCTACCTGATCATCAGGTGTATCTTCTGTTTCTACTGAATTTCTTCAGGTGATCAGAAGGGAACTAATTGAATTTAGCTATTAGAACAGCTCTGCTGGGCAACGAGCCTGGAAGACCAGAAGAGGAGGAGCAAGAATCATACAGAGGTCCTAGGTTAATATAATATTTCAAAATGCATTCATCTAGAACACTGCTTGTCTAAATTTTAAAATAAATTCTTTTTACTTTCCTAAAAACAAAACATAGGGCAAATGCATCAGCCTTTCAGGCTGGGGACTTATAATTGAGAGGTGGCAATGCCAGGTTAAAATGCATTCACACTTTTCAGGTTCTTGATAATTTTATGTTCATGTTTTGTGATTTAATCTAATTATGCTTTCAAAATATATGTTGGTCATTTGTGCTTCCTCTCCAGTGAACTCTGTCCATTTTGTTTCTTAACCTACTCCGCACTTATGTTGGTAAAAGAGTAGGCAACCTTTTCATTAAATTGTTATTCAATAATTGCTACACCACAAATGGCATTGTCCTTTCAATTCCTGTGACTTATAATTCACCTTTAAAGTATAAGGTTAAATTACTATGTTTGCCAATCTGTGTATCCTTAGTCACTGCTCTGTCTGTACTTACACTAATACCACAGTAATTTAACCATTAAACATATATTTAAAATTTTATTTCTAGGAAAGGTAGTCTTATTTCTTTATGCTTCTTTAAAAAAAACTCCAGCCATTCTTTATTAATTTTTCATGTGAACTTTACAATCATTTCTTCCAGTTTCAAGAAAAAGTGAGACTTCATTTAAATGGCATGAGCAAGACATATTTCCTGGAGAAGAAACAATATCTTTAAATCAAGTCATTTCTTTTGCAGGAAGAGTCTTCCAACCACGTAAGGCATATGTAGCCCTGTATTGTGACCAGTCTGCATAATTAGTGAACCAGGGCAAATACTGGTGATCTAGACTGGAGTGCAGATTATGGGAAAAGAGGAGTTGCAACAAAGGATGAAAGTAGTAAGAATGTGAATGGGAAAGAAGAGTAATCTTCCAATATGGAACATCTATATCCTTATCTGTCATGTGAACTAAAGTTCCACAGCCAAATGGATTCTGAGAGGACCTAAAGCCCAGGTTATCCAGCCTCCAGATAACCTCCATCCTCCCAGCTGCCTACCATCTATTTTATACATTGTATCTATTTTACTAGCTACAATGTTTCAGCTTTGTATGCACAATGTTTCATTCCCCTCCCAGGTCATCTGTGCTGCAGGCCATGATGGGATAGCCCAAGTTTAAGGTGCAGTAAATCACATGCCACAGATGCTGTGTTCAAGTTGGGCCAGGAATAGTAGAGGCATTAACATGTTCAAAGTTACTAAATTATTTAAAATCAACATATCTTTTCCTTTTAGTCCTAGTTTTTAAATTTGCATTGGGGTTAAAAATTAAACATTTTGAAACCTCATTAAAGGTACCCATTCTTTAACAGTGTCCATCATAGGGATAAATGGAATGCAAATATGCTTGACTACTCTGCAAATACTGAATGAATGCCTACTGTGTTCCAAGTTCTGCTCTAGGTAATGGAAATAGAGCCGCAAACAAGAGTTGAGCACTGCCGTCATGAAATTTAGGTTCTGTTGGGGGTGGCGTGGGGAAGGATGATTTTTTAAATGAACCATGAAATATGTAATATATGATGTAGTGATAAGTTTTATGCAGGAATGTGACACAGAGCAAGGGGCCAGAGAATGGATTGCAAAGCATAGTTTTAGGAAAGACATCTCTGGGAAGTGACCTTTGAGCCGAGGGACAAGTGATACCTGTGAAGAAAGACAAGTCAGAAAGAGCAAGTCAGCCAGAGAAAAGGTCCTGGGACAAACAAGATGTTGGCAGCTGTAGGAACAGCAAGGAGAGCAGAGGCGAATGTGTGCAGGGGGAGATGCTGGCAGAAGTTGAACAGGTTGGGGTGGGTTCTATCGCCCTGCGGGGACTCGATGCAGGGTTAGCTCTGTAATTCTGAGTGAAATTGGAAGCAGTGGAGGATTTGAGTACAAGAATATCACGATCTCACTTTTCAGAAGGAGTCCATTAGCTACTAGATGTAGAATAGAATGCTGTGAGGTTAGGGTGAATACAGTGGACCCCTGCTGGAGGTTTTTGCCTCTAGGGAAGAGGTGCCGCAGTCTTGGCTGGGCACAGGAGCCACCACACACCTTGTAGATTCAAACAGCAATTCTTTATTCTCGAACTCACCCCGGCCTCTACACACACGTTCTGGGGAAATCCAAGTTCTGCCGCACAATTCACGTCCCAAATTACTTTCTCAATTCCATGGGAACTCAGGCAGCAGGAACGCCCTATACCCAGTAGCAATAACCTTAAACCTGGAACTTCCCTAAACCCAGGGAACGCCTTAAACCCAAATTATCTTAAACCGGGATACTTCCTAAAACCTGCAGGATACACCTTAAACCTGGATCCACCCTGGTCCTTGAGCAGGGTCACCTTTCTCAAAGACACATGCAATGTCACAGCAAATTTCCATTTAACATGGGGTACTCTGGCAAGGAAATTTCGATTCGTCATTCCTACTTGGCAATGGCCCTCAGCAAAGAGGTAAGGATAGAATTGAAAAGATTTCTCCCAGGTTTGAAGCCAGATTTAAAGATAGGCAGTTAGTGTAGTTAGGTAAATCGGGTCTAATGTTGAATAAGATAAATAAAATGGAGGCCATTATAGAGAATGGAGTCCAGGAAACCAGAGCAGCACTTGGGGAAATTGAAATGTTAATGTCCCCAAGGCCCTGGGAACCCATTCTAAGGAACTGTTAAAGAAACAGCTCCCAGCAAACAGGGAAATGCTGATCAGAAGCTGCCCCAGGCCCTTCTTGCCCAGATTACTCTTTCAGCCCACCTATCTCCCACCTTTTGGACCTTCCCACCTGCATTCTATCACTGCAAGGTAACCGAGAACAAAGGACAGGAAATGTGGGAAAGCTGAAAGAAGACCTTGGCTATAAAAAAGGGAAGACCTCGCCCTTCCTCGGATTTGCCTTTTGGGTCCCCTTCTTCCTGGGGAGAAGTCTTTTCTGCTGTCCTTTAATAAAGCTTCTACTTTCCACTCTAAACTTGCCTCCGCGTGCTTCCCTGGTGTTGTACTTCAGCATTCAGGGAAGCAAGGACTCCTCACCGGTAAAGAGCAGTAACAGGTTGAATGTAGGGTTGGTGGGGAGGGGGAGGTACTCACCTATTGCCATTTGCTGATATATGGAAAAAGTGCAGAAGGAGTAGGTTTCACTGGGATGTTTGGACATGTTAAGATTGAGGTGCCTATTAGACATGCAAAGGGAGATGTGATAAGGCAGCTAAAATTTGAACTTCAAGAAAAAAGCCAGAGACACAGATATAGATTCAGAAGCTACCTGTTATAAATAGCATTTCCAGGTGGGGTGAATGATGCTCCAATAAAGTGAGTATACCCAGGAAAAAGTCTGTGGAACTGAGTCCAGAGCCTCCAGAGTTTAGAAGCCAGAAAAACTAAGAGGGAAGAGCAAAGTGGTTCAAGCACTTTAGGGACTAGTTTTTAAAGCATGTATGTTTCTTTGGTCACTTGGTTACATTTTAAAACATTATTTTAACCATTTAATAAGCATCTATTCATGGCAAAAGATTAAATGTCAAACTTCACACAAGACATGTGATGAACAGTGATTGCCTTCTCCTCTAATACCCCGTCCCATTCTGGCCGTAGAGATAACCACCTTTGACTTTTAGAGTTTTCAGTGGTTACCCCTATGGAAAAGCTTTAATTCTGCTTTATCATATTCTTCAAATAAATAATTAAAAGTTTTCCTTAATTTTTTTATTAAGATACAACTTCAGCATGGGGACCTTTCAGACAGATCAGAAGTAAAAAGAGGCTGAGAATGTTTGATCAAGTTACTAGTCCTTTGCAGGACAGAAGAGACAGTAAGTCAAGAGAGGCAGAAGGGCTACAGCTCCAAGAATGAGTATTTTTCATACTTATTCATTTCTTCCCAATCAAATTGTGTGTGTGTGTGTGTGTGTGTGTGTGTGTGTGTGTGTGTGTCTGCGTGCACATCTGCACAGAGGGAGGGAAGGTGAGAGATCTCACCTTCAGCTACAGGGCTGGCCTTGGTATAGGTCAAACAGTCAATCCATTATCTGCTCTAATTTTAGGGAATCTGGAAATAACCACAACCCAACTGAATAACAGGTCAGGTTAGTGAGTTCAGACTGAATTTTTAAAATATCTGCAGGACATCATCAATCTCTAAATGATTGACAACAGGTCAGAAATGTGTTCCTATTTTAGGAAGACTGTCTGTGGGCTGAAACACAGCTTATCTCTATTACAATAACCAGGCTGTTAAAAGGCTCTGGTTTTAGCCAAGGATAAGGTTTGGTGAGAGAATCAATTCATTAAAATTAGCTTAATTTTTTGAACAGGTAGATTTATAGATTTCGAATGAATGGATTGACCTAGATATTTTTTACTAATGGCATCAAAATACTCATTGGTAAAATGACCTTGTTATCATGGATTTGCTTTAAAATACCCTCACACCCACCCCAACAAAACTTCAGATATAAAATTAAACAAGGTTGTAACAATGCCTATAATGTTTGGAGCTAGGTTGTAATATATTGTGACTCCTTATGCTATTTTCTCGATTTTTGGTATGTTTGAACACTTTCATAAGAAAAAGTTTTTTTAAAAAAGTTATAAACAAAAAGCAGAGTATGGAAACCAGTAGTTTCCAATGGGAGCAGTCTCATCTAATACATGATGATCTAACATCACTATTTTTTCAGAGTCTGAATGACTCAGTCTTAACTCAATCTTATGTAATGTGGTAGAGCTTATTCAGTCTGTTCAGATGTGTTTTGCAATTCACTCTCTGAGGTGACAATCAGTAATGTCCTTCCTTGAAGTGACAGACTCTCAAACAAGTATCTCAACATCCATAGCCTTAGTTTTAAACTTTTTCAAAGGAGCAATCTACCCCAACATTGAATGCAAGTTTCCAACTCTTGCAAAATCAGTTGCCATAGGTAGATTTTCCTGTTTCCTCTTCTTTCCATCAGTGTGTTTAAAGCTTCAGAACCAAAGTTTGGACAGAGCGGAGTCTAGGCGCTTCTTCCTCTTCCTACAATGTGTCTGCAAGAGGTGAGCTTCCTCCAAGCCCATGGTTTAGGGGCTCAAATACAACCTGAGATGCAAGGTGAACTTCTCTCAGGATCTCTGTCCTTTGTCTGTTCAACAACTTCTATTACAACTGGAAAAGTGAATGGTGCAAGTTTCTAATAGAATTACTGTTGATAAGAAGAGAACTAAACTATAACAATGGCATTAGTTGCCTTCCTAGGCAAACAATATAGTCATAAATATGAGTGATTACGAATTAAAGCAAGGGAGAGAGAAAAGGAAAGGGGCTGATAATATGAAATACCTAGTCTACCAGGTAATACCCTCTCAGCCTGCATTGGTGCCCTGCCTCCAGGCCTAAGGCATGCTCAGCATTGGGGGTCAGGCCCTACTCCGTTGGAAGCAAAGCCAGCTCCCAGCTGGCCCAGAGAGGCAGGAATGACAAACTGTGGGGCTGTGAGTGGAAACTGATCAACACCATCATCTGGCCCACTGATCTGTAAGCAAGAAACGCACGCCTAGGCCCAGAATTTCAATAGATTGCAATTCCTTTACTGGTAACCTGTGAGTCTTCCCTCCCGTTTGATGCTTCTTATTGGCCCTCACGGGATATGAATCTGTGACAAAGGTGAGCAGTGAGCCACTGCATGCTAGAATTATCCAGGACAGTTTTGGTGGCTGGGAGGGAATAAGGAAGGGCCAAGGCAGGGTGACATGGTACACCTACCTGCAAAGCTCAGTTTTTAACTGAATAGACACTTTCTCATCTTCCTAGATGGCTTTCATTTGGGTTGCCCTCTTCAGGAATTCTGGTTGGAAATGGGAAACAATGGAACAAGAGAAAGTGGTGCAGGATCCATGGAATAGGGAAGTGGTGACAAGCAATGGTTAAAATAAGACTGTCAAGAGAAGGGAAATTTGTTTCAAACTCATGGAGCTGCCTAGGTTCCCTCCATACATCCTTCCCTGCACCTTGTTTATCTAGTAAACAATTCTTCTATGCCAGCTGCATCCCTCTAGAACCTCTTAATGGTATTGTGTCATTTTCCTTTTTTATAAACTCACTTTCACATGGTTTTCTCCTATAAAGTGGTATTTCTGGGGTTTGTTTTCTTTTTCTTTCAGACATATATGTACACACGCATACACACACATTGTATAATGTTATCACTGTGTAATGATAACCATAATCAAATTAATTAATAAATCCATCACCACCCATGTTGTACGTTAGCTCCCCAGAATTCATTCATCATACAACAGATGGTACTTATCCTTTGACCAACTTCTCCCCAGCCCAGGGCAACCACAGTTCTACCCTGCTTCTGTGAGTTGGACTTTTTAGGTTCCATATATTAGTGAGATCATACAGCATTTGTCTTTCTGTGTCTAATTTATGTCTCAGCAAAATGTTCCCCAGGTTCATCTGTGTTGTCATAAGTGGCAGGATTTCCTTCTTTTAGAGGCTGAATACTATTCTATTGAATAAGGTACCTCATTTTAAAAAGTCCACTGACCATCAATGGACAATTGAGTTATTTCCGTATCCTAGCTATAGTGAATAGTGCTACAGTGAACATGGGTGCAGATGTCTCTTTGAGATTCTGAATTCATTTCCCTTGAGTGTACACCCAGAAGAAGAGAGATTGTTGGGTCATTTGGTGGGTTTTACTTCAAAAAGTTTTTTACCCTTCATTTGGGCAATCTGAGAAAAGTTAAATAATGTATATTAGAGCTACCTAAACTGTAAGGAAAATAATTTTACAAAGTAAGACTTTTTTTTTGGGGGAAAAATAGTTGTCATTTTAAAGTGTCCAACATTTGCTTCTTAGTGTTGCTGATCTTTCTTTGGTCAGTTTAAAATTTTATTCAATTCACTAAGAGCTTTAACCACTAATATTGTGGGGAGGAAGGGTGTCTGAATTAGGGCAAGTGTATCTGGCAAGGATCTAAGATGTGTCCCTGTCATGGATACAAACTCCAGCCAAGATATGTTCGAGGCTGTAAAAGGATCAATATGATATCCAGGTGATGGTAAATTCTAATGATCTGCTGTTAGCCATTAGGTGCTTGGGGAGGAGAAAATAAGAGAGGGTGATATTTATATAAGGCAGGTGTAGAGGAGGGAAAATAATTTGTTAGATAATGAGCTTATTCCCCAATGGGCTAATGGGTATTTTTAAAGCCATACTAAATTAAAGGAATCCAACAACCTCACTACTATTTTATAGCACATGGGAACAGGGACACTCTAGGGCATACAGAAAAAATTTTGTATATGAATCAGATTTAATTGCTTAGAGAGTTACTAGGAATTTTCTGTAATCAGAATGGAAATAAGGATAAGCTGAGGTCTTACAGATTCATGGTACTTAAGGGAGAAATTTAACACTATGCCACACAGCTGTTTGTTGGTTGAGGGAAAGGCTGGCTGAAGTTGTAGAACTTGCTGGGGTTTTTTTCTCCTTAAGTCTATAGGTGTGGAGTGTTCCCTTCAGAGAGACCTCCTTACCTGGGCTATAAGCTCTTTCACCGAGATGGATGACAGCGGTGTTAACAAAGAGCCAAACCAGAAACTAAACTTTTCCTTTAGTGAAGAAGAGACTGAAAGTGAAGAGCAGAAAAAGGTACAAAAATATGGGGAGACCCAGAGCCCAAGTCCAGAGAAGGGTGAGGCCCAGGACTCAGTGGCTTCTTCGACTCCTCCCAGCAACGTACAGGAACGCAACACATCTCAGGAGAAAGGTGAGGGAAGCCCAGAGGTGGGTGAGGCCCAGGACTCGGTGGCTTTTTCGACTCCTCCCAGCAACATTCAGGAACGCAACACATCTCAGGAGAAAGGTGAGGGAAGCCCAGAGCTAATTCTTCGGACTCCAGAGTCGGCTTCTCCCAAATGTCCTGCTACCCCAGCACCAACAGCCAAGAGGAGCAGGCTGCAGCATGGTGACAGCCCCTCCACCCCCAAGGTAAGTTGGCTGTGGAAAGGAGTCGGGTCACTGTAACCTGTCTTCAGTTCAGCTGACACGGCAACAGGACTCAGTTGTCCGTGTGTCTGTGGTAGACTTTCATCACCGGCTCTGTATATCCCCGGTTTTGTATTATTGGTGGAAATGAAGGACAGTGGAAAGCTACTGAAAAGAATCTGCTTCTTGTCTCCTCAAAATCATAGGTGCCTGTAACTATTTGGCATTGGCCACAAATAAGAGGGGTGGAGGATCCTAAAGCGTATTGGACGTAGAAGTAATTCTGAGATCTAGAGCCAATCTCTGCACTACATTTGAGAAAATTAAGGTCCCAATAGATGAGGTTGCTTCTAGCTCAGCCAGTGGCAGAGACAGGGCTAGATACTTCATCTTTTGGACTTAGTTCATCATTGTTTCCATCATTCCAGTTGACTATATTTTGGGGGAAAATTATTTTACTTTTCCCTAATAGAAGAACAATCACATGAACATATTCATGGCCTTCTATTCTCCCCAGCAGGAACTCCTCCCTCCACTCAGCCTAGTCAAGAGCAGGCTCTTTTATAATAGAAGAGCAAAAAAGTAACTTTTTGATATTCCTTTAAAATTTTGGAATGGCAAATAAGAAGTGGTTTTGTTGTCGTAATTGGTCTTCTATCACACTGCTCATGTTATCCCATCCAGGGTCGAGGCAGGTTACTTCTCATCGACTCTGGTGCCATGGTGTGTGATTCCTAGGATGGGTATTAATTCTGCTTCCTGCTAGCTCAGCTTGATGTACTTAAGATCATTATAATAACATCTGTGATCCTGCTTGCAGGACAGTTGCTGTCAGCGGGTCTCTTTAGTGCCTGCTGAGTTTGCATAGCGTGCCTAACAGGGAATACTAAGCTGCTTGTCTGAACTGCAGACAAAATATGTTCAGGGATCCATCAGCAGATTTTTTCAGTGATCTCGGTACCAATTAATCATTCATTTTTTGAGAATCCACTGTGGGTAGGGAGCATAAGATAAAGTCTCTGCCCTCAAAGAGCTTAAAATCTAGCAGGAGAGAGGAGGGAGGGATGGGGAGGTGGAGAGAGAGAGAGAGAAAGAGAAAGCAGGGGAGGGAGGGAGGGAGAGGGGGGAGGGGAGGGGAAAAAGGCAAAAAGACCTTGTTAAGTGCTTCAAGAGTGGTCAGAGTTCTCTGGGCAGATTATCAGTGGAGTGACCTGGAAATAAACAGGTGAAGGAAGCACGAGAATGGCAATGAAAGTTGGCACAGTTTTGATACATGGAGAAGAACTGGCTGAGAGTGTGACTTGAGTAGGGAAGGACAATATGACATGGTACTGTGTTTCATCCATTTGATCATTTTCAACTTAACACCTCAATGTGTTAGCAGAACTTCTGTTGGCAAAACCCATTTACTGTCTTCAAAAAAAGTGCCCCCCAAATGAATAAAGACAAATAATGAAAAAAATAATTTCAAGTTCAGATCATGTGTGCTAGAAGAATGGTAGGGCATGAAGAGAAGGAATTATGAACTAAGCTTCAAAATATCAGGGAAGACTTTCCAAAGGAAATAATGTCTGAGAACAGTCTTAAATGATGATTTGGAGTTTTCCAAGCAGAGACTAGAGCTTGGGAGGGAAGCTACAAATGCAACTTCATAAAGTGCATATTTATGAAAATACAGTTGGATCAGGACTGGCAGAGAGGAGTTAAGGTGATGATAATTGGTAATGCTATGCTGAGACAATAATTGGTAATCCTTTCTACATAGGAAAGAAAGGTTGGCTTTGTTCAGCTTTGCCCAAGGAGTAGAACCAGAAATCATGTGAAACTGACTTTAGTTTTCTATAAGGAATTCCCAGCAGAATTACCTACAGATAGAAAAGCATCATCAGGAGGTAGTAGGGTTACTGTGGCTAAATGTATTGACCACTAGCTGACAGCCACCAGATTGGAATATTCAAGAGATCGAAGCCTCAGGGGACTAATTGTGCCAACTGGGCCTTTTCTTCTTGAGATACTATGACATCAGCTGTGTGGGAAGTTTCCTTCTCTTTTCACCTTCAGAAGTTTAGGAGCTACCCCCAGTTTTCCCTTGTCTCCCTTAATCCTCCACACAGAGCGGGACTGAGGGATTTATCTACATGCTCTGGAGCATATTTGTACTCTCAATCTGTGTCATCTTCCAGGAATCGTCAATCTGCTTTATCTCCAGGCAGAACTCCTTTTTGTAATGGATGTTACTAATGTCCTTATATCATAAGGGGACTTCATATATTCTGTTGGCTTTCTTATTTACAGACTAGAAATTCTGATGTTGTCTGCCCCTATGTGACCAATTTTTCTTTCATTTTTTTTTAATCTGAAAATTTCTTAGGCTTTTTTTAAAAAAAAATTTCCTTGAAATGCGGCAACAGAACTATGTACTGTGTTCCAGGTGTGGATGTTTCATCATCTGTCACAGAAGCATTTTGCTTTCCATATGATGATCAGTCTCACAAAACTCCTTCTCAGGGAACCATTTACAATAATTTTAAAAATAGAAAACACGTTTCCCAAAACACAATGGTAATTGAAAAATATCAATGATACAATGTAGTTCTGCTTATTTTGAACCAATAGTCAGTTCTCATGATAAACTCAGCAGAAAATCAAGAGTTTACCAGTGAGGATGTTGGCCACAGCCTCTGAGATTATTCATCCTGTAAACTCTTAAGGCACAGACAGAGCACTGTAAAAACCCTTGACTTTGATAATAACATATTTCTTCACTAAAATAAATGTTATTATGTGTACTCTGTAGCTTCATTCATTTCCACTTATGTCAATCATGTATTGAATGTAATAAGCCTCATTTTCATTCTTTGTATATTCACATTCTTTAATGAGTCATATTATAGTCTGGCTTCTGCTTCTATACTAAAAAGTCAGGGGCAGAGACCATCCAAATGGATAGGAAAGGTAGCAGAATACAACAATTACTAATTGGGCATTATGTAAAATTGTGGATGTGTAACCGATGTGATTCTGCAATCTGCATTTGGGGTAAAATTGGGAGTTCATAACCCACTTCAATCTAATGTATGAAATATGATATGTCAAGAGCTTTGTAATGTTGTGAACAACCAATAAAAGAGAATGATAGGACATGAAAAAAAAAACAAATGGTAGAATTCTTTTATAAATAGACCTACAATGCAGTGATTACCCTGGGAGGTACCTGTGCTACTGTCTACTTGCAGATCTATAGCGTAGGTAATCCTCTGGTTCCTGGCTCTTAGGACTAATGGAATTCTGTTGTCTCAGAATTTTCTGTCTTGGACTTTCCCCTTTGCCCTTTGGTTGATTCTGGTTCGAGTTAGGTCTATGGTCTCTTACTGTACCACACTTGGAGTATTGTATATTCTCCTATTTATTGGTAGCCACTTCTATTGGTTATAGCCACTGCAAAACCTGAAATCTCAAGCAATTATTTCAGAGCACTATTTTTCAATCTCTTTACCTTACTTTATGGAGCTTTTTTTTTCATTTAATGCTAAATTTTAAGTGAAATTGGGGACTTATTTTCTCATGTTTAGTTTAGGAAATCTCTCCCTTACAAAGTGATTATTTCTGAGACACTGAGAAATTGCTAACTAATGGATTATGTATTTCTTAAGAGCTAGAATTCACAAACATACCCCTCAGTATCTAGTCAAGAATCTGCTACTTAGTAGGCACTAAATATTTGAGTGAAAATTTTGAAGTTAAAGTATTAACTATGGAACATATGGATGGGGTTTTCTATAGAATCATTTTTATTTGTTGAAATGTCCTCATCCTTAAAAATTGGAGGTAGGATTAGAATTGGTGGGTTTCACAGATAGCTAACAGAATTTCCTAGGGCAAAGGCGTGGAGCTTAACAAAATACAGATTCCTGTGTTCACCTCATAAATAAGAATATTTAGAGATAGAGACTGAGATTCTATATTTTTCATAGAGCACCAGTTATTATGCAACTAGTTTGCTTTAAGGCCCTTTTAGCAATAACACTTTGTTCAAATATTAGCTAGCTGATATGGAAGTTTTTTGTTTTTTTTTTTTACTAACCCTATTCTGCCTTGCCTTTGGTCATCCTCATTCAGAGCCTGGTGGGCCCGCCGGAGATTTCTTCAACAGGGAAGCTTCTTCCCCGAAGTTCTAAGCATTTGAGACACACATTTGTTCCCCTCATGGATGAGAGTACCTCGCTGGCTCTGGTCAATATTAATCCATTCACCCCAGAGTCCTATAGACGATCATTCCTTCAAGGCAAGAGGAAGACCCGAGGAAATGTGTAAGTGTAGCTCTCTCTAACTTTTAAGAACCTCTATAGTCAAGGGGAAAGGAAAGAGAGAAAGTAAGTTTAGGAATAAGAACACTATTTGAATGAAGTTTAAATAATGTTTACATGACTTTCCTCTTAAGTGCCGATGTTTTCACAGTTTCTAGCATGTTTCTGTTCCAATACTATCCGTGACTTCTCTGTAAAAGCAGGGAAAAGTAATTCACAGATCTCTGACTTCAGTTAGAAAGTTGAATGGGGTAAGGACTGTATTCAAGGGGTCTCAATTGGTTACTTTGGTCCTAGCAGACCCATGGTGTAGTTCACACAACAAACAATATATTGCTGCTTGAAGTGTACATTGTGTGACTGGTGATGAGAGCTCCAGAGTACAAGGATTTGAACTTCTCTGTAGGTGGTGGAAGACTGATTACAGATAAAAAGATAGTGTTTCTTCCACTTTCAGAGGTGCTGAAAAAATGCAAAGCCAAATTGCCCTATTCCACAAAGGGCATGGAATGGTAGAAATCATCCAAATAAGGACCGTGCATGTTACTCAAAAACATTACCATTATTTCTTTTTTCTTAAGAATGGAATTACCTCTGTAATGGGGACAGTTATATATGTTCATAAGTATCCAGCAAAATAAATGTGCAGTAAATAATCTCAACTTTGCAGAGCAGTAAATATACCATGATGGGTTGTTTTTTTCTTACGAATCAATGACTATGTGTTATGGAGATTTGTGGCTGAATAAGTTTTTTTCAAAACGGTCTCCTAAATCTTAAATAAACAAAATTTCAGCATAAGTATAGCCAGGCTACTTTGGTTTCCAAGAATTCTATTGGTTTTAGCTCTTTAGGAGTCTTTGTATGTCATCAAAATCAATGGCTCCACTTTTCACTGAAGCAAGCAGGAAAAGACAACTAACTTGGATTCCTGGCAATGAAAGTGGTGATACTAGAGTCATATTCTTACTGCTTCTAAGATGGTGTTTTTCTCCATTATTTATTGCTTTGTTGTTATTTTATATAAATGTCATTCATAAATATCAGAATGTAGTGCTAAATTTGCCACAGGTGTTCACCAATTTATTTCCATGAATGTAGTGTCCTCTACTTGTACTTCTCCAAAAAGAAAAATCTACTGGCTGATCTGTAAGATGAATTTTTCCTAAAGATCCAGAATACAGTCATGCAAGGATATTAATCAGTGCTTTCTGCTTATTGAAGAATAATTCAAGACATCTTAGCCAAGTCTAAGTTCTTAGTTTTTATATTTACAGTTTAACTGTGAACCGAATTGAAAGCCAGGTTCCAGGTGGGGGTTGGAGGAGGGTGTAGTGTGGCAATGAAGAGCCAATGCTTTGGGATCAGACTTGATTTCAAATCCCAGTTCTATCACTTACTAATTATGTAACCTAGAGGTTTCTTTTTCTTTTTATTTGTTCCAATTAGTTAAACATTACAGTAGAATGCATTTTGACACGTTTTACACAAATGGAGCATAACTTCTCATTCCACTGGCTGTACACCAGTAGTGTAACCGTACATGTATATAGGGTAATATCTGTCTCATTCTACCTTCCTTCCCATCCCCACAGCCGCACCCCTCTCTTCACTTCTCTCTGCACAATTCAAAGTTCCTTCATTCTTCCCTAGCCTGCCCTGAACATGGACCAGCATCCATTTATCAGATAAAACATTTGGCCTTTGGTTTTTTGGGATAGGTTTATTTTACTTAGCATGATATTCTCTAGTTCCATCCATTTACCTGCAAATGCCATAATTTCATTCTTCTGTAAGACTGAGTAATATTCCATTGTGTATATGTATCACAATTTTTTTATCCATTCATCTGTTAGTTTCAGAGTTTGGCTATTGTGAATTGAGCTGCTAAAACATTGATGTGGCTACATCACTGTAGTGTGCTGATTTTAAGCCCTTTGGGTATAAACTGGGGAGTGGGGTAGCTGGGTCAAATGGTGGTTCCATTTAAAGTTTTCTGAGGAATTTCCGTACTGCTTTCCATAGTGGTTGCACCAATTTGCAGTCCCACCAGCAATGGATGAGTGTGCCTTTTTCCTCACATCCTCGCCAACAGTTATTATTGCTTGTATTCTTGATTATTGCTTAAATTGCCATTCTGACTGGAGAGAGATGAAATTTTGGAGTAGTTTTGATCTGCATTTCTCTAATTGCTAGAGATGAACATTTTTTCATGTTTGTTGATCATTGAATTTTTTTTTCTGTGAATAGTCTGTTCAGTTTCTTAGCTCATTTATTGTGGGGTTTTTTTTTTTTTGTGTGTGTGTGTGTGTGTGAAGTCTTTTGAGTTCTTTATATATTCTTGAGATTAGTGCTCTGAGAAACCACAGAACACTAAAGACAGAAATTGAAGAAGACCTTAGATGATGGGAAGTTCTCCCGTGCTGTTGGATAGGCAGAATTAATACTCAGAATGGCCATACTACCAAAAGTGTTATATAGATTTAATGCAATTCCTATTAACATCCCAATGACATTCTTCATAGAATTAGAAAAAGCAATCATGAAATTCATTTGGAAATAAGAGAACCAGAATAGCCAAAGCAATCCTTAGCAAAAAGAATGAAGCAGGAGGCATCAAAATAGCAGACATTGAACTATACTACAGAACAATAGTAACAAAACCAGCATGGTATTGGCACCAAAATAGACATGTAGATCAATGGTACAAAATAGAATATACAGAGACAGACCTACATAAATACAATTATCTCCTACTAGACAAAGATGCCAAAGACATACATTGAAGAAAATATAGCCTACTCAACAAATGGGGCTGGGAAAACTGGAAATCCACATGTAACAAAATGAAATTAAACCTCTATCTCTCACCGTGCACAAAACTCAATTCAAAGTGGATCGAGGACTTACGCACTAGAACAGAGACCCTGCGCCTAATAGAAGAAAAAGTTGGCCCAAATCATCATGTCAGCTTAGGAACTGACTTCCTTAACAGAACTCTTAAAACACAAGAAGTAAAATTAAGACTCAATAAATGGGATGGATTCAAACTTAAAAGCTTCTTCTCAGCAAAGGTGTGAAGACAGCCTACAGAATGGAGAAAATCTTTAACCTGGACTTTGGCAGCACTGTCTGTGTTGGTTAGCTTATTGGGGATGATAATGCCCATATAGAGTTTCACAGATGTTCTCTTCTCGCCCTTGCTTCCAATTCTTAGCACATGGTGTTCTACTTGCCTAGAACTCCCACTTGTTTTCCTAAGCTGGATCCCACTCATTCTTGGAATCTTAGCTTACATATCCTCTCTTTTGAGAAAGCTTTTTACTCTCGAAATACTTAACAGGACATTGTCCATAGTATCCTTTAATGCTTTTTTTTTTTTTAAATCTTTAGTTGTAGCTGGACACAAACTTTATTATTTTATCTATTTTTATGTGATGCTGAGGATCGAACTCAGTACCTCACACGTGTGAGGCAAGCACCCTACCGCTGAGCTACAATCCCAGTCCTAATGCTTTGTTCTTAGCCTGCCTGATGTTCTCATAGCGAAACTTTCTGGTTATCCCTGCCTTCAGACAGAGATTAAAGCAGGGAAGAAACTGTCTTATAGCCCCAGAACCTAGCACAGGACCAGGCTTCATCAGTGCATTAATCATATATAAGCATGTCTTGATGCACCGTCTTTCTTTTTCCTTAGTGAGGAAGCTGGCTCAGAGGAAGGCAAATTGGAAGGGCTGCCTGCCAAGGTGAGCATGATTCTTTGGCCCCCGCTGTCAGGACACAGGCTTTTCATCCTGTTCTCTCTCCATCTCCCCTGTCTTCTCATCTCTCCTCTCCCCTCCCTTTTTGCCCTTTCTCTCTCCCCCCTCCCTTACCTCTCTCTTCCTTGCCCCTTCTCCCTCCCTCCTCTTTTTCCTTCCTCCCCCTTTTCTCACCCTCCTTCCTGTACCCACCTCTGTACCTCTCCACCTCCTTCTCTTTTCCTCCTCTCTCCCTGTCTTCACCCTGCTCCTGTCCTCCTTGGGCTTCCTCTTTGCTTTTTTCTCCTCCTCTGCCTCTTCTCCCTCCCCCTCCCCAGCCCTTTATTTCTATACTAATGGGATGTAGAAATGACAGGAAAATCCAGACTTTTTTTTTCAAATGGCAAAACAGAATGGAGGAAAATGGTATAAAACCAGAGGTTTGTATGTAAAATTTTAGTGCTTTTGTTTGTGTGTGTGCATTGCTGGAGTTGGGCTTTAGGCATGCTAGAAAAGCTCTCTACTGGTGAACCACCTCTCTGAGCTATGACGCGCTAGTCCAAATTTCAGCTCTTAAATGTGTCCCTATCTATTGAGTTTTATATTGTTTGCAGTCTTCCATGTAGTATTCCTCTTCTGGTAATCTGACCTAAGAAACTAATACTGTAAATACTACTCAGAAATGTTTGTTACATCTTAATTGTGATAACAAAAAGTAGGGGGTCACTAAATGCCCAATAAAAGAATGACTAATTTAATATGATATTGAGTCAATAAAAATTAAATTGGAATTAAGGTGTTTATAATGTATAAAAACATGGATCAGTTCAATGTTCAGTGTACAAGAACCCTCAAAAAACTAAATGAGGGATGATCACAATTATGTGTTACATATTCATTGAATTAGTGGAAACTACTCGAATAGTGGAAACTTAATTTTTTTCCTTCTAATTCCTAAAGTTTTCTGCAGCAAATTTTATCTGTTGCATAAAGCAGTTGATATTTTAAAACATGACTGTAACCATTTTGGAGAAGACGACCATGGGCACATGCTTCCTTTTATAAGCAGATGTTTCTAACTTACGCCTTCACTACTCTTGGAATTTTATTCTTATTTTGTAAGGCATCTCCTAGCTTCAGATAGAAATGTCAAAAATATTAAGTATTTAATATGTGAAACACCTTGTATTTGGTTCCCATAAGGAATAAAAACTATATGAAAGTCACTTCCTAAGAGGAACTAACACCTTTGAAATTTCAAAATAATCTTAACATAAATGTGAAGTTAAAAGATGTGTATACTTATTTGTATACTTGTGTGATGTGTATATACATACCCATGTATTTATTTAAAACTTCGGTGGAGGGTTAGAAAAGATGTAGGAAGCAAGTCCACCAGAATACAGTGTATCAAAATAATTCTGGGCAAAGGAATAAGTAAATGCTCTGAAGGTGGAGGAGGTTATGTTGTGAGAGGGTGGGATTGGGGAAATTGCAAGGATGGTGAGCTGGCAGATTTGGTATCTGAGATGAAGGTGGTAAGGTAGCACTATGCATCTCATGAGAGGGCCTTCAGTTCTCTTGTTAGACATTTAAATTTCTCACCAGGAAACAATTAATTGTTTGATTCTGTGGTATCATTTTGCAAAAATAATTCTTACTATTAAAGGAGTTAGAAAGAGGGACAATAGTTATAATAAATCCAGATATGGAGTAAATGTCTTGAGATTGGCTAAGGGCAATGGAAATTAGAGACCTAGATGATGAAGACTGATTGGAATTGGATGTTAAAATGAGCTAGTTAACATCCACATATCAAAAAGAACATTTGAAGTTGTGCTGAAATTGTGTACAATGAATCAAAATGCATTCTGCTGTCTCATATAACCTAATAAAAATTTTTAAAAAAGAACATTTGGCCTTTGTTTTGGGGCGATATTCTCTAGCTCCATCCATTCACAGGCAAGTGCCATAATTTCATTCTTCTTCAAGGCTCAGTAATATGCTACTGTGTATATATCCCACATTTTCTTTAACCATTCATCTGTTGAAGGGCATCTAGGATGGTTCCATAGCTTAGCTATTGTAGATTGAGGTGCTATAAACATTGATGTGGCTGCCTGACTTTAGTATGTGGATTTTAAGTCCTTTGGGTATAAATCAAGGAGTAGGATGACTGGGTCAAATAATGATTACAATCTCAAATTTTCTTGGGACTCTACATACTAATTCCATAGTGATTGAACCGATTTGCAGACCTAGGAGCAAGGTATGAGTGTACCTTTTCAACACTCACATCCTTTTCAACATTTAGTGTTACTTGTATTCTTGATAATTGCCATTCTGACTGGAGTGAGATGAAATCTCAGTGTAGTTTAAATTCACATTTTTTATAATTGCTGGAGATGTTGAACACTCTTCATATATTTTTGACCATGCACATTTCTCCTTCTGTGAAGTGTCTTTTCAGTTCCTTGGCTCTTTTATTAATTGGGTTATTTGTTTTTTTTGGATGCTAAGTTTTTTGAGTTATTTATATATCCTGAAAGTTAATGCTGAACCTGAGGTGCATGTGGTAAAGATTTTCTCCTTTTATGTAGGCTCTCTCTTCATGTTATTGATTTGTAACAATATTTTATAATATATATATTTTTTATTTTATATGACAGCATAATGCATTATATAATGCATTATCTTATTTCACATACAATTCTTATTTCACTTCTACTGTGAATATTGACACAAATAGAACAATTTGATATGTGGATGCTAATATACATAAGGGTGGGCTAGGGAAGAATAGAGATACTTTGGATTGAACAGAGGGGAGTAAAGGGAAGGAAGAGTGTATGGGAGTAGGAATGATAGTAGAAAGAGTCAGACATTATTACCCTATTTGTATATAGATTATATGACTGGTGTGATTCTACATCATGTAAAACCAGAAGAAAGAGAAATTATATTCCATTTATGTATGATGAGTCAAAATACATTCTACAGTTTTGTATAACTAATTAGATATAAATATAAATAAAAGTATCATTGCAGTCAAAATGAACTAGTTAAAATTAAAAAAAAAACTTTATTTACTTATTTTTGATCCCAGGGATTGAACCCAGGGTGCTTAATCACTGAGCCACATCCCCACTTTTATTTAATTTTTTAAAAAATTTTGAGACAGGGTCTCACTAAGTTGCTTAGGGCCTAGCCAAGTTGCTGAGGCCAGCTTTGACCTCATGATCCTCCTGCCTTGGTCTCCCAAGCTGCAGGGATTACAAATGTGCACCATAGTGTCTGGCTAAGAATTAATATTTTTTAAACCACTGAAGTTAGAAGATAAAAATTTCTGCTAATTGGGAAATTAGGAAAAGATGACTTTGGTAGACAAATCAAATTCATGTAAATTGATGGAGATGCTGATCATAAGTTTGCTGAAAATTTCCTATGTGCTGGGCATTCTACTAAGTTATCTATCTTATTATTACATACAATATAAGTAATAGGATATTATATATTTTCATGTAATAATCTTAAGGAGCAGTTGCTATGATCTTCATCTTACAGATGAGAAAGCTGATAAAGGAATTCAATTATTTGCCTGGAATTATTTACTAGGTGGGAAATGAGGGATGTCACTAGTTGGCCAGTAGGGAGAAGGTTTGCTTTGCTTGAGCATTTATTCTGAACTAATCAAGCGAGTATTTTTTGTTCTTCAGGCCAAGATTTTTGAGAGAACTATTTGTAACCAAGTCCATTCAATATGAGATAGAAATCTTAGCATGAGGACTGTGAGGAATGTAAAGAAGAGATTCAAAGGGACGTTTTGGTTTTTGATTTGCTCTTCCTTCAGCCGAGGACGGTAGTGCTGGGTATGACAACATGTGTTCTCTGTAGGAACATAGAGAAAATAATAATATGACTAGGTAGAAGAAAGACCATTAGAGAACGCACAAGAAATGTCAGTACAGAATTGTGCGGAAGGTTACAAAGAACAGAGACGGTAGTCAGACCTTGAGGGATTCTTGCTACTGTGAATATGGACATAAATAGAACCTACTGCATTTGCCCCAAGTCTTTTTCAAAACCTAAAGAATTTAAGAATGTAATATGGTTCTTTTTTATTGCTCACAATATGTTGGGAAGAGTTATTCTAATTCTCTTTTTATAAAAATATTTTAGAAAAGTGTTCTGCAAGAAACTAACATGGCTTCCCGCTATGAAAAGGAATTCTTGGAGGTAGAAAAAATCGGGGTTGGAGAATTTGGTACAGTCTACAAGTGCATTAAGAGGCTGGATGGATGTGTTTATGCCATAAAGCGCTCTACAAAACCTTTTACAGAATTGTCAAATGAGTGAGTACCTTCGAAATACACTAGAAGTGCAATCTTGGATTTGGAAAGCTGTTTCTTTTCAAAATGTTTTAAATGCTAGTGCTGATAGCATGAAACACATACTCGTTACTTCTTTGTTGTCATTTTAAAATTCTCCTCCCCCAGTGTATAACCTCTTATGTTCATTACTTTCTTGAGTTTTTCAGATCACTTTTTCCAGAGACAAGTTCCTAAACTATAACATGATAATTTCAAATACTGTTGTGAGTGTGGGTTTTTAAATTTGTGTGTGTGTGTGTGTGTAAATCTCTTAGCTTTTACATTTTAGTACTGGTCTTACTTTTTTTTTTAATGAGTAGATTTATGGAATTATCTTTTGATACTTGTTTAGTTCATCAGAAATACTGCTGAGAAAGAAGTTATTGTTGACTCACTGAGTTAGCTCTACTTTGCATTAATAATGAATACAATGGTCAAGTTTCAGAGACAATACACAAGGAAAAATTATTTACAAGAATTTATATTTCATCCCAGAGCTAATTGTTAGCAATTTCTTCCTTGGTTATAAGGAAAACAAATATTTTCAGATTCCACCAATACTTTTTATGAATTCTTTGGATATAATACTATGCTGAATCCTGAAATTAGACTTTGAAATTCATTTTTATATTGAAATTCATCAAGTACTATATTTTGCTTACCTTGTATTGGGTTTTCCTATTGTATAACAAATGTCTATCACTAAGACTCTCTATGACTATATCATATTGACTGAGTTTAATATTGACCCTAATGAGGGGCTGCGGTTGTGGCTTAGTAATAGAGCACTTGCCTAGCATGTGTGAGGCACTGGGTTTGATTCTCAGCACCGCATATAAATAAATAAAACATAAAGGTCCATTGACAACTAAAAAAAAAAAAAAAGACTCTAATGACAATCTAGCCTTACAGGGAAGATAGAGACCCATCACAATATCCACCATGGGTGGTATGGTGACTTTCTTGTTAAGCCCTTAAGGTTTTTATATTGTGACACAGTGAAATTAAGATCTGAGCCTGTCTACTATTGTGACAGTAAACACCTAAGATTCCTCTTCACATATGCCATGTTCAGTATAACAACAGAGGACTTTGGTACCAGGCTGACCAAGCTTCTGGTCTAACCACTATCACTTTGAATTTGGACCAGTCACTCCTTTCTAGAGACTTCGTATTTTCCACTGTGTCTTACCAATGAAGATTGAACGAGATAAAATAATAAGCATGCAGTAAGCACCCAGCAAATGTTCTGCCATTGTTCATGCCTCATATTTTCTTTAAAAACTTCTTAATGTACAAATTGTCTTGATTAATTTTTCTCAGTGCTTTTCTGTTTCAGGAACTTGAGTTTGCATGAAGTTTATGCTCATGCAGTGCTTGGGCATCACCCGCATGTGGTACGTTACTATTCCTCATGGGCAGAAGATGACCACGTGATCATTCAGAATGAATATTGCAATGGTAAGTATGTGGACTAATATCTGTAGAGAGGGATATGAGTCTTATAAGTCTTCAGAAATAAAGCTGGACTCTTCATAATTTATGCCAAATATGGCAGAGACACACCTAAAATGTTGGTACCATAATCTTGCTTAGAATCAGAAAGCTGAGAAAATAGTTGAGCTGAAAAAGGAATTTTAAGGTGCATATATGTATTTCAGAACTTGTATGTAGTTGATATGTATGAGCCGTCACTCCGTTTACACTTTATTTATACTGAGAGAAAACATTTACCCCAGCATTTAAGTGGTAAATAATTCTTCTGCCATTTTTAAGTTATCTTGAAAGATACAAGCCATGCCACTTTGAGGAGCTGGTGGTGAAGTTTCTTCATGATGCCCTATTTTGATATACATATGACTTTTGAATAATTTTCTAGTAGATTCTTAAGTTGGGATAGTTAATGCTTCTTACCTTTGAGATTCAGTGTTCTCAGAGTGAGAACGTGGGGTGAGACACCAGGACTGGACTTGGTGACTTCAGATACATTATCCTAGGTTCTTCAGGGTTGAACATCCATGTAACACATGTAACACACACTTGTAGCACATTTTTTCTGGGCTACTTCGATCATAAAGAGAGTCCTCTGGTTTAATATACTTCTAGTCCGTTTTTAAGAGGTTGACAGCAGTTATGTGTTGTTGGCCTTGGAAATATTTGTCATCAAAATGTTCAGTGGTAAAGTAGAAAAGTGCTACAAATTGAATAAAAGCTTTCCCTCATATTAGGAGTAGAAATCCATATTCTGGCCACAGTAGTAATTGACAACCACGTTCCTTTCCTCTATCTCACCTTCCCTGAGTGTCTTTAATGGTGTAGCCTGTCCTTTAGCCATTTTAGTAACCAATTGGCCCTGAGTATATATGTCCAGCATGGCTTTTTAGGGTAGTGATAAGTGATAAATTATATAAATTAATATTATATATTATATAAATAATATATAATAACATATATATAAATAAGTAACAAGTAGGCAAGTAAATAATATTATGAAATTCTAGAAAATGATACATACATCCTGCAAAATAATGATTTGGCATTTCTCTTGTTGTTTTTCTTATAAATTTCCTTTTAGCATTACCTGTTACCCTTGTGGGCTGTTTTTTTTCCTCTTATTATCTCACCCCAAATCCCTTTTTCTAATAATCTGTCTGGAGGAACTGATGGATCCTTTCTTTATGCTTAAGATTGAGAGGTCAGTACTTCTCAATCATTTTCTCTTCCTAATTCCCCCATATGGAAGCCTGAGGTTTCTGGTTTTTTTTTCCCCACTCTCTTTCTGTAAGGAAGATTAGTTTTATTCCTGGGGCTTTTTTTCTATTAAAACACAGATATTGCCAAATATCAATAAAACAAAAACGCTTTGTAACTTGTTTTGGGAACAGTATAAAGCCTTCAAAATTCAAACCAAATAAGTTGGAGAGACTATTCCTATTAAAATCATCTTTTAACTTATTTCAGCATTTGTGGACCTTCTATAGGCTTGACACTGTGTGGAGCTGTAGGGAGAGGAGTACTCAAGGCACTGTGCTGCACTCATTCTTTTAGAATGACTACACAAGAGGCAATGCAAAGCTTGCTGGTACAACTATGGATAAACCAGTAAAGAGGATAAATGTGACAAGGTATTGGAAGGGGCCTGGATTTTAGGGTCAGGAAGACCTGGTTTCCAAGCCTAGCTCTGCTGCTCACTAGTTGTATAATTGCTGTGATGTCAATACCAAATGAGTGAAGGAATGGTAAAGGAATAGTTTGAGAATTAGCAACAATACTTGCCAAATGTTAGCAGCAGAGTTCCAATACCACCTGGTGTAGAGTAAAAACTCAATAATAATTGTTGTTAGAGTAGCCTGAGATAATTTCATAAAGGAGGTAAGATTGGAATTAGACCTTGTGGAAGGCCAGTTAGGTACTTAGAGAGAAGTTTTCCAGTTGTTGGAATAGCGTGTAGGCCAAGGGTATGGTATTGGGAGCAGGTCTGGCACCCAGTAGGTTCTCACATGACTGAAGTAACCCGTGTAGTAGGAAATGAGATCAACAAGGTAAAGGGTGGGGAGACTAGAGAAGGCCTTGAAAGCCAGGCAGTAGATTCCAGATTAGATGTGATGAATTCTAGGGAATTGTTGTTTCTTCATCATGATGACCGATAACTTCACTACTTGCCATTTAAGAAACAACTTTGATTTTGCAAAATGCAATCCATACATGTTGAGCCTTTCCAATGCCTCATTCCTTTAAATGCTTCCTTCATTCCATGTCCTATCTCTCCCTCCTTCTCATTCCCTATTTTTCCATCCTCCACCTTCCCTCGCCCCCAGTCTATCACAGAAGTTAGGCTGGAACATGTACAACTATGATTTTAACTTATATTATAAATCAGATGATTTAGATAGTCATTTAATTTCCCCTGCTCTCTCTCCCAACCCTTTAACCAATAAAATGTTACTTCCTTCTTCTCCATCCTTGCCAAGTTCCCCTACAAGTCACCTCTGGGCCACCCTCAAAAATCTAAAATACTAGTTGGATTCTACAACCCTAGGATTCTAACTGAATCAGGATTAGACATTAACCTCTGCTACAGGCAGTATTTTCTGGTGACATCTGTCACTGGAGTTTTCAAAGCATGCTCTCCTAGAATGGTGGTCCTTATACTTGTTTGGCTGATGTGACATTTGGAACTAGGCATCCTCTCTGGGATGCCATGAATATTGGTTGTATTTTTCTATCAAACAAAGAATCACTTCATCAGCAGAAAAATATACTGGTGTTATAGGTAGCAACATGAAGAATGTAAGAATACCAATGTATGAATCAATATTCTGTTGAATAGTTGATCTTTTTTTATATTTTATTGTTAGAGTCACCTGCTCTTTATATATTTTGATATCTGTTAGGTCTCATTAGAAGAAAGGAAAACATAAATATCATTTTTAAGTTTCTTTTATTTTCTGGTAAGGGAGTTAAGTACTATTATTTTATCTTAAGGGAGGAACTCAGCAGCCCATCTCACATAGTGCCCAAGGGCTGTTTTGTTTTTTTCTTTGGGCACAATGCTTGCAATTACAGAAGCCATGTCCAAGTTGTACCTTGAGTTATGAAGTTAGGGCTTCTGTGACTGGATGGGATTGATGGGGATGAAGCTCACAGTATATTCAGAATTGCTATGTACATAAACACGTGCTTCCTTTCTGACACTATTGAGTAAAGGACAGTGAATTGTGCTCTTTTATAAGGGATGGACAATCAGCTCTAGTTGTAGCAAAATAAGGATATTCTAACACCTTTGTATATAGGAGTACTTTTCAATTACTTCTACTATTGTTAATTATTACTTGGCCAATTTTAATATTATTTACTGAACTTCCAAGTATTTAAAAGCAATGTTAACACTGGTATTGTTGCCCTTACTAACACTGAAGCTTTTCAGAGTAGCAAGCACCTCTGTTTATAACCTACAAGAACATACTAAAAATTCCTAGTATCCCAGGAGTCTTCTTTACTCCATACCTTAAAGGGGTCCTTGACTTTCTATTCTTTCTATTTCTTTTCCCTCTAGAGCCAGGATGAACATTCATTTCAGAAAATATTTATTACATGCCAGGTCTTGGGAAATGGAATATGAATCGGATGTGGTCTCTGCCCTTATGAAATTCAGGCTAGGAGGGACACAGGAGTTCTACTGGATGCACCCTTCCTCCTCCTTGTCAACATCACCTCATCTACAAACTGCCTCAGAGTGGCTTCATTTTAAAACAAAATCCAAAACCACCTTTTTCCTTTTTCTTTCTCAGTAATAACTCATCTATAATACATAAATTCTTTTCTGAGAAGAACCTGAGAGAAGTAAAAACCTTTACTGTGGTACTCTTTGTGTTTCTGAAAAGATCTGAATTCTTTCTTGTGAACTTATTTTAGCATGACAGATGAGTCTTTTCATTTAATTTTATACAGCCTACTTTAAGCACACATTTCCTCTATTACCATCTGATACATATTTGACTGGTAGAGTTACAGCTTTGTAACTGCCAAGGGGAGCCAGGACCCTATAATTTGAAGAATCTGCTAGTAAATGCTAATTAATGAAATAAAGTGCTCAGAAACACTCTAATATCTTAAGATGGGTGTCCAACCTCAAGTATTCATATAAACCCAAGCCTTATGTTTTATTGATGACAATGATGAATCAAGATAGTCTACAGCTGATATTTAAATACCGTGGTTCAAATAGGATTCAGATGTGTCTAAAGTTTTAAATTTTTCTATGGGTCGGCTATCATTAAGTATTCTCATTTTATGATATATTTTTAGTCGAATTAGAATCCATTACATTAAAATTATTAGCCTGACATTGACATGGAATTAATCATCAATACTGATGGCAGCTATATGACTATGCCTGATTGGCATTCTGGTTAATAGGTAAATTTTTCTTTTTTCCTACTGAGAATTGAACCCAGGGTCACGACCACTGAGCTACATCCACAGCCCCTTTTATTTTTTATTTTCAGACAGGGTCTCACTAAGTTCTAAGGCTGGCTTTGAACTTGCCTCAGCCTCCCAAGTAGCTGGGATTACAGGCAAGTGTCACAGCACCTGACTTCTTTTCCTTTTGAAAAGCTCTATTTCTTCTTTCCAACATCTCTATAATATAAACATAGAGCAGATAATATTATGCTTTGCACTGACACTAAAGTAATACAGACCCATTGGACTGCAAACAATCACGAGGAATTTATTGAATATTTATTATTCTTTCACCTTTAAGACTCATACCTATTTTCTCTTCCTGTGGAGTTATTCTCTGTTGTTTCTTTCCTAGGCGGGAGCTTGCAAGCTGCTATATCTGAAAACACTAAGTCTGGTAAACATTTCCAAGAACCAAAGCTCAAAGACATTCTTCTGCAGATTTCCTTGGGGCTTAAGTATATCCACAACTCTGGCATGGTACACCTGGACATCAAACCTAGTCAGTATGGCTCTTTCTATTCTTCATGCCATATTTTGTTCTTTTCATATCATCATCACAATTTGTGTCTGAAAAAAATTGTGTCTGTATCAAAGGCCCTTGACTATCAAGTGTCAAAAAGTATTGGCTGGGAGAATGCCTTCCATTTGTTTCCCCTAAAAAAGTTCAGTTAAATAGTTTAACCATTTCCCTCTTGGACTTAGAGAACACAAAGCGGGACAATAACTTCCACTATAAAATAGATATTTAATTTACTACAAAAGTGGCCGTTTATTGGCTACATTCTGATCATGTTTATAACTACTGCTGCACTTTTTCTAACACAGCACTGATCAAAATGAGCAGAAATGAATTGTTTTTTCACTCATTAATGTGAAACTTAAGGATAAGTTACTACGTTGTGTATGGTGAGACGATGGTATCCTGCCATCAGTCTCTTCAGAGAATGTGAAATATATGATGATGGTTTAACTTGAATAGGCATTATCAATCACTGGCTATCCCAATGTGATTTGAAAGATCTCATAGAAAAAAAAGAAAGGTTGGTGGTCTTGCTACAATCATACAGGAGGAGAAAATAGGGCAGCTAAAATGTTAAATTGAGAAAAGAATCTTTGGAATGCAGAACTTGGGAATCATTACTTAATGTCTAGACTGTATTTTTCAGGTAACATCTTTATTTGCCATAAAATGCAAAGTGACTCTCCTGGACTCCCAAAAGAGGTTGAAAATGAAGCTGATTGGTTTCTCTCTGCAAGTGAGATATACAAAATTGGTGAGTCTGCTTTGTAGCCCTACCAGTATATTATTATCCTATAAAACTTATACTGATGACTCCCCTTATTCTTTTAAAGAGCTCTGTTTCTTATTTATTTTATATTTTTTAGGTGACCTGGGTCATGTGACATCAGTAAGCAAACCTAAAGTAGAAGAAGGAGATATTCGATTCCTGGCTAATGAGATTTTGCAAGAGGTATAGATTAAAGGGATAGAGAGTATTTTGTTATTTTTTGAGACAGGGGCATAATAGTACACAGGCTGGCCTCACACAACTTTCCTGTCTCAGCCTCTTGAGTAGCTGGAGCTATAGGCATGGAGGGTATTTAATACTCATTGACCTTCTTGACATTCAAGGCTCAGTGCAAAAAATGAAGAGAGTATATCTAAAATTTAAACATATTGTATCTCCTTTCCATTGAGAATAGAAGCCAAAGAGGGGAGAAACTTACCCCCAAACATGGGGAAACTGGCTCAATCAAAGGTGAATCGATACTCACACAGTTCTTTCTGCAGAATTACTGATCTGCCTTTTTGGAAGGAACCCTCCTCTTTAAGCTCTTGTTGGTACAGACCATTTTTATCATGTTGTGATCCTTTAGCCATTGCCCATCTTCTAAGATGTCTGTTGAGTCTGACCTAGGAAGGATAAAACTTCCTTCTGAGTGATAATTAAGAAAAAATGAGTCATTCATTCCTGAGATTGGCTAGTTTATGTGCTAAGCCATCTTGAGTCTGGCAGGGCCAAATGGCCCTGAGATTATTCCTTGGGCACTTCAGGGAATAGCTGTATTAAAAGGTATATTTGTGTTCCCTCTATCTTCTTAGAAATAAACCACTAACTATAGTAAAAGTAGCTTGGCTCATAGTGTTTATAGTGCTTACGTACTCAAATGAACCTCTCCTCCCAGTTGCATTTTAGTCTAGACTCACTCCATTGGGCAAACTAACTGGTCTTCTTGTCTTCGGTTCTGCAGGATTATCGACACCTTCCCAAAGCAGACATATTCGCTTTGGGATTAACAATTGCAGTGGCTGCAGGAGCAGGGGAATTGCCCTCCAATGGCAGCGCGTGGCATTCTATCCGCGAGGGCAACTTTCCAGATGTTCCTCAGGAGCTCTCAGAAGACTTTCACAATTTGCTCAAGGTGACATCTCCCATGAGATAAAGAGAAGACAAAGTGTCTATTTTTTTTTTAAAAAAAATGATGGCAAATGGTGGTGTGGGGGGTTGGGAAATGGATCTGTTGGTAGTGCCATTAATAGAAGGAAAAAGCAACTGACTGGGAAGGCCAGAAAAAGACACAGGACAGATTGAAAGCTTCTCAAGAAAACTTGGAAGACGTCATGAAATCCTTCATGTTATAGTTTTAAAATCCTGTTATGAACATTTTTTTTCCATTTGCTTTTCATAATAACTTTAAAATGGGCAGGTGGCACCTCTTTCTACACTGGAGGAAACCCAAGGATCTAAGTATATTTGAATTTTATATTTACAGTCAGTAAGTAGTTAACTTAAAAATTAAAACTTGACCTTTCCCCCTCCCACTTCTGGGCTTTAACTATTAGCAATGATAACAGTGATGACATTACCGAAAGAAAGAGTTTCAAGTGTATATAAAAAAGTATAGTATAAGTGACTGTTGATAATTGACACAATACCAGCAATTGGAGCTATTGGAGAAAAGGCATAATGTCAATTCAAAAATCTGCGTGTTCCTTGTACCAAATAATATCAGAGTATGTGTAGGGAGAGAGAAAGGAGGATATCATGTTGAAATGGAGATACAAAAACACTGTCAAGAAGCTTAGAATCCTATCAAGAAAATAAAATGCATATGACTAACTTCATGGCTTAGGAAACAGGATTGGTTAGGATCCCTAAAATAGGCTTAGAAATATCCACACTCTTTGACATTATATTTGAGTTTCACACTTTACCTCCAGTCTTCAAATATAGTTATAAACGTGTTCTTCCGACTTCTTTTGCTTTTTTGAAAGGAGGCAAATCTTTCCTTACAAGGGTCTCTTGTTCACTTTCTAATCTGTTACAATATGTAAGTTGCTCTTAGATTTAGTTGATATTCACTGAGTACCTAAACGTTGGCCCTATGCTAAGCAATACTGTACAAATCTGGGCACAGTGATATACACCTGTAATCCCAGCAACTCAGGAGGCTGAGGCAGGAAGATTCCAAGTTTGAGGCTAATCTCGGCAATTTAGCAAGACCCTGTCGCAAAACAAAAAACAAAAAGGAATATGGATGTTAGCTCAGTGGTAGAGTGCCCTGGGTTCAATCCCCAGCATCAAAAACAAAAAACCAAAACCAAAGCTGTAGGTGAATGTTAATTTTGTTAATTAACTTAATTCTCACTATAGTCCTAGAAGGAGAATACTGTTATTCCAAATTCCAAATTTTACTGAGCTTCAGTAAAGTTTTCAAAGTAAATGGCAGAGTTGGCTCAGAAATTCGTCCCCAAGTGTTTTCTTCATTATATGACACTACTGATATCTATCTATCAATTATTTCCTACCATATTCAAATCCTCTTAGGTTACAGCCATATCTACCTGGAGATAGTGTTTTAGGAATATTGTTGAAGTGGTTCATTATTAAGTGATAAAGGAGCAGAACCAAAAGTTGGGTAAACTGGCTTTGATCATGGTTCTTCCTGTTGAACTAGTCACTTGGACTTGGACCAGTTACTTTTTACGTAGCACCTCAGCCTTTTCCATTTTAAAATATGGCATTAGACTAGTTAATCAGCCTGCCTTCTTTAAACCATGATAATTAAAGACAGGTCAAAGGTGTGGACAACTGATGTTATCAGACATGGACGATTCTTTTATCCAAGGTGGAGCTAAGTTTTCATTTATGTCTCCTTCCCTCTGCACAAAAGAAAATCAGTGTTTCACAAAATCCACCAACATAGGCGGGGTTGGAACTGGCTCGAGTGGGGAGATTTTCCCAGTAGTGAAGCTTCTGTTCCTTCCTTTTGGCCCTACGTCATCAGAAAATGATCCACCCTGATCCAGCTGAGAGACCTTCTGCAGCAGCTCTGGCCAGAAATGGAGTTCTCTGGCCTTCCCTGGGCAAAACACAGGAGCTCCAGAAGCAGCTGAAGTTGGAAAAGTCCAAGATGGCCATACTAGAAAGGTAGATTTGGGGATGTTGGAGTCAAGAATGAATCGATTGCAAATCATTCACATCAGTATGAGCAGGCTGGTGTGCTGCTTCTGTGGATTTACATTTACATATATTGTTCATTATAATACATAGGCCCCTGTCCACAAGCAGACTGTCAGCACAGAGGCCTTTTACAGCATGGGACTAGTTCTGTGTCTAGGTGGCTTGAGAGAAAATTCCAGATAATGCAAAGGAAGCAAGAGGGAGGAATATAAGGAAGTACCACTGGTAAAGAAAGCTTGGGATTCTGAGGGACAGCAGGTGTCTTAAGTAACTGGTGGGGATCATCTCACCTTGGTTAGTGAGTAGAGACCTATTAGAGAAACTCACTAAGCTTCAGTGTTAGGCAGGCAGATATACTATCATGGTACATATTTAGAAGAGGAGTTTTCTGAACAAAGAAGGCAATTCAATTGCTTATTTGCATAAGCTTGTATTCTTTTATTACCCCATTCCTTCATTAAATAGATGGGAATTAATCAGATGGGGTAAGGTTGGGGAAAGGTCCGGCAGTGTGTCTGAGCAGTGTTCTGAAGGAATTTTTAAGTGATTATTATGTTGTGCGCTGTTGAAAATACAAAAGGAAATGGAAAAGGGACCTTGTCTGAAGTAAGCTTACAAGTCCAACTACTCTTAGCTACAAAGTCCATCTTGAAAAGAAAGATTAGTTTGAAAGCTTAAAAAGTCTCTGATATGATTTTTTTAGTAATAAGTTGCAGACTAAAGACCCTAGGTCTTTAGTCAGTTAATTATTCCAAATAAGCCACTTAATAATTATCTTGCTCTAGTTTTGAGTTCCATTGTCCATGGAATAAAAAGAAAGTATTTATCCACATATTTTGGTCACAACAAGGTAAGTGCCTCTTACAGTGTAGTAGGTATATTCTGTGAAGCTTCCAGTGACTGTCATCAGCCAGTACCGATGGTGGGCACCCGTCACAGAGATGAGGCAGATGGCATCTTGAAATTGTCTAGACTAGAGTCTGGCAAACTTGTTTGGTAAAGGGGTAGGAAGTAAATATTTTTTGCTTTGTGGGACATATAATCTCTTCTATAATGACTCAACTTATTTGTAATATGAAAACGGCCATTGATTGATTGTGTTTGTGTGTGTGTAAACAAATGAGTGGCTGTGTTCTAATATAACTTTATTTACAAAAATAGGTGGCAAGCCAGATTTGACCAGGAGCTGTCTTTTATTGACCCCTGTAACTTTCATGTATTGACTGAAAAGCTATATGCTTATGCCCCAAAGATCTGGGAAATTGAATCTACCACGTGCCATGACATGTATTTCAACTCATTAAATGACAATCATAATCACAGGAACTGAGCTTTCTATTCTTCATAGTGTAGGCTTCTTTCTGTAAACCTGAAATAAAAAGAAACTGATGTGTTAGTTGTGGTCGTAAATAATATCTATAATTAGGGAATAAATAACCTGTGTTTTCCTGCTTTCATTTCAGGAAACTGAGAGAAACCCAGCAGGCCTTATCCTCTATGGAAGACGCCCACCACAGTGACCCTGAGATCTCTGGGGCTCACACAGGATCAAGAAGAAAAAAACACCTGGTGGGAAGAAAGACTACAAAGTCTTCAAGCTTTACCTGTGGGGAATCTTCTCCATAAGAACTCGTTTCATACCACCAGTCTTTTACCATACAGCCTCCAGAAACAGACACTGAACATCCAAATTTCCCTGTTGCAAGAAGGAAAAACTCACCAATTTGAATGCCCAAGACTTCAAAAGTCACCTCATTTACTATTTACAGTCAAGGTCATAAAGCTACTAAGGTTCTTATCAGCAGTGGTCCCAGGTATACTAATTGGTAGCCACTTTTCTTCCCTATTGTTATATTCCTCCTGTCAATAACTTATGCTTAAATTTTCTGATGAACCACAAGAAAATGGCCTCTGAAGTGAAAGAAGGGAATAGCCTTTGGCTTGGCCTGTGGACTGAGAAATGTCCAAGGACCCCAGGGACTCTCTGAACATAGAAAGCAACAATATTTGTCTTTGAGTTGAAGTAATAGCTTACAAGAAATGCGCTTGGAATCCAACAGTGCTTCCCAAGGTGCATGATACTATTCCTAAAAATGAATGCCCACATTTTGAGCAAGTAGTATTTTCTGGATGGAGGTATTCTCTTCTCTGATACTGTATTTATAAAATTAATGGCCCTAAATTATGTGAGGTAGGTAGCAATAAGAATATGTACAACTAGGACATTCCTGAGCTGGTTAACTTGTGAAAACAAAAACACAAAAACACTGGAGGTAGAGGGTTCAAGGAAATTTGATGTTAATGCTCTCTCTCAGTCTATTTGTCTTAATCATCTTGTGGCTGTTCTGGTTGGTTTGGATTTTTCTGGATATCAACAATTTCTCTTGATTTTAGCAGAATTTGGCTTTGCTTCTGTGATTTTAGCATATTTTATCCAAATCCTCTTCTCCGTGTACATTTTCATAGGAATTTATAAATAAAGATTTTTATTTTTTTCAGAGCCAAATACGGGTAAAGCATTCTTCTTTATAATATGTAATTAACAAATAATGAGAAATTTATGTTAGAAAAATGGATGGTAGAGTGGGTGAGAGAATTCAGTTGATTCTAACACATCTTGTCAGTAAGGCTTCATAGGTCCAAAAGCCAAGAATAATGGTCAGGCTCAGCTATAAAATAATTTTGACCATAAAAGTATTTGATCACTTCTTTATGTCATGTTAATGATGGTAATCTGTTAATAATACATTGATTTTTCTGTTGCCTAATTTTCTTCGTTTCCCTTCATTTTTAGAAGGAAAAAGAAGAAAATTAGGCATCCCTCTAATAAGCCCTCATACAATTCTTCTGTCTTGGAATAGCAACTCTTTCCTTGTGGTCTATTGTCATTGGATAAAGACTAGTAAATAAAATGGGGTTGGTTTATTGCTTGCCATTTCCTCAACGCGACTCCCTTCCTATGTTCCTTGCAATACAGTGCCAGGTCAGTCACATTTATGGTTTTAAAAACAGGTACGTTATTAAGTGTGCAATGTATAGTCCAGAATTCTTTGGTAAAACTAGTCTCAGGTGTTACAGCTACCACTGGAAGGGTCTCTGACCTTTCCACTGTGTTCCTCAGAGTCTAACTTCACACCTGAATGAACCTGATGCCAGATTGGTTGGGCTCCCTCTGGCTCTGAGTTTCCATGGCAGCAGTTATCACAATAGCCCATAGCTGCATGGATACTATTGAGTATGAGAGGAACTAGGTCTTCATTGGGTTTGAGATTCCATCTTTTCCACTTCAGTTGGACATTTACCCCTTGCTTGGGTAAATTCTGACTTTGCATCGATGTCATGACATAACTCAAATTATTATAATTATTTTGTTAACATTATTGGGCTGGTAACATTAAATAAGTTAAATTTTAAAACTCTGGAAATGTATCCTCCACAAACCCTGATACCTGAAGATGCCAACAGACAATCTTGAGATTTAGAGAAATACCTCTGTGCTCTACTGGTCTAGCTCTAACAGGTCATTTATCTAAGGTTGTAGAAGGATTATAACTAAAAGACTAATGTTAACCTCCCAGCCTGGATAATTAAATCTGTACAATTTCAACCTTAAATTACATTAAAAAAATTGTCAGTTTTTTTTTTAATTAAAAAGTAACCACAATAACTCTAAAGTGATGCTAAAGTTGCTTTTGAACCACCTTAAAAATACATGTTAGTTGTCAGTTTAGGCAGAAGTGCTATAATAATTTTCCAACAGTTATGAGACTTTAGAAAAACTGACTTTAAAAGCAAAGTGAAAACTTGATTCAAATTTTCAAAGAATGTTTTTTTTTTTTTACAGTATCAAAACTTTCCAAAGCTTCCTATTTATGATAAAGCATTGCAAACCCTGTTCTCTATCATTGGATGCCCATACCTGAAATTCTTTTTTTTTTTAATTTATTTTTTAGTTGTAGGTGGACACAATACCTTTATTTTATTTTTCTGTGGTGCTGAGGATGGAGCCCACTGCCTCACGCATGCTGGGCAAGCGCTCTACCTCTGACCCACAACCCCAGCCCTCTTCTTTTTGGCGCCCTCTTGAATTTTGAGGCCTCAGCACTTTCTCTACATTCCTTCATTTTTCTGCTTACGGCTTCAGGAGGCTTGGGGCATTTGTTTTGTTTCTAGTCTCAATTACACTACCTCTTCCCTTGTTGGGCGGCACTGGGAACCTCATTCCTTTGGAAATTTAAAATCGCCGCAACTCACCGCTTGGCGGCGCCGATGCATCCTTTTCCGCCTGGAATGAAACTTCCCGGAACTCCTAAGTGAAAGGACGTGTTTCTCGCAGTTTTGACCGGCAGCATTTTTACGGAGCACGCCTCTGACTTCCTGTTTTCTCCTTCCTATCGCAACCGTCACGTCTTCCGTGCACCGGAAGTGACCCTCGCGTGGGGATTGCCCGGTCTAGCGAGTCAGGCGAGGGAGGGTGTGAGGAAGGGCGCGAGCCGTGTGTTAGTGTTCTCGAGTGCCTGCGAGTTTCTGGAGTTTCTGCGAGTTTCTCGAGGCGTGGACTCTGCGGTTTCTCCCAAGTTGTTAGGTGGGAGTGTCACGTTTGGGAAAGGGCGTGCGTCCCTCCCCGGCGCTCGCGGGTCTCCGGGGCACTTTGGCCTTTGCCAGCCGGAATGGAAGTAGTGGTTTTTGCAGCAGCACCGGGTTTCAGATTGTAGTCCTTTATCGAGCTCTTGCTGTGTGTTAAGCACTCTTAGGAGTCTAGAATATGGGAGTGAGTTAATCAGGCAATCTTTGCTCCGAGAGCTTGTGTTTCGATACAGTTTGAGAAGACTGAATTGGAAGTGGGAATAATTTAGAACCAGAGTTTAAAAATACGGGTTGGAGGAAGAGGAAATTAAGTGGGCTCGAAAAGAGGTTTCTGGAGGGGGAAGGGGATCCTCAAATGGGCAGGGATGTTGATGTGGGCGCAAGTTAGAAGTGCATGAAAATTATGAGTGCAGTTAGGAATGTAGGACTAGCCAATATGTTTCTCTTGCTATAAGATGCAGTATTTAATTTATCTTTTTTTTTCTTCTTCAGGAAAAGCTAAGTTTAGATTGTAAGAAAAGAAAATAGAAGCCATGTTTCGAAGACCTGTATTACAGGTAGTCACTTTTCTGTATTAGTGCTAAACTGTACTTTGATCAGCCATAATGATCTGATTTCTGTAGGCTTTTGACTGCGGGGGCAAAAGATCTTTAAGTCTACCCATCACCTGTGTGTGTACTCACTGGACAGGGAAGTTCAGAAATGAATTTTGTCGTGTAAATAATGTTTACTAAAACAAAAATTTTCAAATTTATTCACCTACGTAATAAGAATCATTAATTTTTAAAATGTGTAACTTGAATATAGATCAGAGAGTATTTAAGGTTTTAGTGATACAAGACTATAACAATCATTGTTTCAGCATTTTTTTCTATGAGACATATAGTTTCTTTTCTCACCATCTATCTCCTTTTACTAAATGCTTCCCTCATCTTCTACAGTGAGGACAGCTCAGCTCTGAGCGTCACCATAGATTCACGTTGCCTACCTTCAGTTTCATTCTGAGCAGTTTGGCTCCTTATCCATCCCCTCATCCCAGTCATCTTTGATTCATATTATCTAGATTACCACTTTTCCTTACCACATTTGGGCACCAAGTCCTGTGGATTCTCCTTAATAATACCTCTATGACTCCTCATCCTCCCATTAAGTCTAGTGAAGAATCAGTTCCTCTGTGAAATCTATTGACATCTTTGACCAATTGTCAATTTGATTTTATAGTCTTAGATCCCCACTTTAACTTATAGGTACTTCTAACCTTTTAAGATTATGTGAAACATGGAAAAGTTATTGCTAGTTGGGTACAGTGACTTGAGTCCTACAATCCCAGTTACTTGGAAGGCTGAGGCAAGAGGATTCCAGGTTCAAGGCCAACCATAGCAATTTATTAGGACCCTGTCTTTTAAAAAAAAAAAAGTGCTGGGGGTGTAAAGTGCCCCTTGTTTCAATTCCTAATATAAAACCAAAAGAAGTTACTACTATCTTGCTATCTTGATAATACTATAGTACTAAGATATCTTTAAGATCAAATATTCAGAAGTTAAAATTTAATTTTAAAAGTCATATAAGTTAAATAATTTCCATATTTCTACTTTTTTAGTTGTTCTTAATTTTCATGTGTGCCTAATGTAAGACATTGTTATTTTTTAAGATTTATGAGTTTTGGCTTCTCTGACCACTTAAATTAGTATATTGCTATGCTTATGACTCAGTTACCAGTTAGCAGTTTGAGTCTCTAGTATGTTGTAACTTACTGTGTTTGTTTTCTTATCCACCTTCTATCCTGAAATTTATGATAGGCTTATATAACTCACAGCACCCAGGAGTGGGTATTCATTTGGTGGTGTTCTTCTGCTTTTTATATTAACAATACTGCTGCTTGAAAAATGTTTCTCTGATAGAATGTCTAGCACTCTGAATTCTGCATCCAGTGATGTATATTCCTACCTTATGAAGGTAGGAGTAAAGGTAGGACTATACCTTGAACAAAGTATCTTTGAGGCAGCAGAGGACAGTGGGAAAAATCAGCAACCTTGTTATTAGACAACCCTGGATTCTAGTCATTACTTACCACTTATTTCGTACAACATCTGGGGCAAGTTCCTCACTCTCTGAGCTTCAGTTTACTTGGGTCTGAAGTGGGGATAATTTTACAAAATTTATATATTTAATTTTAGAGTTACTTGATAAGGTAAAGCTCTTTGTTGGTATTCAGTAATAATATCTGTGATTAATATGTGGCAGTGGCTACCCTTTTCTGATGACTCTGTGACTTGGATAGCTATATCTTTGTACTTAACCATGTTTGCTTATCTTATGTTATTTTCCTTGATAACACTGAAAACATGAAGTTTTCCATCAGATATTTATACAGCTTTACAACTGGCCAAGTCCACTATAGAAGCTGTGTGGTTTTTTCCCCAATAGTCTTGTGAAGCAGATGTTCATCATCATTTTTGCTAATTTTTAAGTGAGACACATTAGGCTAATCATATTTGAGTTATCTCCTATAGGGAGCCTGACTTTGGAACCTATCCTTTTGTATATCCAAAAAATATTCATGTGATGAATATACGGATTTTTTTTTTTTTTTTTTTGGTTCTGGGGATTGAACTCAGGGGCACTCAACCACTGAGCCATATTTCAATCCCTTTTTTTGTATTTTATTTAGAGACAGGGTTTCACTGAGTTGCTTAGGGCTTTTGCTAAGTTGCTGAGGCTAGCTTTGAACTTGCAATCCTCTTGCCTCATCCTACCAGGCTGCTGAGTATTATAGGTATGTGCCACTGTGCCTGGCTTTGGAATGTATTGTTTTATTTATTTATTTATTTTTGGAGTTTAACCTATTTTTCATTCTCTGTTCTTGTGGCTAAGAGTGAGACTTAAGTAATGACATTGTTTTTATTATATATACCCTAGCAGTAGTTTGATAATTACTTTTTATGTTATTAATGAGTATTTATAAATACATTAATTATAAAGTACTATTTCTTTTTCTCCTCTTCTTTGGTCTAATGATGTAGTGAGTCTGTACCCATATTAGATAAATCTAAGTTTCTTAATTTCTAAATTGTGTACTCAAAATATAAATAATATACCATATATTTATTTTTTTATTTTTAAAAAGTCAATCTATTTTTTGAGTGTAAAAAGTAATTTTTGCTTTTTTCTATGTCTCCAGCTAATGAAAGCTGGATTTTTTTTAACTGGAAGCAACTCTTGGGTACAGATTAGATTTACAGTTACTGTGATGCTTTCCTTTGTGGAAGACATACAATTTTGATTTTATGTTTTATGTGCAAACACAGAAGTGCCATAATCACAAAGATTACCACAAAAGAAACAGAGGACTATAAATTAACTCTTGGATATGTTCTCCACTACCTTCTTCATACCTGTGGCTTCTGTGGTATGCTGCTCCAGAAGTGTTTGCTTGGTCTTTTTGGCTTTGTATGTTGAAAGAACATGGAAAAGCTTTTCTCTTCTGGAACTCTTCGAAACTATTGCCTAAGTAATGAACAAATGTGAGCAGGTCTTCTCTTTGCATTTGCCTTTTCTAAAAAAGTAAAGCCATGTTGCTTGTTTGTTTATCAGGTACTTCATCAGTTTGTAAGACATGAGTCTGAAGTAGCAAGCAGTTTTGTTCTTGAAAGATGTAAGTAGTCATTTTCTAAGTTTGCAGTGTTACTTATGGTACTGTTCTAGTATTCTCAAAGTGCTATAGAAGAAATGTGCTGGGTTAAACTGTGTTAACCATTATGGCTTTGGCCATATTTGCTTCTTAGGTTGCTTGCCCCATCAGGCTGTGTGCCCCCTTCTTTTCTTTCTTTCTTTTTTTTTTCTTTTAAATAAATTGGGCCTTTATTTTTGTTTTTTTAAACTGGGGATTGAACTCAGGGCCACTTGACCACTGATCCACATTCCCAGTCCTACTTTGTATTTTATTTAGAGACAAGGTCTTACAAGTTGCTTAGCTCCTCACTTTTGTTGAGGCTGGCTTTGAACCCTCAATCTTCCTGTCTCAACCTGCCAAGCTGCTGGGATTACATGCATACACCATCGCACCCAGCAGGACCCTTTTTATCAGCCAGATACTACTCACTCTTGTCACTGTCCTGCTGGACAATTTCTCATATTTGGTTGTCTGTGTCTTCTAAGGTTATTTTAAATTGTGAAAGATACTATTTCACAGAAATATTTCTTTTTTTAATAAAGGTTTTTAAATCTCAGATTTGTTTTAGTTCTACAGACCGTTCTTTTAAAAAAGATGCTATACATAAGATAAAGAATTTGAAATTTTTTTTTTGTGGGGCTTCTTTCTGTTTTCTTCTTTCTTGCAATCTCTTTCCCCTGCTGCCAATCTTCCTTTATTGGCTTTATTTATTGCTAGTATTTGGGTTTTACTTAATTCAGAGATTAAAGTTGAAATGATATTTTTAACTGTTCCTTTTCTAGATAATTCTCTCAATCTAAGGTGTTTAGATTTCTTTAAATGTCAACTTCAGCTGACATAATGAATTATCACAGAGTGGGTGGATTAAACAATAGGCATTTATTTTTCACAGTTCTGGAGACTAGAAGTCCAAGATCAGGGTGCCAGTATGGTTGGGGCCTTACCTGCCTCTTGATGAGGGCCTTATTCCTGGCTTGCAGATGTGTTAGCTTCCTTACTGTTTTCACATGGTAGAGTGAGCAACTCTGGTCTTTTCCTTTTATAAAGGCATAAATCACATCATGGAGGCTCCCCTCATCACCTTATCTAAACCAAATCATGGACCCATGGTCCCCCTCCAAATATATCACATTGGGACTTAGCACTTCAAGGTACAGATTTTGAGGTGGTACAGCAGTTTTTTCAGTCTTATTTCCTTTTTCAGCTCTGAATCGTGTGCAGTTACTTGGGCGAGTAGGTCAGGACCCGGTCCTGAGACAGGCAGAAGGGAAAAATCCAGTAACAATATTTTCTCTAGCAACAAATGAGATGTGGCGATCAGGGGAGAGCGAAGAATACCAAATGGGTAAGTATAAAAGCCTGGGGTTTTAATTTTATCATCAATAAATAGAAATTATTTATTGCCAGTTATCTTAAATAGAGATAAGCTACTTTCAGATAAGGTTTATCTTTTCTCATTCTGTTGTTCTTTTAAAAAGTTGTGAGTTTGATTTTCCTGGCATGTTGTCCACTGGTATTTGTTTTGTCTGCTAGCATTGTAAATATTTCCTTTTCTTGTGATTTAGGTGACATCAGTCAAAAGACAACATGGCATAGAATATCAGTATTTCGGCCAGGCCTTAGAGATGTAGCATATCAGTATGTGAAAAAGGGGTAAGTTACAAAAGGAAGGTCTTTTGGATTAAATGATTTAAAGAACCAATAATAACAAGTGTTGTCATGGCAAGGAACATGTAACAACTCCTTTGTTCTTGAGCTCTTATATTAAGAAGTACTGTACTTTCTTAATACTATATGCGTGGAATGTAGCTATGTGTGTGACTCATTCAAAGGCATGTAAAATCTTAGTCTTCTAAGAACTTATATTTTAGGGCATACATACCTTATGTATGCCCTAAATAGCAGTAGATTGGGGCAGGAAATAAGACCAGTGCCTTAACTGCCACCGCAACATGTGCTTTTTGAACAATTGCAGCAGGTCCTGTGCCTCTCTGATCAGGGATCCTGGAGGTAGGTAGTCTTTTTCTCTTCGCATTCACATGACATTCCTAGTAGAGGATCTGGAATGTCTGAAGCCTGACACTGAGTTGTTATTCTCAATATTTATTTTATATTTGGTAATTTTCTATAGATTTAGTAGTTCCCTTTGTAATGCTTAGATTAATTATCATAAAAATGTCTTTTCCAAATTCTCAGGACAAATGGATGTGTTTAACAGCAGTTACATTAATAGTTATGTTGTTTAGAAATGTACTTGTTTTGTAGAAATAAAACATTTAATAGAAATAATTTCAGCAATGATTAGAAATTTTGTCAATAAAGCATACCTTTTCTTCATATGTATCTCCATTGTCGTCCTTGTGTATGCATGTGTACACAAACACGTAAGAGGGTATTTCAAGGAAAATGTCAACTTACAATTTTACCTACTGATTCATGAATCTGCGTGCATGTGTATTTTCTTTGATATCCAGTCATTTCACTTGTTTTGTCTTTCTATATTTTGCTTCACTTTTCTGGTGATGGTGGACTTTGAGAACTGGTGCTGTCATAGTAATTTTCTGCCCTTTAAAATCACAGTTATGATTGTCATCTAGCTCAGTCTTCTATATTATAGTGTAGAAATTGTCTTAGTAATTGACTCTGAGTGATATGCTAAACTGAAAACCTCAATTTTGAGTTTTAATAATCTAAGCCCCTTAGAAGTAAAGTCATCAATTTCACTATAGAAGATAATTGATAAATAAGTTAAAATCAGCATTTCTGTTAGGAAGTCTAAAACCAGAGGTTAAGTAAAATCACATTTTGGAAATCAGTCCTAGAGATTCATAGATACCCTTAAATTGGTCTTATGTCTTTATAATCTTAAGGCTACCCCTTTATTTCTTTTAATTTTGGCTTAAGATTAAAATTTTTTTTTCAAAAACTCCTATAAAGAAAATAGCTGAAGGATGAAAACATTGTTTTTTACATATCAAGTCTGTCTATACTTTATGTTTCTGTACTCTTAATTTTGAATTTTAAGAAGTGATAGAAAAAACGGAATTATGTATAATTATAGATTTAATTCTTAGTGTGTATTCATTACCACTCCTGACCTGACTCTTTGTAAAGCGTGTTAGAGTTTCCAGAATAAAAACTGTGAATTATTTATAACAGGTCTCGGATTTATGTGGAAGGAAAAATAGACTATGGTGAATACATGGATAAAAATAATGTGAGGCGACAAGCAACAACAATCATAGCTGGTAAGAACCTTGTGATAATAACTGTTTTTTTCTTCTTTAAAAGCTTGACTATGGGCTGGGGTTGTGGCTCAGTGGTAGAGAGCTTGCCTATATGTCTTAATTCTTTGTTTAATGACAGATTTCCTTTTGTCTTCCTCTTTCTCTTTGCTCCAGAGTTCATGTCTTAACAACATGTTGATATTATAATTTGTTATAAATAATAATTATATGTACTTACTAGTAAGTTTCTTGGAAAGTAAAATGATTTTGAAAACCAGCATAGGTATTTTCCTATCCTCTTTTATTTTTTATGATAAACTAAATTTGTGAGTAAACTTTAGATTGTTCAAACTCTTGGGTGTTATGAACCAAGCAAAATAGAAGCATTTCAGATTATCTTTTGATTTTTTTCTTGTCATCAGTTGTCATTAGCATGATCAGTTAACTATATGTTGATGACTGATAGTAAATATGAATAGAACTTCATTTCTGTTTGAATTTAAGAAAACAGTTTAATTTGGTTGACCTCTTTTATAGGCCATATTTTTTTTTCTTAGGAATCATACCGGAACTTAAAAGTAGCCACCAGTGGATGGCACTGTTGGCTTTGTATAGTGATTTCAGTTCTTATAATCTCTTTCTTGACTTACCATTCTATACCTAAGTATTCTATTTTGGAAAGACTGCAGTTATGAAGTCATGAACAGATATTGTAAATACAGGTCATTGTGTAATGTCTACTTTGTGGATAATTTTATAGTTATAGGAATCTGAAATTTTTGGAGTTATGCAGGAGATAATGCTTATCTATTTTCCCTTGTTTGCCCTTAGCTAACTCCCTCTGGAATAGCATTGCAGAGTAATGTCTGATGTTTTCAGATAAAAATGCTTATTTCTACAGTAATTATTATAAAGCTTTCACCCAAAATGGATATATAAAATCATTCTGTCTTAAAATTTTTTAAGAACAAAATTTTTCTGTGAGTTTTTGAACTTACTTAAAAACATCTGTAACACTAACAAGGCCACATGGGAACCTTTTCCTTTCTTCATACCTAGCATATGAAATGATGTGCATTGGTCCTTTTCTTTGTGAGGATGTGCTGTCTGGTGTCATGGCCTCTGTTGAACACAGCAGACATTCAAACTTGTGACCAGTTTTTTTACAGGAAGTTTTTGTTGGGATGATTTTATCTTATGTCTTCAAGAAAAACAGATACCTCAGCTTTTCTAACAAGGCGAATTGTTGAACAAACGGCCTGGGAAGCCCAATTTTTAGCTCTATTTATGCCTAATTAGTTAACCTTTCATGAATGCAGCAAAAGTTATTTACCATTTGGAAAACTTATTATAGCACTAAAGTATGTATATGTTAGAGGAATTATTAAGTGAAATGGAAAAGAGTTCTGAAATTAATATTTGTCTTTTGGCTTCTTTACAGATAACATTATATTTCTGAGTGACCAGACAAGAGAAAAGGCATAAAATGGATGATTCTTCTTTGACCATTGTTTGGTACAGTTCCCTTTCTGAATCATGTATAGTCTTTATAGTTTCTAAGGACAAGAATTAAAGTGCTCTTTTGTATAAATGAGTGATAATATTTTTCCTGTCACTGTCTCTCCCTTTTTTGTAGCATAAACATCAGTAGCTCCTGTCAATTTTTGTGTGTACTGGTTGTTTATTCTTTTATGAGTAGTTTCAAAATAGTGAACTTTGAGGTTCATTTACCTGTGTTATAACAAAAGGATAAATATCCTTTGGAAGGCCTTCTGCTTTGGGGCACATTTCTATCACAGTATACTGTTCAGCCACTCAGCATATATTAAGTATTCCTGTGTGTTAGGCATTTATCCCATAGTTGTAAATGTTGACTTTCTTACCTATTTGCTCCACACATTTGAAAGCAAGTGCTGAATCTTCTCTGTGTACCTCTACTTTAACCAGTATGTAGCTCAGAAGAGCCACTCAATAAATGTTGACAGATGAATGATCCCAGTGGGATATTGACCTTTAGTTCAATTTGAAGGTGTTTGCTGAACAGTGGTTAGTGTTTAACCTAAAACTATTTCAAGAATAACCTCTCTTCTTCATATCTCTTGCTTTAGGGCAGTTTAGATGTAACATTTATGAGATATAGTTTACCAGCAGTAGAGACCTGAATATAACTTCAATTGAAATAGTTTATCTCTAGATGCTCTGGTTTCATTATTCTCTGTTTCCCAGCCCCACTTTGGTATTCTTTTCAAAATCTCTTCTAGAATTCTCAAGGGGTGGGGTGAGGGTCTTTTTTTAATTTATTTTTTATTAGGTTCTGGGATTGAACCCAACACTTTGCACCTGCTATTGGCAAGTGCTTTACCATTGAGCTAACCTCCTGACCTGAACTTGTGAGGGGGAAGTTCCCTCAGAAGTTTCCTTAGCTTTATCTTAGCCTTGCTTGTCCTTTCTTTAGCTTTAAGAGAGTTTCCTTAGCTTTATCTTAGCCTTGCTTGTCCTTTCTTTAGCTTTAAGAAAGTTTCCTTAGCTTTATCTTAGCCTTGCCCAGGACAGTAGAAGGTTACTGTTTCCTCCTATCAGCTGTCTTTCTTTCTGCAGCTGGAACCACTAATCACAGTATTAACTCTGATGTCTAAGCTCACACATTGATCTGCGTGGTAATATAATCATCATTCCTTTTTGCTACTGTGTTCCTTAAGCAGCATTGAAAAATTATAAAAATTATCCTTTGAGCAATGCTTTGTCTTCTCTCAGCAAAGCCAATTTTATATTTTTTCAATGTAAGAAGTTAGGCAGATTAGCATGTCTATTTAGACAAAATGATAAATCTGTGCTCTGGGAAAATCACATAATGAACAAAAGAGCCTAATTACCAACCCAGAGCATTTCTGATTCTAGGATTCAGTAGCATAATAGTGCATCCTTCAGGATCATCTCAGTGAGCTGAGGAGATCTTCTCCAAACTCTTCTGCTGGAAATTGCCTCTTACCCTTCTGTCCCTGAAAAACCATGAGGCTGAATCAACTTTCAATCAGGTTGAGTCCCCTCCCTGCATATTGATTCTGCTAGACCCAGTTGTCCCTAATCAGATAGACTGGATCATAACCTCTGCCTTCCCCATCTGCTGAGAAACTTCCTATAGCTCTTACAGACTGTAGGAGTCTTCTAGCCCAACTTCAGGTTTTTTAATTCCCTTTTTCATGGTGTGAAGGCCCAAACCTGCAGAAAATTGCCCTATGATTTTCATTTGGAGATTTCATGTTAAATGGAAAGATGAGCGTAATATGTCAAAAAGTAGGAGAAAAAGTACCAAGCAACATGTGTGATGTTATCCCATATTTGAAAAGTTATAACTGAGTATAAGCTTTAAAAAGTTTGGAAGGAGAAATATTGAAATGTTTTGATTACTTCTGGATAGGGTGTTATAAGTGTGGTTTTTCTTATTATATATGCTTGTGTATGTGTATGTATTACAACATAAGCATATATTACTTTTATAATAATAGTAATAAAAATATTTTCATTTTGGGGAAAACATCTTGCCATTATTTCCAAACCAGGATTATTGTACTTACCAGTACTGCTTCATATACTGGAATGAATAAGAAAAACTTCCATATACTTTCCCAGTTATCTGTATTTTAGCATCTTATGCTCCTTTACTTTATCCACCTTTTAATAGTGTGTGTGCAACCCAAAAGGATGATTTTAAAGACCAGCATGTATGAAAATCATATTTACTGCCAGTACAATTCTTTTGAGTCATCATTTCTCAAAAAATTGTTATGTGATTAATGTTCAGAAACATCAAACACATTTTTTTTTCTATGGCTTTTGGGGTATTACATATTGCTAAATGGGTTACAGTTTATCCTTTACAGCTCAGGAAAAATTAAAGGGTGTTTGCTTTTGTTTCCAAAAGAGATCATATAATTCTTGAAGGCAGGGTTATTTTATTCAAATTACCCTTTTGCCCCAATCTGCTTCAACCCAGCGCAGCAACTTTGCATGTTTGTGCTCAGTTGTAGTGAAATATTGACATGAAAATGAAGGCAGGATCACTTTATTTATTTTCTTTTTTTGGTTTGCATTATATACTGTGAACATTGGGGGAGGTAGTAGGAAGAAAATCATTGTAGAAAATAAGCAGTTGGGGCTGGAGTTGTGTCTCAGCCGTAGAGTGCTCTTCTAGCACTTGCAAGGCCTTGGGTTTGATCCTCAGCATCACATAAAAATAAAATAAAGGTATGGTGTCCATCTACAACTAAAAATAAAATATTTAAAAAAAAAGAAAATAAGCAGTAATCCCCAGGGTTAATGAGAATGAGTTATAGGGAAATCTCTTAAGAGGTAACAATAATCATATTAATGGCTGACATTTCTTAAGTGCTTAGTATGTGTTAGACACTACTTTTTATCATTGTTCCATTTAACTATTATCCTAAGAAGAAAGTTCTGTTATCTCCATTTTATAGGTGAAAGTAAAAGGCAGGTTAAGTAACTTGTCAAAGCCATGTATCTTAGGCATACCCAGAGTTTCAGCTGAGGTATGTGACGTTTGCATTTGACTTTTGGCACTGTCTGCTTTGGTTTACACTGATAGGCTTCACTGGCCTTAATACCCACATTCTTCCACTGCTAACCTGAAGAATACCCTGTGCAGGGTGTGTTGGAATCATACCAAGAGTCGAATAAATAATAGTTTTTGGTTGGGAGAAGAGTTTCAAGTAAAGGAGAAATACCTAAACCTTAGTCTTTCTGAGTCTTGGTCTGATGATCCTATGTCACAGTTAATATCTCTACCATGGCATCTTAGCGTATTCCTTTTGCTTTCCTTGTATTGAGCAGTGTTTCTTTCCTGATTAGAGTAACTTCAGTTTGTTTCTTTCATTGTTTCCTAATTGAGAGTTTTAATTGTCAAGAATATTGTTCAGGGATTTTTCAAGTTTACTCTTTAGAGAATGAGAATTTTGGCAGGCATTACTATAATTTGCTTCTGTGCCAGCCCCACAGTCCCACATACTAGAATAGCAAATAGCTTTTTAGGTTGTTGGTATTATGTAGTCACAATAATAAAACATCTCTTTATTTTCTTATTCTTTGTCTATTTGCTCTCTGCTGTGTTTTGGAGCTCAGGCTCTGTTTTACCACACAGGTTGACATTTACTTTCTGTGTCTTACCTGTTAGGAAAAATAAATGTGGTTTCTAATAATAATAATAGTTCAGAGTTAAGGCTATACAGTCACACACTTAGATTTGAATCCCTGCTTTTCCATTCACCAGCTGGTTCGATTGTTATTTTGTTTTCTTGCAAGTAAAACCGGGATAATAGTACCTATCTTATAGTCCTGCTGTCAAGAGCACAGTAAATACTGCAGTACCTGTAACTTCTTTAATACATAAGACCTGCAACAAGTCCTCAGTATGTGTTGACTGTAATTATTGTAGTTATTTATTTTTTTGGTACTATGGATTGAACCTGGGTTTGAGTAACCACTGAGCCATATCTCCAATCCTTTTTACTTTGAAACAGGGTCTTGCTAAGTTTTGTAGGGTCTTGCTGAGTTGTTCAGGCTGGCTTTGAACTTGTGATTCTCCTGCTGCAGCCTCCTGGGTCTCTGGGATTTCAGGTATGCACCACCACACCTGGAAATTATAGTTATTTTAAATAAGGCACATAATTCTTTTTGTCACTGTGCCCATCTTACCAAATCTCATGTGATATTTATGAAAGTTTGTAAACTTTAGAATAGTTCATTGTAATTTTTTTTGTTATTAACTTCCATGGATTACTGAGTACTTACTCTACATTGATGATGTTTTTGGTTGTGTTTCATTTCCCAAGATTATTTACAATTATCAATCTAGTTATCTTTCTAAACTCCAAAGTCAGTTGGACACTTGCTTTAGGGCATACACATCTAAAGGACCTGGATGTAGGGATGAATGTAACAAGACTCCAGTGATGAAGGAACTCAGAATTTAGGATGATGAGGGTGGGAAAGAGGATAAGCAGAAACTTTTGCAGCTAAGTATGTGAGGAGAAGCACAGGAGAAGATAGGCTAGTCTTTTGTAGAAGAAATAGCATGATCAGAGATTCAGAAACTTAAAAGTTTTTGAGGCATTGAAAGATGAAAAAAGGTGGGTTCAGGCTAGATGGTAAAGGGTCTTGGAAGATTGCAGAGAACTTTGGCAAAGGGGAGCCATAGATGGTTTGCAAATAGGGACATCTCATCAGAATTATGCTTTACAAAGAGAACAACAAAAACATGGGGATGCATTAGAAGGGGGACAGCCTGGAGGCGGTTAGGAAGTTCCTACAGTAAGCTTAGAGAGAGATGAGTAGAGTGGGGATGAGAGACAACTTGAGGGACATCTGGGATTTGGGTTGATTCAACAAATTATTAGTTTGTTTTCTAGTTCTGTGCCAGATCCTGAGTTAGAAATACTAAGGAGAATAACTTATAGCTTTTTCTCTTACATATAGGATCTAGTAAGAGAAAAAGCAATAAAGGATGATTTTGAGGTTCCTCTTGGGTACATACATGTGTGGATAGTGATACTTCTGAGTTTATGGAATAGGGATGTGGTAGCAGATTTGAGAGGAGGAAAGATATTGAGTTGAGTTTTGAACATAGTTTAATTGTAAAGTTTTTAGCAGATATTTGTTAGGGTGTTGATTACATTAATTGAATTTGGAAGAGAACAGGGTTTGTTTTTGACTTCTGTTAAACACATTGTTAACAGGTTTTGTGAGATAAGTTTCAAATATTTTCAGGATTCCAGATTTCTGTTGTAGAAAAGATTTCTAGTTGCTTGTTTATCTAGAATTTGTTTTAATTACATAATGATAATATGACAGGGAGACAACTGCTTTTAAAATAAGTTTTTTCTTGCTTAGAGTTCCTAAGAGGAGAGGCATACAGTGTGATGCAGGGCCCAATTGAGGAAGCACCAGGGTTGGGTATGGAAGCATAAAGGAAAAGGGCAAAGCATTGTTTTGTTTTTCATGGGGAAGGAACAGGTAAAGCAGAGTAGGCTAGCGGAGCAAGTTTAGGATTAGGTAGTTTGAATAATTTCAACAAATTTTGAGCTGTAGGTATGATCCCCAGTTGTCAGATACTTGGCTCTCTCTAGGGTAAACAAGGGAGGGGCTGATAAACCCAATAGAGGGTGTGTGGATTTAGAATTGTTCTTCTTTTTTTTTTTTTTTTTTGCATATCAAAGATGTGTTTTCGCTAATTCTAGGAAATAACTAATCCTGGAAGGAACAGCCCCTCTCTGGGTTTACAAGGCTCCAAAATGTCCAAGCTTCCTAGAATATAAACAATAAACAAAATGAACATACTACTCAGTCTCCATTGTGTCTTTTATATTTACAGAACCAGTATTTTGTTAGTTATGTCATTGTGCTCACCCTAAGTACTACATTTCTTTTCTTGGTAGTTAGGGTTTGCCAAGTGACTATATACAGAAGTCATTTCTTGGAGCTTCCAGGAAAATTCTTATATGAAGTAATGCTATTTGGAGACTCATACTTTGTGTTTCTCCAGATCCTTATCCCCTGACTTTATCTTTCTTATCTCAAATGCGGATGTGATGCCTAAATCTGTAGCAGACATCCTGAATATACAGCAATCTTCAGGATGGAAGATGGAAGAAGCTGGGATCTGTGATCTCCTGAAGCCATGTGACCAGTACTGCACAGTCTACCTCTGGACTTCTTTGGAAGATGCAAATAAACCTTTTCCTTGTTTCAGCCACTTATTTGTATGCAGTTAAAACTAATCCTTATTAATTTATACATTTTTACCTTTACTCTTATCCTTTCTTTCTGTTATATCACCTTCCACTGAAAATAGAAGTAAAATTTTATCTCTGATCACATAATCCTTTAGATATTTATCCTACATCTCATAAATTTGGGGAGGACACTGGGGCATATAAAGTACACAGACCTTAGCAGTTAGCCTTAGAAAGAGTTAATAACATCTTACTTTTTTGTTATACAGTTTCATTTTGTGTGTACTCCCTAATGAGGACCCCTAATCAATAACTCCCCATTAAATAAAGAAGCACTTAATTTTAAGAATAGAAGTACTGTCCTTACACTCCCCGGAGAGTACCGAGGCTTCTCACTGCAAAGTAACCAGATCCAAAGTACAAAATACTTATTATTGCATCATTATGTGTATTAGTCTGCATAGTCTACCATATAAAAACACCATAGACTGGGTTTAAACCACGATTTATTTTCTCAAGTTTTGAAGGCTGAAGATTTGAGGTTGGTGTGGCAGCATGACACTGCCAGCAGTTTCTGGTGAAGCTTCCTGGCTTGTAGATGTCTGTCATCTAGCTGTGCACTCCACTCACATGAACTCTTGTGTGCCTGTGAGGTTTAGGGCCCCACCTTTTTTTTTTTTTTTTTAAACCTCATTTAATTTTACCTTCTTAGGGGCTTCATCTCCAAACACAAGGTAGAGGTTTATGTTGGTGGTTAGAACTTCAGCATGCAAATTGGGGAATGTGGCAGTGACCTAGTGCAGTCCATAGCATTGGGCTTGCAGAAAAGGGAAAACTCCCAAATGACAAGTTTAAAATAGGAACTGAAGTGAGCAATAGAAAATGGTGTTCTGTGATGATAGGTGTCAATGTTTGCATTATGATTTGGAAATGAAGGTAATGTGCAAAATATGCCTCAAACATTAATTTTTTTTAAAACAAGATAGGCATGTCTTCTACCACATCTTTTAACAAATTACCTCTACCTAGGTTCTAGCAAGTGCTGTTGAAAGAGGAAAAGGGAAAAGTGTTTTATTAGAATTCACAAGTGCTTTGATTATATTGAATATGATTATATATGAATATAGATATTAAGAGCTGCTGGAAATAAGTATTCAGGTGCCAGCTATAAACAACGAAAATGTAATTTTTATGTCAACAAATGCCACCATTTTGTAATTTTTAAAAAGGTGCCATTTAAAAGCACCAGAACTTGCAAGGAGTCTACAGTACAAGATCTCTATGGTGAACATTATAGAAATTTATTGAATTATATTCATAGAAGAATTCAGGAGTTTGAGGGAACTTTACAAATTATTTCTAAATATATGTTCACCAAATGTCAAAGAACAAACAACATACTCACTCATGAAGAATGAGAAATGGAGTAGATGCTCTCTCAGTTGGCAAGTATTTTTTTTTTAAACCTAATATGGTATACTATTGATACAGAAATAAACAAATCCCAAAGTAGTACAGACTAGTCCGGAAACAGACTATGCTTATGTAGAAATAATAGCTGACGAAAGTGGGATTATAAATCAGTGGCTAAAGTATATTCAATAAATTTGAGGAAATTTGTCATCCATACCAAAAAAAAAAAAAGTCTGTATACTGTATGCAAAAATATATCTGGCTATTTGAATTTGTTTGTAAAATATAAAACTTAAAAGTTGAAAAAAAGGGACAATGTCTTTATGATTTGGGTATATGGATTTTTTAAAAGTGAAAGTAGCTTTTGTTTATCATAAGTCACTGTTAAGCAAAAAAATAAGTCACAAGCCGAGAAGATACTTGCAATCATATAACTGAAATATAATTATTTAAAACACATAAAAGCCTACAAAGTAATGAGAAAAATCTCAGTGGAAAAAATGAGCAAAGACACAGAAGGAAATACAAATGACTTAATATATGTAAAAGAGGTTCCCTTTGACAATTAAGGAAATGGAAAACAAAAGCCACAATGAGATTTCATGTTAAGCCTTCTAGAGTGGCAAATGTCAACATTTGCTAAGGGTGAAGGAGGATGCTGTAGATCAGTGGAAACATGCACAGGAGAAGGCAGTGTGAATTGGCATTCCCATTTGGGAAAATGTCTTTTGTCATTGATGAAATTTCACACAATTATTCTACCTTTAGGGCATATACCCTGAAGGAAATGCTTGCTGAATATATCCCATGAAAAATGTCCAAGGGTGCTCATAGCAGCAATGTACATCATAGTAAAAAACTGACAACAACCCAAAGGTTCACCAAGAATAAATACTCATGTAGTGGAATATTGTGCAACTGTATAAAATAATTATAGTTAACATTCTAATAGGAATAGCTTTTAGATATACATGAAGTGAGACAACATGAGAAGAGTGTAGACGATCTTAGTGTAATAAAGATTAGTATCAAACAAGTCAATTGTTTATGGTTTGGTACATGTGATGAAACTTCAAAAGTAAAAGGGAATGATAATATTCAAGGTGAGTTATCCTGGAAACTTGGGGAAAACAAGTAAGGGCAGGAGAGGAAGAAATATATGGTGGAATTACAGGTGTTTATTTTGTGTAGCGCTATTATATACCCTGTATGTTTATTATTTTCTAGCCTGGGTAGTCTATTATGTTAGTGAATAAATGATGATCATCACTATTCCTTCTATTTCAATAGTGCATGGAATTCTCATGTCCAGATTTTCTGACAGTAAGAAAATTATTTGCCTACTGATGTGGTTCCTTTTACATTTTTCCTTCAAGAAAGGACACAGGGGAGATGGGGTATCTCCATCAGCTCACAGAAGATTGCTGCAAACCATACAGTGCCCTGGCCCCTGTGTGTAATAAGAGGACAAGAAGGAACTATGTCTTATTTCTACTGATGATGCAGGTTTCCATTTAATGCAGCCTGTTATTTAACACAAACCATGTGATACTGTAAAATTTGCCTTGAACTGGTGCATGAAAGGATACCCAGAGGAGATTCCTTAGTATACAATGCAATGTAAGGAGTATATATTTTATTGTAATGGTAGTGGGAAGTGACTGAAGTAGTAACTAACAAAACAAAATGATCAATCAGATTTTCATTTTGAGAAGACCACTCTTGTAGCTAAGTTGGGAATATATTATGGGGGAAGACAAGAAATGGGGAGAAATGTTGGTAGGGCATCAATTAGTACAGATGAGAGATGATGACATCTTGGAGTAGGATGGAGGTTATAGAAATGGAATATCCAAGGCATATTTTATAATTAAAATGTGTAAGTCATTGATGGGTGGATACAGGGTGAGAGGAAAGGGAAAAATCAAGTTAATTCTTAGGTGGTGCCTGATTTAAGGAACTGGATAATGTTAACGTTTGCTGAAACAGGCAAGAATAAGGAAGGAAAGGTTAATTCTTTTAAAGTGGGAATCAACTGAGAAGTCGTTTCGGATGTGATAGTTTTGAGGTGGAAGGGGTGAAATTATGAAAGTTAGTAAAAAGTATGATCACACATGAAATGTTATGTGACATGTATTTGAACATGCTGTGTATTCTGAGCTTTGTCCTCATTGAATAATTCCAATGGGACTAGAGGAGTGTTATATTTATTTGTTCTCATGTAATGTGAAAGAGATTGTAAGATATGAAAAAGATCTCAATCTATAGAACGTAGAGTATGAGAAAACTGAACAGGGACAAGGGTAGGTTGTAGGATAATCCTGGTCACTGGAGTAAGGTCTAGTTAGTGGACTCCAGAAACAAGAGAATCTGACCTTATTGTGATTCCACTGCACAGAGGTCAGGAAGCAGGTGGGCCAGGTTCTCCTATTGGCCTGAGAAAGCAAAGGGTCATGAAGGTGAACTTATGCCTGAGTGCTCTCCAGTGCTCCTGAGGTGTATTGTGTACAACATGGTGCCAATATTGCTGAGGTTTGCCTCGCTCAGTTGAGGGATTCCTTGGCATCTGTTCAGATGAGACTATATCTCATTGAGATTTATCATCTGCTACTCTGTGACATCCTTTTGAGGAGACTTAAAAGTGTCTTTCAGTGCATAATGTCCATGCCCTCTCTGCTTTGTGTTTTGATGGCATTGATTCCTTCTTCATCCATCAGACATTGTTTCCAAATAGTCTTGATCACAACGTATTAGTGGGTTTTAAAATCAATTTTGTGAGACAGAAGCATATTGAAAGATATAGACTAGCATATTATTTTACTCATTTTTTTGTTTATTATTTTGTGCACTTACCCTTCCTCCAGGATGAGGGCTAGTGCTTTGTGGTAGAATTCTGATGTTTCCCTTCTGTTTGTATGTCTCTGAGTCCTCCTCATAGGAACTGAGGCTTTTCATGCTTCTGAGTGATTCTTTTGGCTTCTTTGATGCTTTCTGTGCTGAGTGGCTTCCATCCCTGTGCCCTTTGAAACTGAGTCCACTTTCTCCATATTCTTTGTGACCCGGATGTCTTCCTTCTGGGTGACACTGGACACTACTCTATTTGCATTTCAGCAAAGAGCTGCTGAGTTTAGGTTCATAGATTAAAGTGACACTGCATGTCATCTGTTAATAGAGCAAAACAACCTGACAGAGCCAGAGAGGACTCAGTAAACTGTGCTGTATGGCAGACTAACTTGGGCAGAGACCAGAGACAGGTACAGTGAAGCAAGCTGAAGACAAAATAGATTCTCAGAAAAAAACTTGAAATCAGCAAGGAAACTATATACATTCACAGAAAGAACAAAGATCGGGGCTGCCTGCTTGCTGAAATGATGGGAGCCGTTGAGGGGGTGTTTCTGGTTCTGATTATCACCCAGTTCATTCTTGGAAATCTGGGGAATGGTTTCATTGGTTTGGTCAATGGCAGAAGCTTGTTCAGGAGCAAGAGAATCTCCTTATCTGACTTCATCATCACCAGCCTGGCCCTCTCCAGGATTGTTCTTCTGTGGATTTTCTTGACTGATGGTGTTTTGATAACATTCTCTTACAAAACTCATGATTCAGGAACAGTAATGCAAATTATTGACATTTTCTGGACATTTACAAACTACCTGAGCACATGGCTTATAACCTGCCTTGGTGTCCTTTACTGCCTGAAAATCGCCAGTTTCTCCCACCCTGCATTCCTCTGGCTCAAGTGGAGGGTTTCCAGGGTGGTTGTATGGATGCTGTTTGGTACACTGCTTTTGTCATGTTGCAGTACCATGTCTCTGTTCAATGAATTTAAGATCAATTCTCTGCTCCGTGGAATTGATAGCACAGGTAATGTGACTGAGCACTTCAGAGAGAAGAGAAGTGAATATCATCTGATCCACATTCTTGGGAATCTGTGGCACGTCCCTCCCTTAACTGTGTCCCTGACTGCCTATGTTCTGCTCATTCTCTCTCTGCGGAGACACACCTGGCAGATGCAGCAAAATGGCACCAGTTCTAGAGATCCAAGTACTGAGGCCCACGAGAGGGCTACCAGGATCATCCTCTCCTTCCTGCTTCTCTTCCTACTTTACTTTATTTCCTTTATAATTTTGTCATCCACTCATTTCCTACCAGATGCTAAAATGGCTCAGATGGTTGGTGAAATATTTACAATGTTTTATCTTGTTGGCCACTCTTTTGTTCTCATTCTGGGGAACAACAAGCTGAAACAGACATTTATGGCAATACTCCCTTGTAAGGCTGGTCATCTGAAGCCTGGGTCTAAGGGATCCTTCTCCCCATAGTTAGCAGAGGGTGCAGGGTGGAGCATGCAAGAATCAATGAGAGTCAGTCTAAAGAAATAAAAGAGCTTAGTCTCGGAAAGACCTTCCATCTTAGCCATTGATTGACTGATACATAAAGTAGATATTTACTTTCTGTGTTCTTCATTTTTCTCATTGGTAAGTAGGGATATCCATATGTTTCTTCTAGGACTGTTTTAAGTGTTAACTAACATTTAAGATGCCTGGTGCATTGCTGGAGACAGTTGGCACTTAATACACCCCCTGTGAAGTGGAGGATTCCTTCTTTCTTCCTTCTAAGTTCCATGTAGTACTCTTTTTTTTTTTGTTTGTTTGTTCCTTGGGAATCAACCTAGGTGGGCACTTCACCATTGAGCCAGATCCTCAGCCCTTTCTTTTTATATTTTGTCTTGAGAGAGGATCTGGCAAGACATAAGGCCTCATTAAGTTGCTGAGGCTAACTTTGAACTCCAGGATCCTTATTCCTCAGCCTTGGGAGTATCAGTGATTATAGGCACATGCCAGGGTGCCTGGCTCCATGTAGTACTTTTTTGAAAAAAATTTGAAACTGTAATTTTAGTTGTTCAGGACTGATCTCAGATCTCCAGAGTCATCACCAAATGAGCTAAGTCATCCTTTTGCTTTGACTGTTTCCCCAGCTTTCCCTACAGGTCTAAAAAGTAGAAGATCTGTATCCATGACTGCAGTGCCCACCAGTGTTCTAGTAAACCGTCAGACTTCAAGACTCACAGGTTCATGTCTATCAGCCTATTCTTACCAACAGAGCAATGTCAGGTCTTTCTCTTGTGCAAAGTTCTTGGTCCAGGCTGCAGAGTAAGGTGCAAAGAGGAGAGATTTACATCAGGGTGAAGGTGTGATCTTCCTTGAATGGAAACTTCATGTCCCAAAGTAGCCAATTTCTTTTGTAATAATTTTGTAGACATGGCTTCCAGCATCCAGTTAAGGGACATGCACATGAGGAGTCACCACATTCAGGGTGGCCCAATGTATGTAGTCTCCATAAGATATTTATTGTTCACATTTAGTTCCTTCAAACCAAGGTGTAATTTTCCAATCAGAAGACTTGGGGTGTGTGTGTGTAAACAATGTAGTTGATGATCTTATCTCTATTAGATTGACAAGGAAAACAGACATGTCAAGTTTAATCGAAAGTCAAAATCTTGTGCAATGAAAGAGTTTTGCTAACACTTTTCCTATACTGATCCTTTGAGAAATAACTTCTGACAGAATCCTCTCACTCACTGATCACACTAGTCAACCTGATCAAATCTTCATTATAATATTTCCTCCTATAGAAAGCTATTTTATTTATCACACTCTGGATGGGGTCTGTTAAAAACTAATAGCAGGTTTCCCATTTTTTTGGAATATGGTTTTCTTATATCTTAAGCTATATACTTTGTTCTGTTTCAGTGTGTTATTTGAATATGTTTTATTTCGATTATTTTAATGCAGTCATATATTTTGGGTAATGATGTAGAGATCTATGCTATAATTTCCCCTTGGATCATAGCCTTACTTCTTCACTAACTAGTTTTACCTGTTTCGCTGTTGTGAGTATACCTCTGTTAGTGCCCATTAATTTTGTATAAAAAGCTTCTGTAAGCAACTAGGCTCCACCTCAGGGAATTTCTTATAGGATTGCCTTCCTGTCACATCATATCTTGGCTCCTTCTGCTTGTCCATTCCTATTTGTGTTTGGCAATAGGACTTTGTGTTTCACCTTGATGCAAATTTGGTAAGATATATTTGGTCACATCCTGGATTGCACTGTGGTTTCAAATTAAAAACAAACAAACAAACAAACAAACAAACAAAAAACTATAGAGTAGATAAGAGATTCCATACTCTTGCAGTACTCATCTGTGGTTCTCCATAACATCATTTGCCCTTTCATATCTAATAGTGACAAAGTAATCAGGCAAATAGTTGTTTGATCCACAAAACTACAACTAGTACTGTATATCTCATTCATTGTCAGTTGAATGCATACAGGGAGATAGCCACATATGACCTAAGTATGGATGCAGATTTTTAAAGGAAACACATGAAAAGCCTGACTTTTTTCTTACACAAAAATAAGAACACAGCAATTGATAGTGGCAATAATTTGTATATGTAGCAATAAGGGAATGCAAAATAATTATCACAGAAAGATGGGAATAAGATTGATTGTCTCTGCTGGGCACGGTGGCGCATGCCTATAATTCCAGTGGCTCGGGAGGCTGAGGATCCTGAGTTCAAAGAGAGCCTCAGCAACTTAGGCTGTAAGCAACTCAGTGAGACCTTGTCTCTAAATGAAATGCAAAATAGGGCTGGGGATGTGGCTCAGTGGTTGAGTGCACCTGAGTTCAATTCCCAGTACCCCCCCCCAAAAAATACTCTATTAAAGAGGATCAGATTCTAGAACTTAATTTATTAGACAACAGTAAATCACTGTATGTGTTAAGGGATAAAGCAGTAATAAACGAGAATAAAATCATGGCATTTTCAGGTAAATGGATGTCATTGGAGAAGATAATGCTAAGTGAAGTACGCCAATCCCAAAAAACACAAATCCCGAATGTCTTCTCTGATATAAGGAAGCTGACTCATAGTGGGGTAGGGAGGGGGAATAGTGGGGTAGCATGGGAGGAATAGATGAATTCTAGATAGGGCAGAGGGGTGGGAGGGAAAGGGAGGGGGCAGGGGCTTAGCAAGGATGGTGGAATGTGATAGACGTCATCATCCAAAGTACATGTATGAGACATGAATTGGTGTCATCATACTTTATATACAACCAGAGAAATGAAAAATTGTGCTATATACATGTAATAAGAATTGTAATGCATTACACTGTCATTTATTTATTTTCTAATCAATAAAAAAAGGAGTGGCACTGGAAAAATTTGAATGACAGTTGGAGAAAATAGCTAAAGCATCCACAGATTATAGGGGAGAGAGAAGTTGAATTGAGGTAAGCCATGGATATGTGGTTGGAAGGTGCTGAGTAGCAGGGAGGCATTAGAATTTCCACCATCATCTGTGGTTTCTATGAAGAAAACCTATGGTGTGAAACACTGACAGAAACAATGCTGGACTAGGTCTCTCTGATTGGATTTGAAGACCTTGAAGTCTGTTCTGATTCCACCCCTGGCCTTCTTGCTCTTGGAGGAAAGGACTCCTAGGTCTACCTAGGCTTATTTTAATTGGGTGTTTCTAAGGAAAAAAGTATAGGAATGAAGAAATAGTAATGCAATCCTTAGAAAATTTGCATCTCAGTAAAAGCAGTTGGCTATTAAACTACAAATGGCTCATTTGCTGAGCTGAGGAAAAAAAAAAAAGGAAACATCTCCCTGTTTGGATACTGGTATCTACCTACATATTTCAGTATTTCTCCTGCCTCAGCATCAGTACTATAACTGCTGAATTCTCAATGAGTAAAGATGCTTGAGGCATTTTATTTTTCTGCTGTTATTGCCTCACTTATTTTTTATTTTGTAGGAATCATTATGAATCTGTTTATTGCAGTGGTCATTTACAGGACTTGGGTCAAAAGCCACAGAATCTCCTCTTCTGATAAGATCCTCTTCAGCTTGGGCATCACCAGATTTTTTATGCTGGCATTGTTTCTCCTGAGCATTTTGTACATCATCTCTTCAAATGCTGAAAGGTCAGTCTCCTATTACACATTTTTTCTGTTATGCTGGAGGTTTTTAGACTCTATCAGTCTCTGGTTTGTGACCTTGCTCAACAGCTTGTACTGTGTAAAGATAACTAACTTCCAACACTCAGTGTTTCTCCTGCTGAAACGGAATCTCTCCCCAAAGATCACCAGACTGATGCTGGCCTGTGTGCTGATTTCTGCCTTCACCACTCTTCTGTATGTTGTGCTCAGACACATGTCACGTTTTCCTGAATTTACGACTGGGAGAAATGGCACCTTATTTGACCTCAATGAGGGCATCTTGTCATTGGTGGCCTCTTTGCTTTTGAGCTCATTGCTCCAGTTTATCCTTAATGTGACTTCTGCTTCATTGTTAATACATTCTCTAAGGAGACATATACAGAAGATGAAGAAAAACTCCACTGGCTTTTGGAACCCCCAGACTGAAGCTCATGTCCGTGCTATGAAACTGATGATCTATTTTCTCATTCTCTACATTCCATACTCAGTGTCTACCCTGCTGCGTTATCTCCCATCTTATGTGAGGTTGGGTTTGGGAGTCAAAGCCACTTGTATGATTATTTCTGCTCTTTACCCTCCAGGTCATTCTTGTCTCCTCATTCTCACACATTCTAAACTGAAAACCAAAGCAAAGAAGATTCTTTGTTTCAACAAATAGTGGAATTTCAGCTGTAATCATTGGCGGGTTGGGACCAAGATTTTCTGTTAGCAGTTTTCTTATTGGTTTGGAGAAGTTATATTTATGTCTGTGATTCTGACATCCTATGTCTTTGGGTGCCTGTATATCAATTAATTTTGCATTATGTTTTTGCCAATATTTTAAAGTGAGGTACATTCTTAAGGAACTTGTTTGAGGCATTACTTATGATGTATTTTTCATGATTTTTTACATTTTTGTGTAATGATAATCACCCATTGGTTATTGAAGTATGATGGGAAGTTACCCCAAATTAAGAAACATATTCTGGAGCATATGATGATTTTTTTTGTTATTGTTTAATTGAAGAGTCCTGAGAGAGAGTACAGCAGTATATGAGTAGTCATTGAGAGCCAGTAGACAGGCTTTAGATATAGTAAGGTGGAACAACAACAACAAAAAATTCAATGAAAGTAAATTATTGGGTGAGACAGAGAAAAGTCCTCACACTTGCCGGGTGACAGTAACCACTAGTACTACCAAGAAACCCTAGCACTGAATTTCAAGGTTGTATATGGAAAGGAGGAAAAAGTAATTTGATAGGTGGAGGGAAGTGATTAGTATTAAAGAAGTCAAATCTAGAATAGTTTTAAGGATCTCAAATCCAGAGAGCTAACTTTCTTGGTCAAAAGCAAGTTCAGATGGTGAAATCAACAACACGTGAGTGCAAATTTACAAAATACTGTACCTCACTTTGCAATATGGAATTTGGTGGAAAGCTAAGAGGAGCCACTGGATTGGTATCGGAAATGCCTGACTCTGGGGAGATTTATTTCAGTAGTGTATGCATTTGTACAGAGCACAGTTCTTCTGTAGGATAGCACTCTTCCTGGGGTTGAGACAGCTGGACTGTGGCTTCACAGGAACAAAGATATGAACACAGGATATTGTGTTAAGTTTTGAAATGGGAATTGAGAATTAATTATATAGTTAAGAAAATAAGCTTCTTATGCCAAAATGCTGATGTAATATTTACATATTTCAAAATAAATAAATCTTCAAATTTCTCTAATTGCCTGTCTTTTGTATTCTGGCCACCAGTTTATTGAGTAAATACTACCCAAACCAATATTTTATAGCAGGAAAACTGTAGATATTTGTCATATTGTAACCTTAAGATTAGGAGACTAAAGGATTACTGAGAATGATTAATGTACACTATGGCATAAGAACTCAAATGAGAGACAGAATCCATTATGGGTCCTCCAATACCTGTTCTTTCTCCTGTCTTTCATAGTATTCAAATTTTTAGCTGTCAAGATTTTTGGCAGTTAACTGTATCTTATAACTGCTTCTTCTTCTAAGTAGGTGTTATATTGTCATGTGATTAAGCTATGCCCATAGAGAGTGAGCAGAAGTAATGTTAAATAATTTCTAGGTGTGACTCCAGAACAGTCATACCTTTCTCTTTCTCTTTTACTGTTTTTTTTTTGTTTTGTTTTGTGCCTATGGGCTGGAATGCCAATGTAATATTGCCCATCTTGGACCATCTGCTGAGGTGAATCCTTGGAGATAGAGGAGTTAATACCCATCTTGGAATTGGCTGCATGGTTCCTGCCATGGTGGCCTTGCTGCACCAGTTCTGGACTGTTCATGCCTGAACCCTGGGATTGTTCATCACAAACAAACATCTTCATGCTTTTAGGCACTGTGCTTCAGTCAAATAATTTATGCTTCACCATAAATCCATCTTTGTGATGAAAGAATATGTAATTATTTTCCATCTTATAGTCAAAGAACATTTATATATTACCTGCTAAGTAAAATACAACAAAAACATATATGGAGTATGACACTGATTTTGATAGAAATATGTGCATCTAAAAAAAGCCTAAGAAAAAATAAATAAACATCCAAACAACAATTATTTTAGGTAGAAAGTAGTGAGTAATATTTTTTACATGTTGTAAATTTTCTGTATTGAATATATTATAATCAGTAAAAGCATATACTTTTTTTTAATTAATTTTTTATTTTTTTTTATTGGTTGTTCACAACATTACAAAGCTCTTGACATATCATATTTCATACATTAGATTGAAGTGGGTTATAAACTCCCAATTTTACCCCAAATGCAGATTGCAGAATCATGTCGGTTACACATCCACAATTTTACATAATGCCCAATTAGTAATTGTTGTATTCTGCTACCTTTCCTATCCCCTACTATCCCCCCTCCCCTCCCCTCCCATCTTCTCTCTCTACGCCATCTACTGTAATTCATTACTCTCCTTGTTTATTTTCCCATTCCCCTCACAACCTCTTATATGTAATTTTGTATAGCAATGAGGGAAGCATATACTTTTAAATATATACAGTATGTACAGTCTGTCTATCCTTCCATCCATTCCTTCATTCATCAATGGTCTGTCTATTCATCTTTTTAAAGAACAGATGGGAATCTAATATCAATATGCAATTTCTCCTAAGAAAGGTAAGTGAATAGCCTTTCTTAAGTTTTGTTTGAATTCCTTTTCTTGTACAGTATTGGCCAAATTCTGCTTATTTGTATCTTGATTATCTTTTTTTTTTTTTCCCTTCAGAGTTGGATATGCTATCTTTGTAGCAGCACTATGAAGAAAGACTGCCTAGGCACTTGCCTCAAGTGTTCTGTGGGCCTGGTTTTTACAAAAGCTGTGTAGGCTTGGAGTTTTTCTAGTTCCATTATGTTCCACTAACTACCTGCCATTAAGTACTTATTAACCAGAATTTAAACAAATTAATTTGTTTTTTAAGATGTAATCATTTATAGGCTCCCATATAAATATGCATTATCTTGTATCTTCATCTATTCTCTGCCTATTTCAGGAGAAGGAGATGTTAAAACTCTGTTAAGGAGAGTCACACTCTGAAGTGGAGGGTGGGTGCCAGGTCAGTGCCTAAATTGTGTCATTAAGTCATGAACATCCACTGTGAAAGCTCTGACCCATGGTTGTGCCATCAGCTTTTAACTGCTTTAAGCACAATGTGTCTGAGCTGCATTTTCACATGTGATTGTATCAGTTCATCATAACCTTTTTCGTAAGGCAGATATTATTATGCTCATTATGTAGTTGAGGAAACTGAGGCACAAAAGGTATGTAAATGTTTCATAACAGTAGAAATAGGAAGGGGTTGACCCAGGACTCCAGTTCAAGTCTTCTGACTCTAAATTCCAATGGTTTCCCCACCATATCACAAGGTGGGTAGAAAGACACATAGAGTGGGATAATGCACAATTAAATAGGCTTATCTTCTAGGAAAAGAGAATATCTTCAAAAACATGTCTGAAGCGGCATGTCTCCAGTCTGAGGACCCACACAGAGATGCTGGTGTTTTTACAATAAATCTCCTGGGTTCTGTTTCCTTAGTGGAAGTGAATATCATGGGGTCACATATACTTTGGGGTTTTAGGCCCTGACATTTATATGAGATATTTTTTCAAAATGGAAAATTAGTAACACTAAAGAAGAAACAATTTAAAAATTTATTTTGAAAGCTGCTACTTGGGTAGTAAGACATCATGTAAGCTGATGGGAGAGTAGAAACTATTCTTGTAAGAACTGAATGAAAATTCTTCAAAGTTTCTTTGTAAAGCTTAAATTTTACTTAATCATGTATGGCTTTTGGTTTTCCTGTTGGTGAGCCATTCTTAGTTTTCAAGAAAGAAAGAAGGAAAAAAAAGGAGAGAGGGAAGGGATTTCTTTTAAAGTATGAATTGAAGGTTGCTATTAAGATAACGTCAAATTCCAGGTAAAGCTTACTGAATACACTTAAAAATAATATTTCTCAATAATGTCCTTTTTCACAAGTTAAAGCTGGAGATGGATCCACTAGTCTAGCCCACTTGTTCTCAAAGAGGTGAGAAGCAGAGTAGAGTCCATTAGTAATTATTTTTTTCCTTTATTTTCAAATTTCATATATCTTGCCTCCCATTCATTCTGAATATGGGAGTAGAAGGGGCATGTGTAGTTTGACAGTATTCCCTAGAGATTTGGATATTGTGGCCTAAGGAAAGGCACAGTTATATGTCCATGCCCTACCCATGGCCATTTTATCAGATGAGGAAAAAACTGTGAAAGGAAAGTCCATTTGTGCAGGAGAATATCCCTGTCAGGGAAATAAAAAAGAAGGTGATCTGGGTTAATGGAGGTGGTAAGGGCAAGGAAGGGGAGTTGAGAAGGGAATAGACAATAGCAGGAGGAAGGGCATAGTCTGTACACTCTCTGCATCTGTTTTTGGTAGCGGTATGTGGTTCTAAACATGGCTTCTGAACTGCTTGATTATTCTCTGGATTATGGCTACATGGGTCCTTACCAGAAGGAAGTTAAACTTCACTTTCTGGAGAGCTCCCCAAACTTTGTCTGCTGTACTCATCCCCTCCCTCTCACCCCAGAATTTCAAATTTATGGAAGCAGATGAAAATAGCTCCCATTCTCTAATCTGCAAAGATGATGAGCTTTTAGTCTATTTACTTTCTCTGCCTCTGAGCAATGCTGCAGCTGCTCATCATACTCCTTCTCAAAGGCTGTGATTTTGGCTTCACCAGAACCCTGGATGGTATAGTTGGTGCTTCCTCCTCCCACTAAAAAGACTGAATTCTCGCACCAAGGAAGGGATGATGAGCGGTGAATAAGAACCCTTCTTCTTTCTAAGGCAGTGGGGAGGAACCCAGAAAGACTGAGTTTGTGTACATTTATATTTTTGTTCCTGTTATATGTGCTTGATTTGTTCAATTTCTGAGTATATGAACTAATGTAGCTCATCTAGAGAATCAGTTTTCTCAGGTTAACAACTGCTATCTGTGCTCTCTAGAGGCAAGGTAGACACAATCCTGGGAAGCATTCAGAAAGCCTGTGTGAGTATAGGAATACAAAATGCCCGAAGAATGACCAAGAAAATAGAGGATCAAGTTGTCCTTAGTCTGGAAATGGAAAGGGACCTTTTGTTGCAAGTTTTTGATTTTTGAAGCAGTGACTGTTCTTTGTTTCTTTCCTTTCACTATTTTTTTTTTCTATTTTTGAGAGGCTGCCTTGTTCAACCTCAGTATAAAGCCACAATTTGCCCCTCTGAGAGTCTTTCTGATGCTTGTATTTTATCTTTGACTGACCTTCTTTTCTTGGATCAGGTATTATGAAAATAGTTGAGGGCTCAGAACAGTGGAGGGTAAAGGTATGACCTTGGTTGAAAGAGGTATGGTAGTAAATGACAGATATATTTCAGTTATGTCCAGGGGTTGCTCTGGTAAATTAGAAAGATTGAGGCTATCACTCACCATACAGACCTGTGCAGGGGCATTCTTGGTTTGGGGTCTGATTGCTGAACAGTTCTGTGTGGAAATGGAGTATCAACAGTGGTTCTCGGATTTCTCTCTTGCCTGACATATAGATCAGTTAATATTTATCCTGTCTTGTTTTTTGTTTTATTTTGCTTGTTTTCTCATACTGTCCTTTGTACCCCCTACATTGTCAATAAGGCTTTGATTATGTATAGATACAGCTCTGTTTACATGTTAAAGGTATAAATATGTTAAAACTCTTAATTATTTGGTCTTCCCACAAGAATAGAAGCTCCATAAAAGCAGGGACTTATTTTCTTTCACACGGTGTCCCAAGAGTCCTCAATGGGGGCCTGACTCATGGTAGTCATTTAATAAGTATTCATCAAATAATTGATCAATGTATTTTCTCTTCTTATAATACCAGGCCCCTCTGTTTATGTTCTCTGAATATTGTATTTAGGTTTTGTGGATCTAGATAGGGTGGAAACGGGGTTTTAGGAGACTGCTGTCATGTCTCTGGACTTCACTTGGAATGCCACTCTGTAGCTGTGGCTCTGTACCTGATCTCAGTTCAGGCTGGCTTCATGTAGATGCAAGTGAAGGTGGAACTACTACCTTCAGGAACATTTCTTCTGTTGATGCTGTACCATCTTTCTAGAGAATAAATTTCCAAAGGACAGAGACAGAATGTGAGAAAAGAAATGTCCTACTGCAATGCTGTTACTGCTTTGGAGGAACTGAGCTTCAGCCAGGAGCTGTACTCATTCATTAGCTCTTTCACAGACAGGGCATCTCCTGGTATGGAGTGAGAGACGCCCTTCCCCAGCAAAATGACTGTGTCCCTAGGCCTGATGATGCTGGTGGCAGTGGCTAAATTTCTCATTATCCTGGTTGGAAATGGAGTTATTGTGGTGTGAGAGTTCTGGAGAATGACTCCCAAAATTGTAAGGGGTCTCTGTATGGGCATGGCATTTGGCCATGTATGTTTCTACTCAGATTGCCTGAGGTGACCTGTTTCCTGTGTGAGCCTATTTCTGCTTATCCAGAGCAGCTGTTGGCTTCACCATCTCAGTGGCTCTTAGTAATTCAGACCAGCCTCGTTTGCTACAGTCCTCAGTGGCTTCTACTGCATGTAGACCATGGTCCTCATCCCCTGGGCTTCTTGTGGCTAAAGTAGAGGACTTGGAGGCTGGAGTTTTGGTTTCTTCTGGCATCTTTCAAGATAACTTTGAGTTTCTTGCTCTGTGTTGACTTAAAAAGCCTTAAAAACTGTTGACAGACAATAGCCTCCACTCAATATGAATCTGTGTTGTTTTTATGTATTATACTTCAGGGCAAGATCCTGATTGCCATTTGCAATCAGGTTTTGTTCTAGTATGCTTTTAAAAATTTTGATTTTTAAAAAAAATATTTATTTTTTTTAAGTTTTAAGTAGACACAATATCTTTATTTTACATTTTTTTGGTACTGAGTATCGAACCCAGTGCCTCGTGCATGCTAGGCGAGCACTCTCCACTGAGCCACAATCCCAGCCCCCAAATTTTGCTTTTTAATTAACACATAATACTTGTACATATTTTAGGGTATGATGTGATATTGCAACATCTGTAGTGATAAAATTGCCATTTCTTTTTGTCTGGCATCTATGAGCTTCCCTCTTCTAGGTCTTCATAAAATATATAATAGGTTATTGGGAGCTCTAGTCGCCCTGTTGTACCATAGAACATAGACCTTATTCATCCTAAACTGTGTTTTGGTACCCCTCTCTATCCCTCTTCCCCCTACTGTGTCGAGTTTATAAAATTAGTATTCTAAACTAATTCTTACTTTGATATCACCTTTTCTGCTTCTAAATATGAGGGAGATCTTATGGTATTTTTCTTTCTGTGTCTGGCTTATTTTACTTAATATAACATCCTCTAGTTCTACCCACATACCATGACTGAGAGAATTTTATTCTTTTTTTTTATTTCTGGATAACATTCCATTTTCTTTATCTATTCATTTGTTAATGGATGTATTCATTGATTCTATATCTGGGCTTTGTGAATCATGCTGAAATAAGCATGAGAGTTCAGGCATCTCTTTGATAGACACTTTAATTGACCTTGGATAAATACCTAGAAGGGGATAACTGAATTACGTAGGTCTACGTAGTTTTCTGAGAAACTTCCATGTTGTTATACACAATGTCTATACTAATTTATATTCTCACCATTTATGAGGGCTTTCTCAGTATCCTTGCCAACAGTGATTGGTTTTTGGCTTTTTTTGATAAAAGCTATTTTGGCTAGGGTGAGATATCTCATTGTAGTTGGATTTCCATTTCCCTCATGTCTATTAATGTAGGATATTATTTCATGAATTGTTGGCCATTTGTGTTTTTTCTTTTGAGTAATGTTTCTTCAGGTCATTTGCCCATTTTTAAATTGAATTTGTTGGTTTTTGTTGTTTTGAGGTTTTTGAGTTTCTTATATCTTCTGGATACTAATCCCTTATCAGATGAATGTTTGCAAGTATTCTCTCTGTCTGAAGTTTGTCTTTTATCTCCATTGATTGCTTCCTTGGTTATGCAGCTGCTTCTTAATTTTATGTAATCTCATTTGTTTATTTTTACTTTTGTTTGTTGCCTGTGCTTTTGGGGTCTTATCCAAAAAGTCATTGTCTATACCAGTGTCTTAAAGTAGTTCCCCTATGTTTTCTTCTAGTATTTTCATAGTTTCAGGTACAAAACTTAGGTCTTTGATTCATTTTGAATTTTTTTTGTATGTGAGAATTATGGGTCGAAATTTTACTCTTTTGCATACAGATATCCAGTCTTCCCAGCACCTTTACTGAAGAGGCTATCCTTTCTCCAGTGTGTATTCAATAATCTTGTGGAGAACCAGTTGACTTTGGATGTGTGTATTCATTTTTGGAATCTTTTCTGTTCCATTGGTCTGTGTGTTGGTATTTATGTTAGTACCATGCTGTCTCGGTTGCTAAATTGTAGTATATTTTAAGATCAAGTGTTGTGATGTCTCTAAGTTTGTTCTTTTTGCTCAATATTGCTTCATTTGGGATCTTTTGTGACCCTATGAATTTTAAGGATTTTCATTCTATTTCTGTGAAGAATGTCATGGTTCCATTTGTTTTTTTTTTTTGTATTTAGTGGTAGGATTTTGCTCTTGCTCTGTTGCCCAGACTGCCCTTGAACTCCTGGGATCAAGTGATTCTCCTGTCTCAGACTCTCCATTAGGTAGGACTATGGCAGCATGTCCCCGCACCCAGCTGATTACTGGTATTTGGTGGTGGTTACACTGAACCTGGAAATTGCTTTGGGTAATACAGACATTTTAACAATATTGGTTATTTTAATTTGTGAACATGGAATGTTTTTCAATTTGGTTTTGTCTTCTTCCGTATTGCCCATCAGTGCTTTGTAATTTTCATTGTAGAGATCATTTACTTCCTTAGCTAAAATTATCCCTAGGTACTTTTTTTTGTTACTGTGAATGCGCTTGCTTTCATGATTTCTTTCTCAGCAAGTTTATTATTGGTGTATAAAAATACTACTGATTTTGCATGTTGATTTTGTATCCTACATCTTTACTGAATTTGTTTTTCATAGTTTTTTGGTGGAGTCTTCAGGTTTTTCTGTATTTGGAATCATGTGGTGTGCAAATAGGGATAATTTGATTTCTCCCCTTCCTTTTTATATGCCTTTTATTTTTCACTCTTTCTGAATTGCCTCTTGGACATCCTTGTCTTGTTCTAGATCTTAGTGGAAACCTTTCAGCTTTTCCATATTCTGTACAACGTTGGCTGTGTTTTTGATATATATTGCTTTTATCATGTTTAATTACATTCTGTCTATATGTAATTTGTTTAGTTTTTTATCATGAAGGGGTGCTGAAACTTATTGAATGTTTTTCTTTAACAGTTGAGATGATTATATGATTTTTGTGTTTAATTTTATTTATGTAATGTATTATATATATTAATTTCTGTATTTTGAACCATTCTTGTACTCCTGGGATAAATACCACTTGATCATAGTACATGATATTTTTGATGTGCTGCTGGATTTGAGTTGCTAGTATTTTTTTTTTTGAGAATTTTTGCATCTACATTCATCATGGGATATTGGCCTATATTTTCTTTCCTTGCCTTTTCTTTCTTCCTTCCTTCTTTCCTTCCTTCCTTTCTTTCTTTACTTTTCTTTTGGTACTAGAGATTGAACCCAGGGGCATAACCATTGAGCCATATCTCCAAGCATTCTTTTAATATTTATTTTTTAGTTATAGGTGGACACAATATCTTTATTTTATTTTTATGGGTGCTAAGGATTGAACCCAGTGCCTCATGTATGCTAGGCGAGTTCTCTACCTGTGAACCACAACCCAAGCCCCTCCTTAGCCATTTTTATGTTTTATTTTGAGGCAGAGTTTTTCTAAGTTGCTAAGTTGCATAGGCCTGGCTAAATTGCTGAAGCTGGCTTTGAACTAGTGCTCTCCTTGCCTCAGTTTCCTGAGTTATTGTATATTTTTCTTTTGTTGTGATCTTGTCTGGTTTTGGTATCCAGGTAAATCTGGCATTATAGAATGAGTCTTGAAACATTTTGAGAAGAATTAATATGAATACTTCTTTAAAAATTTCATAGAATCAGAGCCCAGAGTGTGGTGCACACCTGTTATCCCGTAACCCAGGAGGCTGAAGCAGGAGAATCACAAGTTCAAGACCAGCCTCAGCAAATTAGTGTGACCCTAAACAACTTAAGGAAAACTTGTCTCAAAATAAAAAGGCCTGAGGGTATAGCTTAATGGTAAATTATTCCTGTGTTAAATCTCTAGTACAAAAACGAAACAAAAAATCTTGAGAGAAATTTGATAGTAAAGTGAGTCCTGGACTTTTTTGTTGTTGTTGGGAAACTTTTTTACGGGATCTAGTTTTATTACTTGTTACTGGTATGTTCAGGTATCCTGTGTTTTCATGGTTTGATTTGCTTGGTTATGCATCCAGAAATTAACCCATTTCTTCTAGGTCTCCTAATTTGGTGCTTTGTTGTATAGTCATTTTTTTTCTCTTGGCTTTATGAAACTACTGTAATATGAACATTTGTTTCCAATTAATTGGGTCCCATAGTTCTTGGAAGCTGTTTTCATTTCCTTTGATTTTTTTGTCTTTTTTTTTCTTTGAGAAGATGCCTCTTCAAATTCAGAAATTCTCTATGATTTCCTTTTTTTTTTTTTTTTTGGCAGTGCAGGGGATTGAACCCAGGGCTTTCAACATGCCAGGCAAACACTCTACCACTGAGGCTGCCACTCCTGCCCAGCAATTCTTTCTTCTGCTTGATCTAGTATGTTACTGAGGCTCTTCAATTAGGTGCTTTTCATCCTCTTTATCTTTTTGGGCTTTTCATTCATAGTTCTCCCAACTTACTGCACTCTCTCTCTGCTTTATATATATTTTCTATCTCACTGAATTTCCTTAGAATCATTCTTTTGAATCCCTTTGCAGACATTTTGCTAATTTCCCTTTCTTTGGACTCTGTTGATAGAGTTATTGTGTTTCATTTGGAGGTGTAATGTAAATTGTTCTTTCATACTTCTTGTGTCCATTCATCAACATATATGTATTTGGCCAATCAGTAGTCCTTGCAACTTAAAGACATATTGATGAGCAAAAGTGAAGAACAACACAATCTACTCCTGAAGAATGAGAAGTGAGGGACTTCCTCTGCCAGTTTGCAAGGCTTTTTTTTTTAAATCTAATATGGTAAAATATATTATAGATACACGAATGAACATATGGCACAGTAGCATAGAATACTCCAGAAACAGACCATGCTCGTAGAGAAACAATATATGATAAAGGGGAATTATAGATCATTGACTAAAGTTAGGTTATTTAGTAAATGATGTGGGGAAATTTGCCATCCATCCACACAAAAAAAGAAAAAAGAAATCAATAAAATCTCTATACTGTACACAAACCACATCTATGGCTATTTAAAGACTTTTTGCCATAACACAAACTTAAAAACCAAAAAAAGATTATGTAAGATAATGTCTTTATGATTTGGGCACATGGAATTTTTTTTTAGATGAAAGAAGAATGATAAATTTGACTGTTAAAAGTGACCTTTGTTTACAAACTCATACATTGCTGGTGGGACTGCAAATTGGTGCAGCCAATATAGAAAGCAGTATGGAGATTCCTTGGAACACTGGGAATGGAACCACCATTTGACCCAGATATCCCACTCCTCAGTTTATACCCAAGGGACTTAAAAACAGCCTACTACAGTGATGCAGCCATATCAATGTTTATAGCAGCACAAGTCACAATAGCTAAATAGTGGAACCCACCTGGATAACCACCAGTAGATGAATAAATAAAGAAAATGTGGTATATATACATAATGGAATATTACTCAGCACTAAAAGAGAATAAAACCATGGACTTGCAGGTAAATGGATGGAGTTGGAGAATATAATGCTAAGTAAGCCAATTCCTCCAAACCAAATGCCAAATGTTTTCTCTGATATAAGGATGCAGATTCATAATGGGGATGGAGAGGTAGTGTGGGAGGAATAGACAAACTTTAGATAGGGCAAAAGGGAGGGAGGAGAAGGTAGGGGGCATAGGGGTAGGAAAGACGGTGGAATGAAACAGACATCATTACCCCAAGTACATGTATGAAAACACGAATGGTGTGACTCTCCTTTTGTACAACCAGACATGAAAAATTGTGCTCTATTTGTGTAATATGAATTGAAATGCATTCTGATATAATATATAACAAATTAGAATAGATAAAAAGTAGTCTTTGTTTATCATAAGTCATTAAGAAAAAGATATCACAGACTGAGAAGATATTATAAATCATATAACTAAAATAAAATTATCTAGAATATAAATTCGTACAAAGTAGTGAGAAAAATCTGAGGAGAAAACATGGGCAAAGACAGGCATTACACAGAGAAGAAAATATAAATGACTCATTAATATATGAAAAAGAAGTTCATTTCAACATTCAAGAAAATGGAATACAAAATCCACAGTGAGATTTTAAGTGCTCCAGATTTGCAAATGTCAACATTTGCTAAGTGTGAAGGAGGATGCTGTAGATCAGTGGAAACATGCACAGGAGGGGGCAGTGTAAACTGGAATTTCCATTTGGGAAAATGTCTTGTCATTGTTGAAATTTCACCTAGTTATTCTACATTTAAGGTATATATCATGTAGGAAATGCTTGCTGAATACATCCCATGAAACATGTCCAAGGGTGCTCATAGCAGCAATGTACATAGCAGTAAAAAACTGACAACAACCCAAAGGTTCACCAAGAATAAATACTGATGTAGTGGAATATTATGCAGCTGTACAAAATAATTATAGTTAGCATACTAATAGGAATAGTTTTTAGAAATACATGAAATGAGACAACATTGAGAAGATTATAGAAGATCTTTGTGCAATAAAGTGTAGTATCAAACAAGTCAACTATGTTTTTGGTTAGGTACATGTGATGAAACTTCTAAAAGTAAAAGGGAATGATAAAATTCAATATGAGTTATTTTGGAAACTTGGGGGAAATAAGTAAGGTCAGGATAGGAAGAAGTATATGGTGGAATTATGAGTGTTTATTTTGTATAGTGCTATTATATACCCTGTATGTTTATTATTTTCTAGCCCAGGTAGTCTGTTAGTAAATAAATCATGGTTATCACTATTCCTTCTATTTCAATAGTGCATGGGAATTCTCATGTCCAGATTTTCTAACAGTAAGCAAATTATTTGCTTCCTTATGTGGCTCATTTTACAATTTTCCTTTAAGAATAAAGGACACAGGGGAGATGGGGTATCTCCATCAGCCCACAGAAGGTCCCTGCTAACCATACAGTGCCCTGGCCCCTGTGTGTAATAAGAGGACAAGAAGGAACTATGTCTTATTTCTACTGATGATGCAGGTTTCCATTTAATGCAGCCTGTTCTTTAACACAAACCATGTGATACTGTAAAATTTGCCTTGAACTGGTGCATGAAAGGATACCCAGAGGAGATTCCTTAGTATACAATGCAATGTAAGGAGTATATATTTTATTGTAATGGTAGTGGGAAGTGACTGAAGTAGTAACTAACAAAACAAAATGATCAATCAGATTTTCATTTTGAGAAGACCACTCTTGTAGCTAAGTCGGGAATATATTATGGGGGAAGACAAGAAATGGGGAGAAATGTTGGAAGGGCATCAATTAGTACAGATGAGAGATGATGACATCTTGGAGTAGGATGGAGGTTATAGAAATGGAATATCCAAGGCATATTTTATAATTAAAATGTGTAAGTCATTGATGGGTGGATACAGGGTGAGAGGAAAGGGAAAAATCAAGCTAATTCTTAGGTGGTGCCTGATTCAAGGAACTGGATAATGTTAACGTTTGCTGAAACAGGGAAGAATAAGGAAGAAAAGGTTAATTCTTTTAAAGTGGGAATCAACTGAGAAGTCATTTCGGATGTGATGGTTTTGAGGTGGAAGGGGTGAAATTAATAAAGTTAGTAAAAACTATGATCATACGTGAAATGTTATGTGACATGTATTTGAACATGTTGTGTATTCTGAGCTTTGTCCTCATTGAATAATTCCAATGTGTCTAGAGGAGTGTTATTATTTATTTGTTCTCATGTAATGTGAAAGAGATTGTAAGATATGAAAAAAATCTCATATATACAACCTAGAGTATGAGAAAACTGAACAGGGACAAGGGTAGGTTGTAGGATAATCCTGTCACTGGAGTAAGGTCTAGTTACTGGACTCCAGAAACAAGGGAATCTGACCTTATTGTGATTCCACTGCACAGAGGTCAGGAAGCAGGTGGGCCAGGTTCTCCTATTGGCCTGAGAAAGCAAAGGGTCATGAAGGTGAACTTATGCCTGAGTGCTCTCCAGTGCTCCTGAGGTGTATTGTGTACAACATGGTGCCAATATTGCTGAGGTTTGCCTCGCTCAGTTGAGGGATTCCTTGGCATCTGTTCAGATGAGACTATATCTCATTGAGATTTATCATCTGCTACTCTGTGACATCCTTTTGAGGAGACATAAAAGTGTCTTTCAGTGCATAATGTCCATGCCCTCTCTGCTTTGTGTTTTGATGGCATTGATTCCTTCTCCATATATCAGACATTGTTTCCAAATAGTCTTGATCACAACGTATTAGTGGGTTTTAAAATCAATTTTGTGAGACACAAGCAAATTGAAAGATATAGACTAGCATATTATTTTACTCATTTTTTTGTTTATTATTTGTGCACTTACCCTTCCTCCAGGATGAGGGCTAGTGCTTTGTGGTAGAATTCTGATGTTTCCCTTCTGTTTGTATGTCTCTGAGTCCTCCTCATAGGAACTGAGGCTTTTCATGCTTCTGAGTGATTCTTTTGGCTTCTTTGATGCTTTCTGTGCTGAGTGGCTTCCATCCCTGTGCCCTTTGAAACTGAGTCCACTTTCTCCATATTCTTTGTGACCCGGATGTCTTCCTTCTGGGTGACACTGGACACTACTCTATTTGCATTTCAGCAAAGAGCTGCTGAGTTTAGGTTCATAGATTGAAGTGACAGTGCATGTCATCTGTGAAGAGAGCAGAGCAACCTGACAGAGCCAGAGAGGACTCAGTAAACTGTGCTGTATGGCAGACTAACTTGGGCAGAGACCAGAGACAGGTACAGCGAAGCAAGCTGTAGACATGATAGATTTTCACAAAGAAACTTGAAATCAGCAAGGAAACTATATACATCCACAGAAAGAGCAAAGATCGGGGCTGCCTACTTGCTGAAATGATGGGAGCCGTTGAGGGGGTGTTTCTGGTTCTGATTATCACCCAGTTCATTCTTGGAAATCTGGGGAATGGTTTCATTGGTTTGGTCAATGGCAGAAGCTTGTTCAGGAGCAAGAGAATCTCCTTATCTGACTTCATCATCACCAGCCTGGCCCTCTCCAGGATTGTTCTTCTGTGGATTTTCTTGACTGATGGTGTTTTGATAACATTCTCTTACAAAACTCATGATTCAGGAACAGTAATGCAAATTATTGACATTTTCTGGACATTTACAAACTACCTGAGCACATGGCTTATAACCTGCCTTGGTGTCCTTTACTGCCTGAAAATCGCCAGTTTCTCCCACCCTGCATTCCTCTGGCTCAAGTGGAGGGTTTCCAGGGTGGTTGTATGGATGCTGTTTGGTACACTGCTTTTGTCATGTTGCAGTACCATGTCTCTGATCAATGAATTTAAGATCAGTTCTGTGCTCCGTGGAATTGATAGCACAGGTAATGTGACTGAGCACTTCAGAGAGAAGAGAAGTGAATATCATCTGATCCACATTCTTGGGAATCTGTGGCACGTCCCTCCCTTAACTGTGTCCCTGACTGCCTATGTTCTGCTCATTCTCTCTCTGCGGAGACACACCTGGCAGATGCAGCAAAATGGCACCAGTTCTAGAGATCCAAGTACTGAGGCCCACGAGAGGGCTACCAGGATCATCCTCTCCTTCCTGCTTCTCTTCCTACTTTACTTTATTTCCTTTATAATTTTGTCATCCACTCATTTCCTACCAGATGCTAAAATGGCTCAGATGGTTGGTGAAATATTTACAATGTTTTATCTTGTTGGCCACTCTTTTGTTCTCATTCTGGGGAACAACAAGCTGAAACAGACATTTATGGCAATACTCCCTTGTAAGGCTGGTCATCTGAAGCCTGGGTCTAAGGGATCCTTCTCCCCATAGTTAACAGAGGGTGCAGGGTGGAGCCTGGGAGTCCTTTGGCCTGGCTCAAGACTATAGGGCTCCTCCTGACCCTACCACAGTGCCAGTTTTGACTTTTAGTAGAAGAGAGACACTGCCTTCTTCTCCCCTGCTTCCTCCTGGGACCAAGGGTGAAAGGCAGACTTGTTTTTTATACATAGGATTGTTTGGGAAGGGGAAAACCTTCTTTGGGAAATTTCAGTGTGGTAAGAAGATTAACCAGGTAGACAAGGAGCTGTGTTTTAATGAGTACGAATATTAGTTTAAACTTAAATTTGATACTACTATGAGTAAAATAGTGTAGTAGGCTTTTTAAAAAATTGAAATAGAGGAACTTAACTACTGAGCACATTCTTAGTCCTTTTTATTTGGAGATAGGGTCTGGCCAAGTTGCTGAGGAAGGCTTTAAACTTGCAATCCTCCTGCCTCAGCCTCTAAAGCTGTTGAAATTACAGGCATGCACTACCATGCTTGGCAGAAAGCAATAACTTTTCTGTCCCATAGATGTTTGTTTGAATTCTTGTCCTATCATTTAAAGATCAAGATGTTAGGTCTTTGATAAGCTACTTTAGTTACTTGTTTGACTGTCTCTTTCCTCATCTTAAAAAGTAGACTATAACATCAACTTTGCAGGGTACTAGAATTTCACAAGACAACAGTAACAGCATTTTTCACAGTTCACTATATATAGTGCTGGATTAATGAAGGCTGTTTAACAATGACCTATGCAGCAATTCTTCCCCTAAGGTATCACTTTCCACAAACCTGTGGTTTGATGATGAAAGCAGTCGGGTGAAAAGCAGGTGTTTTGGATTCTAGTTTCCATTCCATGCTTGCACTTCATCATCATCTTATTAAAATTATCAGCAGGTTTTAACTTTTGAGGATGGAAAAATCCCAAGCATCCCTGCCGGGCAAATCGCCCTCTCACCCTCTGTCCTTTCCTACCTCCCTTCTTCCTTACATCCATATATTCTTCATTACTTCCTATTCTTTTTTAAAAAATATATATCAAGATAAATATTTGTTCTTCAAATTACAAAGTGTTATCCCTTCTAATATATGCAGCTTATGTAGACATTGATTTACCTCCTGTCATCAATTTTGACAAGTCAATGAGAATATTGTTTATGTCATGTAAAATTCATTTTTGAGCAAATTCAGGTAGGATATATGGTATTTCTGAATGTGTATTTCTAGCACTAATATGGCTTTCAAGTTCAGAGTGTTGTGACTAAGAATGTGGGCCTGAAAGGAAGACAGACTGGGTTCAATTCCTGGCTCTTGCCCTTAAGAACTGAATGACCATGGGGAAATTTCTTAACCTCTAGTTTACTTTCCTCCTTTGTACAAAGGAAATAGAAGTAGTATTTTTAGATGGGTTTGATGGAAGGAATGGATGAGTTAACACATGAATGATGATTACAGTTTTACATGGAGTAACACTGAAAAAACATTGTTGTTTTGAGAAAGATGGTATATTTTGACCTAGCATGAAGGATCATCACATGACTTGACATTTAGTCATGTAACCAGAAATTAATCTTAGGGCTGCTCTGGGATATGTACATTTATTCCTAAAAATACAGGAATAAAATGTTTTTTGTCTGTATAGTTGGTTTTTATTTATCTATTATTAATTATATTGTTATTTGCAGTTTTGGGGGCTTAACCCAGGACCTTGAACATTAGGCAAGTGAAGTGCTTTGCCAGCGGTCTGTATTCAATACCCTGCATAGTTGACTTTTAAATTGACACTTGCTTCTTGAAGCTGCCAGTAAAATTCCCAACTCTGACCCATCCCACAGTTCCCTATTTAGAAAGATGTGTCTGCTAACAACTAAAAATGATAAAAGATTAACTTATAATTCAGTAACATAAAAGGAATTCTAAAACTGGTATTTCCCTCAAGCCCATAATTCAGTAATTAAACAAAGTCTTCTTATTTTCAGCATGGAGGAGTTCATTGTGGAATTCTATGCTGCCCTGCTTGGAGGGCATCTGTTTTGTCTGCTCTGACCTCATGCTCAGCCTCAACTCCTCTAAAACTTCTCCTGAGCTCCTTTCTACTTTTGTAACTTTGACAACTTTCTTGCCTAGCTCTGGCCTTATTGTTCTTTAGCTGATACTGAGGTCTTGATTCTTCATTAAGGGCTGAGATGTTAGGATTTTCCTTTCTTACTTAACATCTCACTAGAGGTTTTGGCTTAGCTGTTTGCTAACTGACTGCTTTTCATTTCACTGACTGTAGTACTATGAATAGTGGTGCAGAATTCCTAGGAGAGTCTGGTGTGGTAAAACATTGGTTCCCTTAGGGCATCTGTACCCCATCCCACTTCAAATTCCCTCTTTCAGAAAAATTTGGAGGTGACTCCTGGAAACTATGAGAGTGTATTTTGTGATTTGAGCCATGTGTGGACTGTGATTACTCAAAGGTGGGGTAGGAGTAGGGGCTAGGGTCTGGTTGAAGGGTAAGCTTATGAAGAAAGGAGTGTCGCCTACTGCAAGAGGCTCAGTGATGGGAAGTCTGGCTATTTTGGACAGGGCTTGGTCTTCTAATTCCCTCAGAGGAAATGCCTGAACTGTAAGTTCTTCAGTGAGTCCCAGGAAGTACAGTTTTAGAAACCTTGGAAAATGACATCTTTTTGTTTTGTTTTGTTTTGTTTTGCTTTCAAGTAATTGTCTTTCTTTGCTAACTCCCTTAAAATTCTTAAATCTTGGTCCTTTATGCCAAAGGTCCAGGACATGGCTTTTCTCTTCTATGGTCAGACACCGTGAATCAAATTATGGAATATTAATTATATCTATATTTGAAGCCCAATTACATGCCAGAGTTGGTTCCCAATGCCCATGTCCCCTCCAAAACACATCTATTCTTTTGTGTATTTTGGAGCTTTAACACAGGAATCAAAATCAATTAATGAGAGAGCTCATGAGACCTTTTAGTTTTCCATCAGGATCCTCACAGGTGAGCTTCATCCTTAACTCCATTTTGTGGCAGCCATGAAAATATGCTAGTCAGATCGCTGCTGTGGACATCATAACTGGCTTATATCTCCAGCTGCTGAGACTTGGCACTGTGAGGCTGTGCTTCCTGTGAGTTTCTTCCAGTGTGTGACAGAGCACCATGCAGTATCAAGTCAGGTCTGTTTTGTTGAAACAGACTCCTCCACAGCCAATTCTGGCCTATTCACTGTCCATCAGTTTTCTTGAAACTGCTACAGTTTAGGACTCCTCCTCTACCCAATTGTTTCTTCCACCCTCCTTTTTTTTTTTTGTGTGTGTATTTTCACAGATGCCATACCTTCATTATTGTCTGAATATTCTACTTTCCTCCCTCGACTTCCTCCCATGTTGAGTATCATGTATGTTTAGTCTTTTTACATTCTCTGCTATTGGAAGACCTGAGTCAATACCCTCACCTATTTAAATAAGCTCTTTTTTAAAAACTGTTAGTGCAGATCACTCAAATATTCAGGAAAAGACTTTGGGTGTGTATATGTCTCTTTCTTCTCTCTCTCTCTCTCTCTCTCTCTCTCTCTCTCTCTCTCTCTCTCTCTCTCTCTCTCTCTCTCTTTGTATATGTGTGTCAGAGAGATTGTGGGTATACTCTGGAAACCAACCCAGATTTTCCCTCCTTGGCATCTTCAGTGTCTATTTGATCACCAGTCAGATCCATTTGGTATTTATCAGCATTTCTTCCAAATGTCACCTCATCTCCACTTCTAGTTTTGTTAACCTATCAGAGTGACTGCAACAGGATTCTGACTAGTTTCCTGACTCCAACTCCACCTGCTTCTAGCAAAGCATTCCTACATTACTTGGGTTTCGTTTTTCATACAATGAAAATACCATTATAGTGCTCCTTTCCTGAGCTCTATAGTGACTCTCCGTTGCTCTGGGTAAATCCAAATTCCTTGACCTGTAATGTAAAGCCATTTGTCATTTGTCCCCTATTTTCCTTCTTAGTTTCATCTGCTTCTAGTTCCCAAATATGCCATAATCTCTTGTTGCTATAGTTTTGTGTAAGCTGTTCTCTTTGCTTAGAATTTTCTTTCTCTCATCAGCTAGTTTCTCTTCTTCACATCTTTATTCCTCCAAGACAGTTTCTCTGACTCTCAAAGATGAGGTCAAACACATACTCTGTATGTTTCCCAGAATGTTTGCATGCCTCTGATCACATTACTATACTAATATATACTATTTATTATTACTATACTAATATATACTAATTATTCCCCAAATCTGTGTCTGCTATAGCATAGCTTCTGGGTGATACATGTTTCCACTTTCATCTCTGACCACTTCTCTTCCTCTCTTTGAACCTCTGTACTCTTCTATTTCGTTAACCTGTTGCACTTTTTGTCACCTCTAAGTCTGTATGTAGGGTTCTCTGTCATCCTTCTCCCTAACCACCCTGTGCTCTTGCTTGGATAACATCTCTTTTCATCCTTAATTTACATGTTTCCTGACCCCCCCTCTCCCAAATCTGGATTAAATGTGCCTCCTGAACACTGTCATTGCATTCTTTGATGTTCCGTCTTGTACCACCCTAAGCATTGATCTCTAATATTCTGTGTCTCCTCTCATTATTCTGTATGTTATCTGAAGTCAGGATGTGTAGGTTGCTATTTCTCCCCTGATTCTCTAGCACCTAACAGTGCCTCACTAACAACAGTTTGTTGCATGCAAGAATCAATGAGAGTCAGTCTAAAGAAATAAAAGAGCTTAGTCTCAGAAAGACCTTCCATCTTAGCCATTGATTGACTGATACATAAAGTAGATATTTACTTTCTGGGTTCTTCATTTTTCTCATTGGTAAGTAGGGATATCCATATATTTCTCCTAGGACTGTTTTAAGTGTTAACTAACATTTAAGATGCCTTGTGCATTGATGGAGACAGTTGGCACTTAATAACGCCCCCCCCCCATGAAGTGGAGGATTCCTTCTTTCTTCCTGTACTCTTTTTTTGTTTGGTCCTTGGGAATCAACCTAGGTGGGCATTCACCATTAAGACAGATCCCCAGCCCTTTCATTTTATATTTTGTCTTGAGATAGGGTCTGACAAGACTTAAGGCATCATTAAGTTGCTGAGCCTAACTTTGAACTCCACTATCCTTATTCCTCAGCCTTGGGAGTATCAGTGATTATAGGCACATGCCAGGGTGCCTGGCTCCATGTAGTACTCTTTTGAAAAAAATTTGAAACTGTAATTCTAGTTGTTCAGGACTGATCTCAGAGACATCACGAAATGAGCTAAGTCATTCTTTTGCTTTGACTGTTTCCCCAGCTTTCCCTACAGGTCTAAAAAGCAGAAGATCTGTATCCATGACTGCAGTGCCCACCATGCTCTAGTAAACAGTCAGACTTCAAGACCCGCAGGTTCATGTGTATCAGCCTATTCTTACCAACAAAGCAATGTCAGGTCTTTCTCTTTTGCAAAGTTCTTGGTCCAGGCTGCAGAGTAAGGTGCAAAGAGGAGAGATCCACATCAGGGTGAAGGTGTGATCTGCCCTGAATAGAAACTTCATGTCCCAAAGGAGCCAATTTCTTTTGTAATAATTTTGTAGACATGGCTTCCAGCATCCAGTTAAGGGACATGCACATGAGGAGTCACCACATTCAGGGTGGCCCAAAGTATGTAGTCTCCATAAGATATTTATTGTTCACATTTAGTTCCTTCAAACCAAGGTGTAATTTTCCAATCAGAAGACTTGGGGTGTGTGTGTGTAAACAATGTAGTTGATGATCTTATCTCTATTAGATTGACAAGGAAAACAGACATGTCAAGTTTAATCGAAAGTCAAAATCTTGTGCAATGAAAGAGTTTTGCTAACACTTTTCCTATACTGATCCTTTGAGAAATAACTTCTGACAGAATCCTCTCACTCACTGATCACACTAGTCAACCTGATCAAATCTTTATTATAATATCTCCTCCTATAGAAAGCTATTTTATTTATCACACTCTGGATGGGGTCTGTTAAAAACTAATAGCGGGTTTTTCATTTTTTTGGAATATGGTTTTCTTATATCTTAAGCTATATACTTTGTTCTGTTTCAGTGTGTTATTTGAATATGTTATATTTCAATTATTTTAATGCAGTCATATATTTTGGGTAATGAAGTAGAGATCTATGCTATAATTTCCCCTTGAATCGTGGCCTTGCTTCTTACTCACTAGTTTTACCTGTTTCGCTGATGTGGGTATACCTCTGTCAGTGCCCATTAATTTTGTATAAAAAGCTTCTGCAAGCACCTAGGCTCCACCTCAGGGAATATCTTATAGGATTGCCTTCCTGTCACATCATATCTTGGCTCCTTCTGCTTGTCCATTCCTATTTGTGTTTGGCAATAGGACTTTGTGCTTCACCTTGATGCAAATTTGGTAAGTTATATTTGGTCACATCCCGGATTGCACTGTAGTTTGAAATAAAAACAAACAAACAAAAAATTATAGAGTAGAATAGAGATGCCATATTCTTGCAGTACTCATCTGAGGTTCTCCATAACATCATTTGCCCTTTCATATCTAAGCAGTGACAAAGTAATCAGGCAAATAGTGTTTGATCCACAAAATGTCAACTAGTACTGTATATCTCATTCATTGTCAGTTGAATGCATACAGGGAGATAGCCATATATGATCTAAGTATAGATGCAGATTTTTAAAGGAAACAAATGAAAAGCCTGACTTTTTTCTTACACAAAAATAAGAACACAGCAATTGATAGTGGCAATAATTTGTATATGTAGCAATAAGGAAATGCAAAATAATTATCATGGAAAGATGGGAATAAGAATGATTGTCTCTGCTGGGCGCCGTGGCGCATGCCTATAATTTCAGTGGCTCGTGAGGCTGAGGATCCTGAGTTCAAAGAGAGCCTCAGCAACTTAGGCTATAAGCAACTCAGTGAGACCTTGTCTATAAATGAAATGCAAAATAGGGCTGGGGATGTGGCTCAGTGGTTGAGTGCACCTGAGTTCAATTCCCAACACCAAAAAAAAAAAAAAAAAAGAAAGAAAGAAAGAAAGAAAGACTGTCTTAAAGAGGATCAGATTCTAGAACTTAATTTATTATACAACAGTAAATCACTGTATGTATTAAGGGATAAAGCAGCAATAAAAGAATAAAATCATGGCATTTTCAGGAAATGGATGTCATTGGAGAAGATAATGCTAAGTGAAGTACGCCACTCTCCCAAAACACAAACCCTGAATGTTTTCTCTGATATAAGGAAGCTGACTCATAGTGGGGTAGGGAGGGGGAATAGTGGGGTAGCATGGGAGGAATAGATGAATTCTAGATAGGGCAGAGGGGTGGGAGGGAAAGGGAGGGGGCAGAGGCTTAGCAAGGATGGTGGAATGTGATAGACGTCATCATCCAAAGTACATGTATGAGACATGAATTGGTGTCATCATACATTATATACAACCAGAGAAATGAAAAATTGTGCTATACACATGTAATAAGAATTGTAATGCATTACACTGTCATTTATTTATTTTTTAATCAATAAAAAAGGATTGGCACTGGAAAAATTTGAATGACAGTTGGAGAAAATAGCTACAGCATCCACAGATTATAGGGGAGAGAGAAGTTGAATTGAGGTAAGTCAGGGATATGTGGTTGGAAGGTGCTGAGTAGCAGGGAGGCATTAGAATTTCCACCATCATCTGTGGTTTCTATGAAGAAAACCTATGGTGTGAAACACTGACAGAAATAATGCTGGACTAGGTCTCTCTGATTGGATTTGAAGACCTTGAAGTCTGTTCTGATTCCACCCCTGGCCTTGCTTTGGAGGAAAGGACTTCCAGGTCTACCTAGGCTTGTTTTAATTGGGTGTTTCTAAGGAAAAAAGTATAGGAATGAAGAAATAGTAATGCAATCCTTAGAAAATTTGCATCTCAGTAAAAGCAGTTGGCTATTAAACTACAAATGGCTCATTTGCTGAGCTGTGGAAAAAAAAGGAAACATCTCCCTGTTTGGATACTGGTATCTACCTACACATTTCAGTATTTCTCCTGCCTCAGCATCAGTACTATAACTGCTGAATTCTCAATGAGTAAAGATGCTTGAGGCATTTTATTTTTCTGCTGTTATTGCCTCACTTATTTTTTATTTTGTAGGAATCATTATGAATCTGTTTATTGCAGTGGTCATTTACAGGACTTGGGTCAAAAGCCACAGAATCTCCTCTTCTGATAAGATCCTCTTCAGCTTGGGCTTCACCAGATTTTTTATGCTTGCATTGTTTCTCCTGAGCATTTTGTACATCATCTCTTCAAATGCTGAAAGGTCAGTCTCCTATTACACATATTTTATGTTATGTTGGAGGTTTTTAGACTCTATCAGTCTCTGGTTTGTGACCTTGCTCAACAGCTTGTACTGTGTAAAGATAACTAACTTCCAACACTCAGTGTTTCTCCTGCTGAAACGGAATCTCTCCCCAAAGATGACCAGACTGCTGCTGGCCTGTGTGCTGATATCTGCCTTCACCACTCTTCTGTATGTTGTGCTCAGACAGATGTCACGTTTTCCTGAATTTGTGACTGGGAGAAATGGCACCTTATTTGACCTCAATGAGGGAATCTTGTCATTGGTGGCCTCTTTGCTTTTGAGCTCATTGCTCCAGTTTATCCTTAATGTGACTTCTGCTTCGTTGTTAATACATTCTCTAAGGAGACATATACAGAAGATGAAGAAAAACTCCACTGGCTTTTGGAACCCCCAGACTGAAGCTCATGTCCGTGCTATGAAACTGATGATCTATTTCCTCATTCTCTACATTCCATACTCAGTGTCTACCCTGCTGGGTTATCTCCCATCTTATGTGAGGTTGGGTTTGGGAGTCAAAGCCACTTGTATGATTATTTCTGCTCTTTACCCTCCAGGTCATTCTTGTCTCCTCATTCTCACACATTCTAAACTGAAAACCAAAGCAAAGAAGATTCTTTGTTTCAACAAATAGTGGAATTTCAGCTGTAATCATTGGCTGGAGTTACATATGGGTTGGGACCAAGATTTTCTGTTAGCAGTTTTCTTATTGGTTTGGAGAAGTTATATTTATGTCTGTGATTCTGACATCCTATGTCTTTGGGTGCCTGTATATCAATTAATTTTGCATTTTGTTTTTGCCAATATTTTAAAATGACGGAAATTCTTAAGGAACTTGTTTGAAGCATTACTTATGATGTATTTTTCATGATTTTTACATTTTTGGTAATGATAATCACCCACTGGTTATTGAAGTATGATGGAAAGTTACCCCAAATTAAGAAACATATTCTGGTACATATGATGATTTTTTTTGTTATTGTTTAATTGAAGAGTCCTGAGAGAGAGTACAGCAGTATATGAGTAGTCATTGAGAGCCAGTAGACAGGCTTTAGATATAGTAAGGTGGAACAACAACAACAAAAAATTCAATGAAAGTAAATTACTGGGTGAGACAGAGAAAAGTCCTCACACTTGCTGGGTGACAGTAACCACTAGTACTACCAAGAAACCCTAGCACTGAATTTCTAGGTTGTATATGGAAAGAAGGAAAAAAGGAATTTGATAGGTGGAGGGAAGTGATTAGTATTAAAGAATTCAAATCCAGAATAGTTTTAAGGATCTCAAGTCTAGAGAGCTAACTTTCTTGGTTAAAAGCAAGTTCAGATGGTGAAATCAACACCATGTGAGTGCTAATTTACAAAATACTGTACCTCACCTTGCAATATGGAATTTGGTGGAAAGCTAAGAGGAACCATTAGATTGGTATCGGAAATGCCTGACTCTGGGGGGATTTATTTCAGTAGTATATGCATTTGTACAGAGCACAGTTCTTCTGTAGGAGAGCACTCTTCCTGGGCTTGGGACAGCTGGACTGTGGCTCCACAGGAACAAAGATATGAACACAGGATATTGACAAGTTTTGAAATGGGAATTGAGAATTAATTATATAGTTAAAAAATAAGCTTCTTATGACTCATTTATAAAATGCTGATGTAATATTTACATATTTCAAAATAAATAAATCTTCAAATTTCTCTAATTGCCTGTCTTTTGTATTCTGGCCACCAGTTTATTGAGTAAATACTACCCAAACCAATATTTTATAGCAGGAAAACTGTAGATATTTGTCATATTGTAACCTTAAGATTAAGAGACTAAAGGATTACTGAGAATGATTAATGTACACTATGGCATAAGAACTCAAATTAGAGGCAGAATCCATTATGGGTCCTCCAATACCTGTTCTTTCTCCTGTCTTTCATAGTATTCAAATTTTTAGCTGTCAAGATTTTTGGCAGCTAACTGTATCTTATAACTGCTTCTTCTTCTAAGTAGGTGTTATATTGTCATGTGATTAAGCTATGCCCATAGAGAGTGAGCAGAAGTAATGTTAAATAATTTCTAGGTGTGACTCCAGAACAGTCATACCTTTCTTTTTCTCTTTTACTGTTTTTTTGTTTTGTTTTGTGCCTATGGGCTGGAATGCCAATGTAATATTGCCCATCTTGGACCATCTGCTGAGGTGAATGCTTGGAGATAGAGGAGTTAATACCCATCTTGGAATTGGCTGCATGGTTCCTGCCGTGGTGGCCTTGCTGCAGCAGTTCTGGACTGTTCATGCCTGAACCCTGGGATTGTTCATCACAAACAAACATCTTCATGCTTTTAGGCACTGTGCTTCAGTCAAATAATTTACGCTTTACCATAAATCCATCTTTGTGATTAAACAATATGTAATTATTTTCCATCTTATAGTCAAAGAACATTTATATATTACCTGCTAAGTAAAATACTACAAAAACATATATGGAGTATGACACTGATTTTGATAGAAATATGTGCATCTAAAAAAAAGCCTAAGAGAAAATATATAAACATCCAAACAATAATTATTTTAGGTAGAAAGTAGTGAGTAATATTTTTTACATGTTGTGAGTTTTCTGTATTGAATATATTATAATCAGTAAAAGCATATACTTTTAAATATATATAGTATGTACAGTCTGTCTATCCATCCATCCATCAATTCATTCATCCATCAATGATCTGTCTATTCATCTTTTTAAAGAACAGATAGGAATCTAATATCAATATGCAATTTCTCCTAGGAAGGTAAGTGAATAGCCTATCTTAAGTTTTGTTTGAATTCCTTTTCTTGTACAGTATTGGCCAAATTCTGCTTATTTGTATCTTGATTACCCTACATCTTTTTTTTTTTTTTTTTTTTACCCCTCAGAGCTGGATATGCTATCCTTGTAGCAGCACTATGAAGAAAGACTGCCTAGGCACTTGCCTCAAGTGTTCTGTGGGCCTGGTTTTTACAAAAGCTGTGTAGGCTTGGAGTTTTTCTAGTTCCATTATGTTCCACTAACTACCTGCCATTAAGTACTTATTAACCAGAATTTAAACAAATTAATTTGTTTTTTAAGATGTAATCATTTATAGGCTCCCATATAAATACGCATTATCTTGTATCTTCATCTATTCTCTGCCTATTTCAGGAGAAGGAGATGTTAAACTCTGTTAAGGAGAGTCACACTCTGAAGTGGAGGGTGGGTGCCAGGTCAGTGCCTAAATTGTGTCATTAAGTCATGAACATCCACTGTGAAAGCTCTGACCCATGGTTGTGCCATCAGCTTTTAACTGCTTTAAGCACAATGTGTCTGAGCTGCATTTTCACATGTGATTGTATCAGTTCATCATAACCTTTTTCGTAAGGCAGATATTATTATGCTCATTATGTAGTTGAGGAAACTGAGGCACAAAAGGTATGTAAATGTTTCATAACAGTAGAAATAGGAAGGGATTGACCCAGGACTCCAGTTCAAGTCTTCTGACTCTAAATTCCAATGGTTTCCCCACCATATCACAAGGTGGGTAGAAAGACACATAGAGTGGGATAATGCACAATTAAATAGGCTTATCTTCTAGGAAAAGAGAATATCTTCAAAAACATGTCTGAAGCGGCATGTCTCCAGTCTGAGGACCCACACAGAGATGCTGGTGTTTTTACAATAAATCTCCTGGGTTCTGTTTCCTTAGTGGAAGTGAATATCATGGGGTCACATATACTTTGGGGTTTTAGGCCCTGACATTTATATGAGATATTTTTTCAAAATGGAAAATTAGTAACACTAAAGAAGAAACAGTTTAAAAATTTATTTTGAAAGCTGCTACTTGGGTAGTAAGACATCACGTAAGCTGATGGGAGAGTAGAAACTATTCTTGTAAGAACTGAATTAAAATTCTTCAAAGTTTCTTTGTGATGCTTAAGTTTTACTTAATCATGTATGGCTTTTGGTTTTCCTGTTGGTGAGCCATTCTTAGTTTTCAAGAAAGAAAGAAGGAAAAAAAAAGAGGGAAGGGATTTCTTTTAAAGTATGAATTGAAGGTTGCTATTAAGATAACTTCAAATTCCAGGTAAAGCTTACTGAAGACAGTTAAAATAATATTTCTCAATATTGTCCTTTTTCACAAGTTAAAGCTGGAGATGGATCCACTAGTCTAGCCCACTTGTTCTCAAAGAGGTGAGAAGCAGAGCAGAGTCCATTAGTAATTATTTTTTTCCTTTATTTTCAAATTTCATATATCCTGCCTCCCATTCATTCTGAGTATGAGAGTAGAAGGGGCATGTGTAGTTTGACAGTATTCCCTAGAAATTTTGATATTGTGGCCTAAGGAAAGGCACAGTTATACGTCCATGCCCTACCCATGGCCATTTTATCAGATGAGGAAAAAACTGTGAAAGGAAAGTCCATTTGTGCATGAGAATATCCCTGTCAGGGAAATAACATAGAAGGTGATCTGGGTTAATGGGGGTGGTAAGGGCAAGGAAGGGGAGTTGAGAAGGGAATAGACAATAGCAGGAGGAAGGGCATAGTCTGTACACTCTCTGCATCTGTTTTTGGTAGCGGTATGTGGTTCTAAACATGGCTTCTGAACTGCTTGATTATTCTCTGGATTATGGCTACATGGGTCCTTACCAGAAGGAAGTTAAACTTCACTTTCTGGAGAGCTCCCCAAACTTTGTCTGCTGTACTCATCCCCTCCCTCTCACCCCAGAATTTCAAATTTATGGAAGCAGATGAAAACAGCTCCCGTTCTCTAATCTGCAAAGTTGATGTGCTTTTACTCTATTTACTTTCTCTGCCTCTGAGCAATGCTGCAGCTGCTCATCATACTCCTTCTCAAAGGCTGTGATTTTGGCTTCACCAGAACCCTGGATGGTATAGTTGGTGCTTCCTCCTCCCACTAAAAAGACTGAATTCTCGCACCAAGGAAGGGATGATGAGCGGTGAATAAGAACCCTTCTTCTTTCTAAGGCAGTGGGGAGGAACCCAGAAAGACTGATTTATATTTTTGTTCCTGTTATATGTGCTTGATTTGTTCAATTTCTGAGTATATGAACTAATGTAGCTCATCTAGAGAATCAGTTTTCTCAGGTTAACAGCTGCTCTCTGTGCTCTCTAGAGACAAGGTAGGCACAATCCTGGGAAGCATTCAGAAAGGCTGTGTTGAGTATAGGAATACAAAATGCCTGAAGAATGACCAAGAAAATAGAGGATCAAGTTGTCCTTAGTCTGGAAATGGAAAGGGACCTTTTGTTGCAAGTTTTTGATTTTTGAAAGCAGTGACTGTTCTTTGTTTCTTTCCTTTCAGTATTTTTTCTTTTAATATTTATTTTTTAGTTATAGGTGGACACAATATCTTTATTTTATTTTTATGGGTGTTAAGGATTGAACCCAGTGCCTCATGTATGCTAGGCGAGTGCTCTACCTCTGAACCACAACCCAAGTCCCTCCCTAGCCATTTTTATGTTTTATTTTGAGACAGTGTTTTGCTAAGTTCCTTAGGGCCTGGCTAAGTTGCTGAAGCTGGCTTTGAACTAGTGCTCTTCTTGCCTCAGCTTCCTGAGTTATTGTATATTTTTCTTTTGTTGTGATCTTGTCTGGTTTTGGTATCTAGGTAAATCTGGCATCATAGAATGTGTCTTGAAACATTTTGAGAAGAATTAATATGAATACTTCTTTAAAAATTTCATAGAATCAGAGCCCAGAGTGTGGTGCACACCTGTTATCCCCGTAACCCAGGAGGCTGAAGCAGGAGAATCACAAGTTCAAGACCAGCCTCTGCAAATTAGGGTGACCCTAAACAACTTAGGGAAAACTTGTCTCAAAATAAAAAGGCCTGAGGATGTAGCTTATTGGTAAATTATTCCTGTGTTAAAACTCTAGTACAAAAATGAAACAAAAAACTTGAGAGAAATTTGATAGTAAAGTGAGTCCTGGACTTTCTTGTTGTTGTTGGGAAACTTTTTTACGGGATCTAGTTTTATTACTTGTTACTGGTATGTTCAGGTATCCTGTGTTTTCATGGTTTGATTTGCTTGGTTATGCATCCAGAAATTAACCCATTTCTTCTAGGTCTCCTAATTTGGTGCTTTGTTGTATAGTCATTTTTTTTTCTCTTGGCTTTATGAAACTACTGTAATATGAACATTTGTTTCCAATTAATTGGGTCCCATAGTTCTTGGAAGCTGTTTTCCTTTCCTTTGATTTTTTGTCTTTTTTTTTTTTGATTGAGTTAGAAGATGCCTCTTCAAATTCAGAAATTCTCTAACATTTCCTTTTTTTTTTTGCAGTGCAGGGGATTGAACCCAGGGCTTTCAACATGCCAGGCAAACACTCTACCACTGAGGCTGCCACTCCTGCCCAGCAGTTCTTTCTTCTGCTTGATCTAGTATGTTACTGAGGCTCTTCAATTAGGTGCTTTTCATCCTCTCTATCTTTTTGGGCTTTTCATTCATAGTTCTCCCAACTTATTGCACTCTCTCTCTGCTTTATATATATTTTCTATCTCACTGAATTTCCTTAGAATCATTCTTTTGAATCCCTTTGCAGACATTTTGCTAATTTCCCTTTCTTTGGACTCTGTTGATAGAGTTATTGTGTTTCATTTGGAGGTGTAATGTACATTGTTCTTTCATACTTCTTGTGTCCATTCATCAACATATATGTATTTGGCCAATCAGTAGTCCTTGCAACTTAAAGACATATTGATGAGCAAAAGTGAAGAACAACACAATCTACTCCTGAAGAAGAATGAGAAGTGAGGGACTTCCTCTACCAGTTTGCAAGGCTTTTTTTTTTAAAAAAAATCTAATATGGTAAAATATACTATAGATACACGAATGAACATATGGCACAGTAGCATAGAATACTCCAGAAACAGACCATGCTCGTAGAGAAACAATATATGATAACGTGGAATTATAGATCATTGACTAAAGTTAGGTTATTTAGTAAATGATGTGGGGAAATTTGCCATCCATCCATACAAAAAAAGAAAAAAGAAATCAATAAAATCTCTATACTGTACACAATCTACATCTATGGCTATTTAAAGACTTATTTGCATAACACAAACTTAAAAACCAAAAAAAGATTATATAGGATAATGTCTTTATGATTTGAGCACACGGAATTTTTTTTTAGATGAAAGAAGAATGATAAATTTGACTGTTAAAAGTGACCTTTGTTTACAAACTCATACATTGCTGGTGGGACTGCAAATTGGTGCAGCCAATATAGAATGCAGTATGGAGATCCCTTGGAAAACTGGGAATGGAACCACCATTTGACCCAGATATCCCACTCCTCAGTTTATACGCAAGGGACTTAAAAACAGCATACTACAGTGATGCAGCCATATCAGTTTATAGCACCACAAGTCACAATAGCTAAATAGTGGAACCCACCTGGATAACCACCAGTAGATGAATAAATAAACAAAATGTGGAATATATACATAATGGAATATTACTCAGCACTAAAAGAGAATAAAACTATGGACTTGCAGGTAAATGGATGGAGTTGGAGAATATAATGCTAAGTGAAGTAAGCCAATTCCTCCAAACCAAATGCCAAATGTTTTCTCTGATATAAGGATGCAGATTCATAATGGGGATGGAGAGGTAGTGTGGGAGGAATAGACAAACTTTAGATAGGGCAAAAGGGAGGGAGGAGAAGGTAGGGGGCATAGGGATGGGAAAGACGGTGGATGAAACAGACATCATTACCCCAAGTACATGTATGAAAACACGAATGGTTTGACTCTCCTTTTGTACAACCCGACATGAAAAATTGTGTTCTATTTGTGTAATATAAATTGAATTGCATTCTGCTATCATATGTAATAAATTAGAATAAATAAAAAGTAGCCTTTGTTTACCATAAGTCATTTAGAAAAATATATCACAGACTGAGAAGATATTTTAAATCACATAGCTAAAATATAATTATCTAGAATATAAATTCGTTCAAAGTAGTGAGAAAAATCTGAGGAGAAAACATGGGCAAAGACAGGCATTTCACAGAGAAGAAAATATAAATGACTCATTAATATATGAAAAAGAGGTTCATTTCAACACTCAAGAAAATGGAATACAAAATCCACAGTGAGATTTTATTTTAAGTGCTCCAGATTTGCAAATGTCAACATTTGCTAAAGTGTGAAGGAGGATGCTGTAGATCAGTGGAAACATGCACAGGAGGGGGCAGTGTGAACTGGAATTTCCATTTGGGAAAATGTCTTGTCATTGTTGAAATTTCACCTAGTTATTCTACATTTAAGGTATATACCATGTGGGAAATGCTTGCTGAGTACATCCCATGAAACATGTCCAAGGGTGCTCATAGCAGCAATGTACATAGTAGTAAAAAACTGACAACAACCCAAAGGTTCACCAAGAATAAATACTGATGTAGTGGAATATTATGCAGCTGTATAAAATAATTATAGTTAGCATACTAATAGGAATAGCTTTTAGAAATACATGAAGTTAGACAACATGAGAAGGTTGTAGAAGATCTTTGTGTAATAAAGATTAGTATCAAACAAGTCAACTATGTTTTTGGTTAGGTACATGTGATGAAACTTCTAAAAATAAAAGGGAATGATAATATTCAAGATGAGTTATCTTGGAAACTTGGGGTAAATAAGTAAGGGCAGGAGAGGAAGAAGTACATGGTGGAATTATGGGTGTTTATTTTGTATAGTGCTATTACATACCCTGTATGTTTATTATTTTCTAGCCCAGGTAGTCTGTTAGTGAATAAATCATGGTTATCACTATTCCTTCTATCTCAATAGTGCATGGGAATTCTCACGTCCAGATTTTCTGACAGTAAGCAAATTATTTGCTTCCTTATGTGGCTCATTTTGCACTAGTCCTTCAAAAAAGAAGGACACAGGGGAGATGGGGTATCTCCATCAGCCCACAGAAGGTCCCTGCTAACCATACAGTGCCCTGGCCCCTGTGTGTAATAAGAGGACAAGAAGGAACTATGTCTTATTTCTACTGATGATGCAGGTTTCCATTTAATGCAGCCTGTTCTTTAACACAAACCATGTGATACTGTAAAATTTGCCTTGAACTGGTGCATGAAAGGATACCCAGAGGAGATTCCTTAGTATACAATGCAATGTAAGGAGTATATATTTTATTGTAATGGTAGTGGGAAGTGACTGAAGTAGTAACTAACAAAACAAAATGATCAATCAGATTTTCATTTTGAGAAGACCACTCTTGTAGCTAAGTCGGGAATATATTATGGGGGAAGACAAGAAATGGGGAGAAATGTTGGAAGGGCATCAATTAGTACAGATGAGAGATGATGACATCTTGGAGTAGGATGGAGGTTATAGAAATGGAATATCCAAGGCATATTTTATAATTAAAATGTGTAAGTCATTGATGGGTGGATACAGGGTGAGAGGAAAGGGAAAAATCAAGCTAATTCTTAGGTGGTGCCTGATTTAAGGAACTGGATAATGTTAATGTTTGCTGAAACAGGGAAGAATAAGGAAGGAAAGGTTAATTCTTTTAAAGTGGGAATCAACTGAGAAGTTGTTTCGGATGTGATGGTTTTGAGGTGGAAGGGGTGAAATTAATAAAGTTATTAAAAAGTATGATCACACGTGAAATGTTATGTGACATGTATTTGAACATGCTGTGTATTCTGAGCTTTGTCCTCATTGAATAATTCCAATGTGTCTAGAGGAGTGTTATTATTTATTTGTTCTCATGTAATGTGAAAGAGATTGTAAGATATGAAAAAAATCTCATATATACAACCTAGAGTATGAGAAAACTGAACAGGGACAAGGGTAGGTTGTAGGATAATCCTGTCACTGGAGTAAGGTCTAGTTACTGGACTCCAGAATCAAGGGAATCTGACCTTATTGTGATTCCACTGCACAGAGGTCAGGAAGCAGGTGGGCCAGGTTCTCCTATTGGCCTGAGAAAGCAAAGGGTCATGAAGGTGAACTTATGCCTGAGTGCTCTCCAGTGCTCCTGAGGTGTATTGTGTACAACGTGGTGCCAATATTGCTGAGGTTTGCCTCGCTCAGTTGAGGGATTCCTTGGCATCTGTTCAGATGAGACTATATCTCATTGAGATTTATAATCTGCTACTCTGTGACGTCCTTTTGAGGAGACTTAAAAGTGTCTTTCAGTGCATAATGTCCATGCCCTCTCTGCTTTGTGTTTTGATGGCATTAATTCCTTCTTCATCCATCAGACATTGTTTCCAAATAGTCTTGATCACAACTTATTAGTGGGTTTTAAAATCAATTTTGTGAGACAGAAGCATATTGAAAGATGTAGACTAGCATATTATTTTACTCATTTTTTTGTTTATTATTTTGTGCACTTACCCTTCCTCCAGGATGAGGGCTAGTGCTTTGTGGTAGAATTCTGATGTTTCCCTTCTGTTTGTATGTCTCTGAGTCCTCCTCATAGGAACTGAGGCTTTTCGTGCTTCTGAGTGATTCTTTTGGCTTCTTTGATGCTTTCTGTGCTGAGTGGCTTCCACCCCTGTGCCCTTTGAAACTGAGTCCACTTTCTCCATATTCTTTGTGACCCGGATGTCTTCCTTCTGGGTGACACTGGACACTACTCTATTTGCATTTCAGCAAAGAGCTGCTGAGTTTAGGTTCATAGATTGAAGTGACAGTGTATGTCATCTTTGAAGAGAGCAGAGCAACCTGACAGAGCCAGAGAGGACTCAGTAAACTGTGCTGTATGGCAGACTAACTTTGGCAGAGACCAGAGACAGGTACAGTGAAGCAAGCTGTAGACATGATAGATTTTCACAAAGAAACTTGAAATCAGCAAGGAAACTATATACATCCACAGAAAGAGCAAAGATCGGGGCTGCCTACTTGCTGAAATGATGGGAGCCGTTGAGGGGGTGTTTCTGGTTCTGATTATCACCCAGTTCATTCTTGGAAATCTGGGGAATGGTTTCATTGGTTTGGTCAATGGCAGAAGCTTGTTCAGGAGCAAGAGAATCTCCTTATCTGACTTCATCATCACCAGCCTGGCCCTCTCCAGGATTGTTCTTCTGTGGATTTTCTTGACTGATGGTGTTTTGATAACATTCTCTTACAAAACTCATGATTCAGGAACAGTAATGCAAATTATTGATATTTTCTGGACATTTACACACCACCTGAGCACATGGCTTATAACCTGCCTTGGTGTCCTTTACTGCCTGAAAATCGCCAATTTCTCCCACCCTGCATTCCTCTGGCTCAAGTGGAGGGTTTCCAGGGTGGTTGTATGGATGCTGTTGGGTACACTGCTTTTGTCATGTTGCAGTACCATGTCTCTGATCAATGAATTTAAGATCAGTTCTGTGCTCCGTGGAATTGATAGCACAGGTAATGTGACTGAGCACTTCAGAGAGAAGAGAAGTGAATATCATCTGATCCACATTCTTGGGAATCTGTGGCACGTCCCTCCCTTAACTGTGTCCCTGACTGCCTATGTTCTGCTCATTCTCTCTCTGCGGAGACACACCTGGCAGATGCAGCAAAATGGCACTAGTTCTAGAGATCCAAGTACTGAGGCCCACGAGAGGGCTACCAGGATCATCCTCTTCTTCCTGCTTCTGTTCCTACTTTATACTCTTTCCTTTATAATTTTGTCATCCAGTTGTCTCCTACCAGTTACTAAGGTGGGTCAGATGATTGGCGATGTAATTAGCATGTTTTATCTTGTTGGCCACTCATTTGTTCTCATTCTGGGGAACAACAAGCTGAAACAGACATTTATGGCAATACTCCCTTGTAAGTCTGGTCATCTGAAGCCTGGGTCTAAGGGACTCTTCTCACCATAGTTAGCAGAGGGTGCCGGGTGGAGCCCTGGCGTACTTTGGCCTGGCTCAAGACTATAGGGCTCTTCCTGAGCCTACCACAGATCTGTTTTGACAATCAGTAGAAGAGAGACACTGCTTTCTTTACCCCTGATTTTACCTGGTACCAAGGGTGAAAGGAAGACTTCTTTTCTGTTTCGGAAGGGGAAAACAGTCTTTAGGACATTTCTGACTTTAGTCCATGTTATCTTGAGTTGGAGAGTCAGTGTCTTATATATTGTTTCTTATCTCTGAAATTAGTGTCAGGTTTCATTCATATAGAAGCAAATACAGAAAGTATCTTCGTAATCTCTAAACTTTCTTTTCCTGGATACAGCTTTTACATTTCTGCTTGAGGAGAAAAACTTTGAAGGGTAGGTTCAAATCTATATTTTGTGGTATGAAAAATCACCCTGAGTGTGATAATATACCAAGGGATCTAACTTCATTCAAAGCCATACGTACTCATCAGCCCTAACCCAGGACAATTTCTGGTGCAACAGTGAGACATTTCCCATCCTACTATGTTTGTTACTGACCTATAAATACTGAAAGTGGTAGTTGATACTTTACCACTAAGCTATGTCTCCAACCGTTTTGATTTTGAAACAAGGTGTTGCAAAGTTCCTGAGGCTAGCCTGGAATTTGTGATCCTCCTGCCTCAGCCACACCATTTGCTGTGATTACAAACCATACTATTCTACCAGCCTCTAGCTCATTTAATAAAAAATGGATGACATTCCACATTGTCAATTAGGAATGTTCATCCAGCTTCCTATTAATTCGTATCCCTCCACCAGTATTTCTCTAATGAAAATAATCTGGTAATAAATATCTTTAGACACATTTTTTTTGTGTGTGTGTATGTGGACTTATTTCTCTAAAATTAGTGTCCAGAAGTGGAATTGCTGGGAGGAAGGGAATATACACTAAAACTGTGAAAATATAATGCCAAATTGCCTTCCAGGTATCCATACCTGCTGGATCAATTTTCAATATTGCTTGGACCAAATTAGATGGTCAGACTTTTTAGCTGTTACCCATCTAATAGGGGAAATCAATCCCCCAATTTACAGATGAAGACATTGAGGATTAAATGTTTTAGGGACTTTCCCTAATAACTGGTAAGTGGCAGACTGGGGATTCTATGTTGGAAATGCCCAACTCTGGAGAAGACATGCCATAATGGACACTGTGCTGTGTGTTCAGAGCATGTCTGGTGATGCTGGCAGATAGTCCGTCCTCTCCCCCTCTAAGTTTCAGCCCTATCCATTAGCTCTTCTTTTTGGGGGAAGAGGGGGTTACTAGGGATTGAATTCAGGGGCACTTGACCAATGAACCATACCCCCAGTCCTATTTTATATTTTATCTTTAGACAGGATCTCACTAAGACTTAGGGCCTCACTTTTGCTGAGCCTTTCTTTGAACTCCATGATCCTTCTGCCTCAGCCTCCCTAGCCTCTAGGATTAGAGGCAAGGACCATGGTGCCTGGCTCTACTTGCTCTTTTTAATCACAGATCACTTTTTCCAAAAGCCAGTCCCTCAGCATCTCTACACAGTTTCCTCAGTTCTGGATATCCATTAATTTATTTCTTTTTGCATTGTGTATATAAGTTGTGCTTTCCTATTATAGAAAATAGAGACTAGGAATAGATAATGTGATGATCAATAATTTTTTTTCCTTTTTTTATTGATTGTTCAAAACATTACAGAGCTCATGATATATCATCTTTCATACATTTGACTCAATTGGGTTTTGAACTCCCATTTCTACCCCAAACGATCAATAATTTTTATAGTATTTTATGTGTCCATTAATGTTAGTCATTGTAGATAAGCTTTTCTTTTTAAATCCTTTTCACATTTATCCATACAGTAAACCTAGTATAAAAACTCAAAAATAAAAAAAACTTTATATTTATGAAAGTTTCCTTGAGCTCTAGATTTACTTTTTAGGACAAAAGTCAGTTGGCTGTTATGATAGGATATTAAGCTCCAATGCTTAGGACCTGGAATGGGATAAAATGGGCATGCAGGGCGCTTGCTTCTGCTCTCAGAAAGAATGCTGCCCTTGAAGAAGCCAGGCCTTCTCCTCCTTGGTCACTTATCTGTCTTGACTCTACTTGTCTATCTCCACAGCCATAGTCAGTTTTGTGTGCCAGGTCTTTGAGTTGGATGGAATTCTAGATATAGAATGTCAGTTTACATTGGTACAGACTTTGTTTTTTTCTTTCCTATGTCCCTGGTGACTAGAACACCACCTAACCCTTAGTAAACATCTGAGGAATATCTTTTAAATGATTGTTTATCAGTGCTAATTAGTCTTACAACTCTGCTGTGTATCATAGATAAAGAAACTGAAACCTAGAGAGGGGCAGTGGCCTGCCCCAGGTTTCACAGAAAGCCTGTAGCAGTGCTGTAATAACCATTGACCAACTTCCTGACTCTTGATCCGGAGCTCTTTCCTTGCCATGGTGCTGCCTTTCTAAAGTTCCAGCTTTTTCCTTCCCGCCTTTGAATCCCATCCCTCTTTCTACATATTTTCTCTGCCTTTCCCCCCCCCCCCCTTGTTTGAACACATTTCTTTTGGTTCAGTTCCAGGGTATCTGGAATCCAAAGGATGATCCTTGATGTACCTGGTACATTTTTTTTCCACTTCTTATCAGATTCTAATCTACTTTCATTTATCGATTCTCTCTAACAGGTGTTTTTTTCTTACCTAAGACTCTGAATTGAGGTGTATGATAGACACATGAGATTGTTATTCATCATCCAGGAGAATAAGGACTGGCTGTGCTGGTGTCACTGTGTGTTGTATGAGGTAAAGGACCATCTTTTGTGTTCTGAGGATGATAATATCCATTCTTCTCAAATAAGAAAGTTCTTCTTGGTTATATTTTTAGCAGTAGTAGAAGTTTCCTTTATGTCATTCCTATTTTGTGTACACATCTTTGTGAGCAATCATGATAATAACATAATAACATTACTAACACTATACTGGGCTTTATTTTATTAGGCAGTTCTTTTTCTTGAGATGGAGTGTTGCTGTGCTGCCCAGGCTGGCCTAGAATTTGCAATCATCTCATCTTGGCCTCCTGAGTAGCTATGATTATAGATATGCACCACCACCCTCAGCTTCAGGCATTCTTATGTATAGTCCATTATCACATTTGATTTTTTTTCAGTCCTGGGGATTGAACCTAGAGTGTTGTGCCACTGAGCTATGTCCCAGCCCGTTCCTTGGCCTCCTGAGTCACTGGGATTACAGGATGACACTGTGCCCTGCTTCTCATTTGATTTTAACAGAAATGAGGATAATTCTATCCTCATTTTATAGGTGACAAACCTGGAAAAATGAATTGCTCAAAATTATCAACTGGCAAATGATATAGATGGAACAGTCCCAGATTTTTTGACTCCAAGTTTTGTGTTCTTTCCTATAAACCTAAGTATTTCATTTTAATATCTGTAAGACTTCATACTAGAATTAGCCTGTGGAATGCTTACTTATGAATATTTTTAAACACATGAAATAGCTAATATTTCAAAACTTTGTATTGGTGGTGGGTCTGTTTGCTAAGATTCAAAATCACTATAGATCAAATATTCTATGATTTGTTTTCTTAAAGATATAACAATAGCCAAGATTGGAATCAACCTAATCCATTAATACCCATAATAGATCAGGTTGCCATAAATATACAAATAAATATACAATGGTATAGTATTCAGCTAAAAGTAGGATAACCCATTATTTGTGAAAAAAGGATGGACCTGCAGGACATTATTCTAAGCAAAATAGGCTAGATACAGAAAGACAAATACTGAATAACCTCACTGACATATGGAATTTAAAAAATTAGACTCAGAAGCAGAAAATAGATGGGTTGCCAGGGAATGGGATTGTGGGGGAAACAGGATGGTATTTATCAAAGGCTATAAAGTTTCCCATAAGGCAGGGTGAATAAGTTCTGAAGATCTAATATACAGTGTAGTGACAGCAGTTATAATACTGTATTATCCACTTGAAATTTGTTAAGAGAATACATCTTAAATGTTCTCATTACCCAAGGGGGAGAAAGGGAGGGTGGAGGGGGGAATATTATGAGGTGATGGATATGTTAATTCACTTGATTGTGGTAATAATTTTACAATGTATACATTTATCAAAACATCTCATTGTACACTATAAATATATACAAATTTTATTTGTCAACTATTCTTCAATAAAGGTGGAAAAAAGCTTGCATTTTCCAGGTAACTTTGGGATTTGATTTCCTTCTTTCTCTATAAATAATTAGCAATGACAGGTGTGAGGCTGCTTTGTGTTTTAGCCAAGAAAACAAATCTAGAGGCAAATCTATGCTCTCGACTTGATTCCTATGTAATTGGATCTTTGTAGTTTGCATTCTTTGCAGCTGATCCATGTGCATGTGTGTGCACACATGTGTGGGAATGCGGATATTAATAACTTTCAGTTATGCCCTGTGATGGTATAACCTAGAGATTTGAAATGTTAAAATGTGACATGAGCCTCACTAAATGATTCAAATAGTACAGAAAGGTAGAAAATGAACAACAATATTTTTACATTTCACTTGCCATTTTTATTCCAGTCGGACAAATCATCTTTTGTTATTACTTTAGTTCTTCTGTTGGTTATTTTCACAACTTAAATAATAAGATTTTACTTCACTTACTTGGTTAAATCAACTTTGAACAGTAGCTTTTGAATCACATTCATGATGGTTTGGGGATTACATCATTTTTCTTCTCCTAAATTTGTTTTATTTATCATTCTCCAGTCGTTAGTTTTATGATTTTAAGTAGTATGTTTTCAACTCTACTTTTTTGAGCCATGATGCCTAATGCTACCAAAGAGTCCTAACAATGCAGAAGGAAGAAATTAGCACACCTAATTAGCACACCTGCACTTCTCTCCAATTCCAGCTTCTGTCTTCTGTTGTATCAGTTGTCGTCCAACGTCATATGGCTTAAGGAGAAAATAAATTTATTGGAAGGATATTAGCTTTCTCGTAGAATAAATGGAATGGCTGGGGAATCAATCTCAGAATGAAAATCAAAACAGGTAAAACAACGGGAAATAGAGCAAGTCACTCTATAGCGACTGGCACTGGCTCCATCAATGATATTTCAGCTGTCAGTATTGTTTTCGTGATGCTGCCACTGCCTTTGCAACTGTCTCTTTGAGTTATCACTCCAAGATTCAAATTTCTGAGTGTTAGTTTTTTGATCCTGGGGTGAGGAAAAGTCTGATTCCCTTTTGACTTCTGAAATATGTATTTAAATTAGGTGCATTAAAATACTCAATCATTGGAGATAGCAACAGAATGGATGCAGCTGATGGTGAACTGAAGTTCAGCTCAAGGAACCCTCAGAAGGTGTGAGGAGGCATTAAAGAGATGAGAAATGAAAATGCAAAGGAAAGCAATATGGCATGTAGAAATAAAAGTTTAAATCTGTGTAAGTGGAGCCCCAGAAGGAGATGGAGAACCAAAAGCAAACAACAGAAGGAATTATATATTTGAGGAATTAATGTACTGAGTTGAAGACAAAAACTCAAGCTTCAAGGGACAAAGGGCACCAAAGAGGACATGTAAACTGGAGAAAACTCATCACACCTTGACACATTATGGAGGAATTTAAAGAATATCAAAGATAAAGGAAATTTTACAAAATTTTCATGAGACATAAGAGATGGAAAATCAGGTTTACCTTTCTCAGCACAATGCAGAAAAACAAAATTTTGTATTACATTTATTCTTACTTTCAAGCATCACCAAGAAGAAAAGTTTAGTAATTTTTTTTCTGGCTAGTAACATATTTTATTTAATTATATATGGAGAGTTAATGATTAAAATTATAGTGAAGGCCCAGTGGGTTATTGATTGGAAGGCAGTGAGCTAATTCTGAAATAGTTGAACAAAAAAAATCTTGAAGCTCTAAATGATTTTGAAAGAGTATGATGTCACACTCAGAAATGTATTAAAGGAGTCAATGTTGCATATAGTTGGAAGTAATTCTGGATATAGTAATTCAGCTTGACCTGATTGCAGCCATATTGAGTCATAACTACCAGGACTGCCCCCAAAATAACCCTGGCTGGTTTTCCCCACATAGTCTCCTGGCATACTATAAATAAACCTTTAAGAGTGGTATGTGAAAACATATGCAACAAAATGAAATTAAACCCCTATCTCTCACCATGCACAAAGCTCAACTCAAAATAGATCAAGGACTTAGAAATAAAACCAGAGACCCTGCATCTAATAGAAGAAAAAGTAGGCCCTAATCTTTATCATGTGGTATTAGGCACCAACTTCCTTAATAAGACTCCTGTGGTGCAATAATTAAAATCAAGAATCAATAAATGAGATGGACTCAAACTAAAAAGTTTCTTCTCAGCAAAAGAAACAATCTGTGAGGTGAATAGAGAACCTACATATTGGGAGCAAATCTTTACCCCTCACACATCAGATAGAGCACTAATCTCTAGGGTATATAAAGAACTCAAGAAGTTAAACACAAAAATAACAAATAACCCAATCAATAAATGGGCCAAGGACCCGAACAAACACTTCTCAGAAGATGATATACAATCAATCAACAAATATATGAAAAATGTTCATCCTGTCTGGCAATTAGAGAAATGCAAATCAAAACCATGCTAAGATTTCATGTCTCTCTGGTCAGAATGGCAGCTATTATGGATACAAACAAGAATAAGTGTTGATGAGGATGTGGGGGAAAACGCACACTCATACATTGCTGGTGGGACTGCAAATTGGTGCAGCCAATATGGAAAGCAGCATGGAGATTCCTTGAAAAATTGGGAATGGAACCACCATTTGATCCAACTATCCCTCTCCTTGGTCAATACCCAAAGAACTTAAAAACAACATGCTACAGGGACACAGCCAGTGCAATTTTATAGCAGCACAATTCACAATAGCTAAACTGTGGAACCAACCTAGATGCCCTTCAACAGATGAATGGTTAAAAAATGTAGCAAATATACACAATGGAATATTACTCAGCAATAAAAGAGAATAAAATCATGGCCTTTGCAAGTAAATGGATGGAGTTAGAGAAGATAATGCAAAGTGAGGTTAGCCAATCCCAAAAAACCAAATGCCAAATGTTTTCTCTGATATAAGAAGACTGATTGATGGTGGGGTAGGGAGAGGGAGCATGAGAGGAATAGATGAACCCTAGATAGGGTAGAGGGGTTGGAGGCAAAGGGAGGGGCATGAGGTTAGAAATAATGGTGGAATGTGATGGACATTATTATCCAAAGTACATGTATGAAGACACGAATTGGTGGGGATATATACCAGAGATATGAAAAATTGTGCTCTATTTATATAATAAGAATTGTAATCCATTCTGCTGTCATATATAAATAAAAAATTAATTTAAAAAAAGAGTGGTATGTGGAGCTCTATGGCCAGACCTGGTGCAGTTGGCCCAAATAATGTGCCTGAAATCTTTAATATTAACTTGAGAAACACCAGATACATTCTGTTGAGATGAAATCACTTTTGTCCTATTATATAATCCCTACTTTTGACCCAAAGCATAAGACTCCTCCTCATGGTCTTACATGCTGTCAGTAAGTCCCCAATAAGATGTACTCTATACTCTTGAGTTTATCTGCTTCTTTTCTTCAATTTCAATGGAATTTTGGGGTTGGTTATCATATACTGAGGCCAGGTTGTTTTGGAATACTGGGGAGGAGGCAGGGAATGTAGCACAAACAAATGCTAGTGCTACAAAATTTGTTTGTTTGCAGCAAAGGAAATAGAAATTAAACATACCAATTGAAAACAAAACAATAGCTCAATGAGAAAGTCAGCAACAGATGAATATCTTTAAAAAAGTTGAAAACTTTGCTTCAGTGTTTTACTTTATAGGAGTTACTAGAATGGCTTCAAGAACCTCTATATTCTATGCAATATTTAGTTATATTGGTGAAATGGACTTTCGAGGGGAAGGCAGCCAGAGACTCATTGGGGGGTTCTTCTGCCCAGAGGAATCCAAGCCACCAGAAATAGCCATCCTAAATTTTAATATCTCAAATAACTAAGCCACCCTAAATCTTTTTTAAAAAAATATTTACTTTTTTAGTTTTAGGTGGACACAATATCTTTATTTTACATTTATGTGGTGCTGAGGATCGAACCCAGTGCCTTGTGCATGCTAGGCGAGCACTCTACCACTGAACCACAACCCCCACAAAAAATCTTTTTTTTTTTGATTAGATCATATTTTTATTCAATATAACAATTTCTGTCTCAGTATGTTTAGACGTTTTGTATTTACTATAATGTTGATCCTGTTGGATTTAAATCAACCATATCTATCTTGTACAAACTCAAACTTCACAATCTTAAGCTCCTATTTTAGGATTGAGTGTGAATTTATGATTTTTAGGAAATTTATGATTTCTGGAAAATAATGGAAGTCTCCATTCCCAACCCTAGCCACCCTAACTCAAGACCCTGAATAACTTTTGCTGATTTCAGGGAAAGCAAAGTGAAAACAAATTTGGGAAATGTACCATATTTGTACTGTCTTACCATAACACCCTGGTATGGATCAGAAAACTCAGAATATGGATCAGAGTCTGCTCCACCTTAGAAACATATTTATAAAAGCGAAGCCCCTGATAGATCTAGTCCACATGGGTTCTTGAACTAGACAAAAGCAAAATGACTCTGGTGGTAAAGATTAAAAAAGGTAAGAGTTAGTAAAGATTAAAAAAGGTAAGAGTTTTATCAAGATTTTATGGAGAAGGCACTCTCACACTGAAGATGGATGTGTTACGTGATATAATATTCCAGGGGACAATTTGGCAATGATTTTGAAATATACGTATATATTTTGATGTAGTAATTATGTCTTTTGTAAATACATCTCTTAAATATGCCTTTTGCAAGTACATCACCTTAACTATCATTTATTCCTCCTGTTGTACTATAACTTTTTGCTCTTTGATTAACAATTCCTTATTTACCCTAAACCCCAGCTTCTGGAAACTACCATACTCCTCTTTTCTTCTATGAGTTCAATTGGTTTAGATTCAACATGTAAGAACATATACTTTTGAGAACATATAATTTTTGTCTTTCTGGGCCTGGATTATTTCACTTATCATGATGCCTTCAGGTTTATCATGTTGCAAATTTTAGAGTTTGGGGGAAAAAATCTTAAATATTTGCACTGGCAAGGAATAATTGAAATATTAAGAAAATATAGTAGAAATGCCAGATAAATATATGATTTTGAAGATGATAAATGTTCTTTTTCAAAAGGGTTCTTTTTTTTTTTTTTTTAGTGCTGGGAATTGAACCCAGGGTCTTGTGCTTATGGGCAACTGCTCTACCATTGAGCTAATTCCTCATCCTTAAAGAAATATATATGTATGTGTATTTATTACATATCTATATATGTATATACACACATATATATATTTATAAAGATATATACATATATGTATATATACATATATGTATACATATATACATATGTATAATCCACATATATAATCCACATATATTATGTATCTCATGTGTGTATGTATATACATATGGCTTCAAGAACCTCTTTTGTGTGTGTTTGTGTCTTTGAGATAGGATCTTGCGATCTTACCTAGGCTGGTCTCAAATTCCTGGACTCAAGTCATCTTCCCATCTCAACATCCTGAGTAACTAGGGTTTAGTCCATGAGGTCAGCTTCATGAAAGAAGGTTCGATTCGTGAGTAAATGCTAGGGAGTTTTGAATTAAAGAGACAAGATTCTAATTACCTTTAAACCAGCTCCAGAATGGCTCCTCCTAGCTCCAGCCTCCAGCCACCTATTGTGGTATCGAGGTTTACTGAAGAGGCTATCAAAAGAGAGAGAACACACCAAGGAGTGAACTTTTATTGGGGAACAAAAAATTCTGGGGAAAATTCCCTCCAATGAAGATTAAAGGGAGCAGCATCCCAAGGTCAGGGGTGACAATTGGGTGTTTGGGGTAGTGTCCAGACACGCCTCCACACAGACAAGTCCTTGGACCTGGGAAAGGATGGGGAAAACTCTGACACAGCTGTGCTTTAGTGCCTCTGGCTCAGCCAGGGAGGTAACTCAAATCACATTCGAGGATGACCTCCCACATATTCCCCCTTTTTTTCTTTTAAAAAGCAGGTGATGATTTACTCTCTGAAGAACTCACCATCCTATAATTACAACACAAAAAAGAATTAACAGCAAAGAGAACAATGCAATAATGTACCAGGCCGAGTGTTTAAGAATGTTTCCAGGGTTAAATACATTTAATTCCTTTAATATCTGATTAAGAAGAAGGATCTGAAAAATCAGCTCTATTATTTTGAATATCTTGGATATGATGATGGAGTTCCAAAAGATCCAAGCTATTATTAGTATTTTGCCAAATATCCAACAAATGGTTTTTAACCTTCTCCCAATCCCAGAGAGAAGCATTGTACTTGGCAGCTGTTACACACATATTTATACTTTGCATGCCATTTAAGCCTTTCTTTAAACTTTAAAGCCAAAAGTTCATTACCTATATTTTTAACAGTCACCTCTAAGGCATTTAACTTAGTCTCAATCCTTTCATCAATATTTGCTTGATTGTGCAGAGCCTTGGAAGTATTTTGGGCTAAATTATTAAGAAATTTTGCATGTTGAATATTTTGAGATAAAGTTATTGAAGCTGTGACTTTGGATGCAATGAAAAAAAACCAAGGCCATAACTCCCACAGTTATAATTCCAATGGCACATCTAGGTCTTGCTAACTGGGATTGGATTTGCTGTAAGACTTGAAAACCAGCATCAGCATTCCATGGCTCTGAAATATTAGCAGGCAATAAAGCAAAAGAAGGCTGATGAAGTACCAGCACTCCTTTTCCTCTATTATATCTAGTAATACAATTTGTTAGGTTACATTTGTTACATGTTAAAACATATCTGTCATCCATCCATTTAACTTTTACATTTCCAATGATTAAAACTTAAGAATTGGACACAGTCTTGTAAGCCATAGCAAGAACCTTCCTAACAGCTCTTGCCAACAAATTTTGGTAAAGGTTTGTCTCTAAAATGTAAGAATTCTGAGGCAGCAATTAAGCACCAAACATCTTTTTGAATACCACCTTCATTGTAGGTCAAAATATTGCTAACAAATCCTGCAGGTGTCATAGCAGAACTTTTTCGTAGTTGTCTTTTATCAATTTTTGGAGACCAGTCTAAAATATACCCACTATCTTTAGACACCTTATGTTGACTGGAAAGGTATTTATATAATCTATACATTTAGGAAAGGTGCCAATCTCAATTGAAGAACTATTAGGACAATGAGGTATTCATGGAGATTTTGCAGAAATGATTGGTTTGTTATGGGAAAGTTCCATTTTGATCACTGATTTAGTATAAGGTTTTAAGTCTCCATAAATAGTATGATTAATTAGTCTAGGTCTCCCAATTGTTGTCTTTTCCTCAAATGATACTCTGAGACAGCCAGCATGTTTATCATGGGACTAAGACAAAGGTAATTGGGCACTGTAGCCAGAATAATTAAATTTAGTCACAGGATTGGGAGTAATATGAATATCTGTAACTCCTCCCATCATGAATGAGTCATTAGTAAACACTGGAGTAGATTCTCCAATCCACACAGCTGGGTGTACCAGGAGTGGATCTGGGAAATATGTCCATTAAGTGTCTGCTCAACTCCCTTTTACCTGACAGCCCAGCAGGGCAATCACTGTAGCTACCATCATCAATGGGGTCTTATTTTTTTCCTAGGAGTCGAATCATTCACAAAGCCTGTGTTGTCAGCTTCTTCACATTTTCCCATGAGATCAGCTTTTCAGCTGGGTCTTACTGGGTCTTCTTCATTCTTCTTCAATATCTCTTTCTTTTGAGTGGAGGCTTCTTCTCCGGGTCGATTTTGAATCTTGGCTCTATCTCCTGTGTATTCAGGCACCCAGATAGGACGGAAAATACTTTCTGGAAAAATACAAGCATGACCTCTGCCCCACATAATCACTGGATCTGGGCCTTTCCATTGACCAGTCTGTAAGTCTTTCCACAAAACTCTGCCTAAAGGGCCTGTTGCTGTGGAAGACATATGTCTCACACCTGCAGTGTGAACTGCGTCACAATTTAAAAAAATTAAAACAAACAAGGCATGATTGAGGCTATTTTGGGGAGTCATTAACGTATTTCCCTCTTTTAATTTTTGTAATTGCAGCTTAATAGATAAATGAGCTCATTCCACAATGGCTTGACCTTGGGGGTTATAAGGAATTCCTGTTTTATGATCAATTTGAAACTCTTGGAAAAATTGTTGAAAAGAAGAGCTTACATAAGCTGGTGCAATATCTATTTTAATCTGTAAAGGGCATCCTAACACAGAAAAGGCTGCTAGGCAATGAGAAATTACATGTTGAGTATTTTCCTTTGTACGTGCTGTGGCAAAAATGAATCTGGAATGTGTATCAACTATTACATGTACATAACATTGTTTACCAAATTGAGGAATATGAGTTACATCCATTTGCCATATTTGATTTGGTTTTAATCCATGGGGACTTACTCCTAATGGCAGAGATGGAGTGTGAATAAAACACTTAGGGCAGTGACTTATAATTTGACGAGCTTGTTCTCTGGTAATATTAAAATTTTTTTATGTAAACTAGAAGCATTTTGATGATGTAAAGAATTGAAGCTTGTGCACAATCATATGGAGACATCTGTTGACAAACAGCTACCAATTTATCAATTTTGTCATTACCTGAAGTACCAGCACCATTTGTTGAAGAGACTATCTTTTCTCCAATGTATGTTTATGGTGCCTTTGTTTATAAGATAACTGTATTTATGTGGGTTTGTCTCTGTGTCTTCTGTTCCATTGGTCTTCATGTCTGTTTTGGTACCAATACCATACTATTTTTGTTTGGTAGCTCTGTGGTATAATTTAAGGTCTGGTATTATGGTGCCCCTGCTTCACTTTTCACAGTAAGGATTGTTTTGGCTATACTGGGCCTCTTATTTTTCCAAATGAATTTCATGAATGCTTTTTCTATTTCTTAGAAGAATATAATTGGAATTTTAATACAAATTGCATTAAATCTGTATAGTGCTTTTTGTAGTATGGCCATTTTGACAATATTAATTCTGCCTATCCATGAATATTGGAGATCTTTCCATCTTCTAAGGTCTTCCTGATTTTTAAGTTCATGCAAATGAACAAAGCAGATTTTGTCATGACACTTGGATGCCAGTGTTTCTTTCCAGTGTCCAGATGAAGGTATGATAGTGATGCTCTCCATAATGAGATCATCCAAGAAACAAACAAAATGAGAAATTGGTGACCTACTGGGCTCTTTTTAAAGAGCATATTCTTTTTATTTAATCTCTGTCCAAGGCAGAATACAATCTCTAACCCCTTGTGGAGACTGGGATTGAGATCTGTGAGATAACGTTAGTGAAGCTTGTCTCTCCATGAGTGAGCACAGCACAACCTGGATGCAGGACCCAGGTATCGAGAAAGGAGCAGAGGAGGGGAGGGATCTGAGTGGAACCATACCTACAGTCGAGCAAAGTGTAGTCTTGATGAGTCAGCCTGTGACTGTGGTCACTGTGTCTGGCCAATAGTACTTAATGAGGTTGCAAAATTTGAGGAAAACAAATTAGAATTATTATTGGTTATTGATTGGGGTGATTTGTCTCTGCCTAAATTATAGGCAGATGGGAGAAGAGGAAAATCCTTCTAGTGTCTGTGACAGCAGTGCCTTTGTGTTCTGTGCTTGAAGACTTGACTTTAGCTCAAGGAGTTTTCAAGTGGATCTAACTTTGTTATATTTGAGTCTTAACCAGGTTGCCAACGTAAATGGAGGCCCTAGGCTCTTTACATTTTCCTCTGACATTCTTCTGTACCTGAATTTGCATTTTTGCAGTGTCAGGGAGCAATGTCAAATGGAGGCTGTTGTATTGAAACTTTTTGGGGGTGGTGGGAAGGGATGGGTGGGAAGTCTCAAGTAGATTTGGATACCATTCTACTGGGTTTAGAATTCTCAGGGAAGCTAATATATATATATATATTTATATTGAAGGTGTTGAAAGTTTTTTATTCCCATTACAGAGAGCAGGTTTATGCCTTTTTTTGTATCTACAAGACATCTTCACCTCACTCTAGAACAGCCTGTCTTCCTTTTTGACTTGATTTATAGTTGTTGATCCTGTTTAAAAGGGTTGTTTTGTACTTTCTACTCTTCTACTGGCTCTCTCTCTGTAGCATGTGGAAATCAATGCAGCCCTGAGATGAAACATGCTATTCATAGGAAAGCAGGGACTTAGCCACATGTGAGAGCTTAAAGTCTGAATGATAAGAGAGAGAGCAGGGAAATAGAAGTCAACATTTCTTTTGATGCCCGTGACTCCCCAATAATGTTGAGGCCAAGAGCACAGAATTTAGAGTCTGACATTTTGGGCTTCTATTCTGGGCTTTGAAATCTATGAGCTATGACTAAAGTTTTAGCCTCAGTTTTCTCATTCGTTAAGGGGGATAAAAGGTAACTCAAGATTTGTTATGAGCGTTTATGAGATGATGAATGTAACCCAGTAGAATGCCATTATTTAAAATGTTTTGGATGTAGGTAGAGACGCAAATAAGAAGACATGGACTACTGGTGTGCTGCATCCATAAGTTTCTATTTGGAGATTTTATTTTGAGTTTAAGCTTGTATAGTCAATGGCAGAGACAATGGGATGCGGAGGGAGAAACAGGCTATCAATTCTCCTCATTTGTGCCTGTCCTTAGTGGTTTTCTCAATCCAGGACACATATTTGTAAACATTAGTATAGATTCCAACATCTCCTCCCATGAAATGTCCAACCTCGATTCCCTGGAGCTTGTTTTTGCAGATGACAGTAGCCACGGCTACCTCCTATCAGAAATCAGAGAGAGAGAGAGAGAGAGAGATGGTCACGCAACTTTCTTCACAGGAACACCATCTTGTTCCCAACTTAGGTGAGCCCTGATGAGAAACAATATGCTGGGTCATGAAAAGAGCACTGAATTGGGGGACACAAAGCTTCAGTCCTTTTTCTAGCTTTGCTGTAACTAGCCTGTGTGATCTTGAAAGTCTGAGAATAGCCTCTCGAGAATTATGTGTGAAATGAGTCAAACCCCATTTTTTTGAACTTGTGAAACCAGTTTCAACTTGTAAAGTTTGATTTTTTTTAAAAAAAAAAGATGCCTATTTTTACCATTCTGAACACCTGGCAATGTATTACAAGCTAGAGGTACTACATAGTGCTCTTTCATGAATATACTCTATAAGGAGAGCACATGATTAAGGAACAATGATGTCTCTGCAGGGGCCTTATCAGATTCTGAAAAAATTAGAAATTAAAAAAGCTGTATTGTGGTTAATTAATTAAGTAGACACATAAAAGTAAATGAAAGTTGAATGTAAAGAAAATTTTTTACCCCAAAAATTCGGCTGAATACTTTCACAAATCTAACACATAAGGAGTTCCGGTGGCTCTTTCCTTGTTCAGTTTTCTTGCAGTCTTTATCAGACATCACAGGAGCCTCCAAGTTCTGCCTTAAGTCTGGGTGTCTGCCTGAGGGAAGAGGTGGTAAAAGAAAACATCCTGTTTATCTCACTCTCTTTAAGTCCCGACTGTCTTTTTGTGGAAAGAAAATGGGAAGAAATGAACCCTGAGCACAGGTATGAGAGTTAATCTTGAGGATTTAAAAGTAGTCTTCATGAATGTTTGAAATGCAGAGTTTTCTTTCCGCTCTGTGTCCAGTCTTGGGGGAAATAAGATGTGACCTGACTCAAGTTCTCAGAGGTGTCCTTCACATGTAAAATGAACATGTGTTGGTAGTCGGGCTGTAGCTTCTCTAATGTGAATTGTGCCTCTGAGAATCAGGAATGGTGGCCTCTGTGCAGAGTCAGATGGCTTGGTGACTGCAGCTGCCAAAACCCTCAAGCAGCAGTGGGGCATTAGATACCCTGGGAGTGGAGGAGAGACTCTGTTCAGGTCACTTTCTGCCAGACCACTCCTGTAGTGTCTTGTTTGGGTCTCGAATCATTATCTCCCCACCTCTCTTCTCACAGCTTTGAGGGCATGTATGTTCCTCTTTAAGGAAAACTGATGACCTTAATTTTCTGTGGGAGGTATACTCACCATTGTTTTCCCGGCTCCAGTCCAAACCTGAGAGCAAGCAGACAGTTCCTGGATGGACATTGCTGGTGGCAAGGGGAAGGAGCTGGACTTTTTGGTTTAAGATGGCAGGCTTAGCCAGCTTAATGAGCATGAGGTCATCCTGTGGAGAGCTGTCACTATGGTTCCAGTATCGGATAATCTGGATAGGATTAATTGTCTGCTCTGTCCCATCTCTGATTCTGCTCTTGAAATTTCCCAGCATCAGTTTCAGATTTCTGGAGAGAAAAAGGATTGGAAGTAATCACTATAATCATCATCGTCATCATCACTAAAATATTGAATGTAACTATATGCCAGGTGCTTTATCTGGATTATCTCATCTAACAGTAAGTCTGTACAGTGGATCCCATGTTTATCCCCATTTTACAGATGAAGTAGTAGAGGCACATAGTAGAAATTTTCTCATGATCATAAAGTCAGTAGTGTAACCCTTAGCCATTATGTCTTAATGTAGTGTCCCTTAATGTAGTAGGGAGAAAAATCATGCATATCTAAGAAAATTTTCTATCCTCTCCAGTGTTTACCTATCCAATTGGCAATTTCCATCTTGGTTGAGATAGGAGAATGGAATGACGCAAGTGTTTAATATTTTCTATTTTCTTCACTAGACCCACTAACAACCCCATTCTTCCCTGTTCAGCACTTTTGGATTCAATTCACGTGTGAATTAAATCAGCGGGCTTCTGATTAGGTCTGATTTGGTCAATAAGAAGAGGAATGGTGAGGTCGACGTGTATATCCTCCCAGCACCCTCCTGCAGCATTGCTGTAGATGGGCTGTGTCCTTTGACAATGGTTACCACTCCTGTCAGAGAATCTCTTCATATGGGGGTCTCTCTGTGCTTTCCTTGAAAATGCTCTTTCCCTTGCCATTTTAGGCATATGGGTGCTCAATGCACTTTTCTAAAATTAATTTTGAGGGCATGGAACTGTAATTAGTATTTTCCTGATATCTTCATCTCTTAGGGCTTAGTTTCCTTTTAAAACTCAATTTACCCAATTTGAGTGCATCATCAATGGACCCTTAATTGATAATATGCATTCATATTTCCAGAAAAATAATTGCAAAAACTGATTGTAGATTGGAGAATTATAACATGTAGCACAGGGTCTCTCAATGGCACTATGAAAATTTTTGGCTGAACATTTTGGGGCACTCTGCTGTGCACGATAGGAGTTCAGCAGAATCCTTGCTCTGGCCTCTCCCTTCTAGATGCCTTGTCTTGCTTCCTGACTTTGATAACCAAAAATATCTTCAGATACTACCAAATGTGCCCTGGGGTGAAAAATGCTTCTATTGAGAATCACTGATGTAGAATAATAGTCCCTGTTTCAGGGGATGAGGATGCCCAATACTCACGGTAAGTAGCAATGAGCTGGGGCCAATACCCAGCTGGTTTTGATGAGGACACCCACACAGGGATTGAAGTGAGACTTGAGGTATACCAAATAGGGAGCAGGATCTTCTTTTTGCACAGATGAGTGAGCAGAGAAAAATGTCCCTGAGAAAATAATTAATATTCTTAATTATAAATAAGGAAAAAATAAGATGATAATTTCCCGGTTATGGAACATAGATGATTTTTAAATAAGAATGGAATAGGCAGGAAATGTGACTATATTGGACAATTTTTAAAATAAAAACTAAATCAAAATGGCATATCATTATCTCTAACATTCAGAATAATAATTTTTTGGCTAATATTAATAATATTTAAGAAAGACTAACAAGAAAGACTCACTTAATGCTTACACTACAAATGGACTTTATCTTCTTAAAAAGCAATTCAGAAATAGGCTTCTGGAATCGCAAATTGTTCATAACATGTGACTTAATAATTTCAATTCCATTTTAAAGAGATAATGAGATAATCTTTGTCTAAATATTATAAATAAGTGTGAGCTCATTTTAGCACTATTTATAATAGCTAAATATCATAAACATAAATGTCTAATGCAATAATGTTGGACATTAAAATAAAGAAGCATATGGGGGGTGCCGAGATTGTGGCTCAGGGATAGCATGCTTGCCTGAAATGTGTGAGGCACTGGGTTTGATCCTCAGCACCATATATAAATAAATAAATAAATAAATAAAGGTCCATTGACAACTAAAAAAATATTTTTTTTAAAAATAAAGCATATGCACAAGTGGAATATCACATATATTAAAATTAAATTTATAAAATTAAATGACATTTAATTTAAAATAACAATAAAATCATATATAATTGTCTAAAATCACCAAACAAGAAATAAACCATTCAAATGCAAAAAAAAAGTCTGTGAGTAAATTCAAAGTATTAGCATGTGTTGACTGAGAGGTGGGATAATGTCTATTTTTTTTATACTTCAAAAATTCCCAAATTTTCTAATTTGGACATATGATAACTTTATAAGTCATTTTAAAAATCCCTAGATTATAAAGGGGAGAAAGACTCATTTTAATATCAGAAATGAATGTCTTGGCTACTATCAGTACTTCTGTTGATCCTCCCAATCAATCAGTACTTCTGTTGATCCTCCCAGTGGGCCTCTACCTCACTATACCCTTCTTTGTGTGATCATGACATTAGAAACCCCAAGGGAAAAAAGGGTGAATTATTAATAAAGGCAAGATAAGTTGAATTCTACAAGTCAGTCTGTGGATTTATTTAATCTTCCCAACTCTATAATGTAGGTTGATACCTCCATTTGACTGAAAAAACTGAAGCACAGATGGATTCATTGACTTGCCCAATCCCACACAGCTAGTATGTGATACAACCTGAGAAATGCCTCACCAGCAAATTCTCCAATCTGAAAAACTTCACAGAAGGCAGGCCCCTGATATTAGATCTCTTGTTCTTACCTTTTTCACTCTTTGCATTTTAAAGTTTCAGGAAAGATGAAATAGAGGTAAAAAATGAGTTCTCTGTCTTTAATATTGAGACTTGCCCAGAGATTAACGAAGCTTATGTTTTGGAATAACCAAGTGGGGAATGCTCACTGTTGAGGATTCTCCAAGCAGGTTTGTGCCACAACCTACTCCATAGCTTAGCACTAGAAGGGTATGCTCAGTCTGTCCTGAGAGTTTGGATGGGCTAGACCCTAATTCTGCTCATGACAGTATTTCTTGGCTCTTCTGCACCCTTCACACATGCTGCCACTGCCTTACCCCATCCTATATTAATCTATGGCTTATAGGGCAGAGTAGAACGTTTTAAATACATACCAGCAAGGACACTCAAATAGAAAATAAGTTCCATGATGGTCCAGTTCTTTCCCTGTGAGATCTGGAAGATCAGCAGAGTATAGAATCCTCAGCTCAGTTGTCCACAGACTTAGTGGGTGTTGTCAGGCCTGGAGGCCCTCCGTGGGACTGGAAAGCAGTGCTGGGCATAAACAAGGGAGGAAGATGGCTTCAGGCAGACCTATGGAAACCCTTCTGCTCCAGGAGATTGGAGGAGGAGGATCTGTCTCTATTGGGGCCTTTCAGGAAAGGAAAAACAGCTTAATTCCTTAAATTGCTGGATCCAGTTTCCTCTATTTGCTACTCCTCGGAAAAGCCATCCACTTAACAGTATTTCAGCTGTCTGTGGAAAGGGGAGCTCTAGTTTCAGGACTTAGCTCTTCTACAGAGTTTCTGAGGCCAGGGCTCCGAGGAATAGGATCCTCCACCTTAGCTCAGGGAGACAGGGTCCCTGATGTTTGCCTTGAACTCCTCAATGGTAACTTATATTTTCCTTGGCCCCTCCCATCTTTGTTACACTAGTTTCATATTTCCCTTTGGGTACTGTTTCATCACTCAGATATTATCACTAATTTGGTTTTTGCTGTCTTGATCACCAGTTTGGGGCTAAGGAAAGTAGGAAATGAAAAGCATATAGAATAGTTGTTTTGACAGTTGAGGAATGGTATCCATTCTAGATGACATAGATCTAAGATTTAATGTATGTTGGAGTCAATTCAGAAGGTAGTACCTCGGAATGCTTTTTATGTAACTAAAAGCTTTCTCAGTTAATAATAGACTCCTATAGCCATCTTTGCACAACTGGGAGCACACTAACAGGGGAAAGAGTAGTAACAAATAGCAGCTAATAGTTACTGAGCACTTACTGAACCCCAAGCACCCAACTAGTTATTTATAGACTTGTCAGTGGTTAGTTTATTTCAAGTTAGTCTGAGGTGTGAAATTAATTACACTTTATATCAGTTGAAACCTTTAAAATTTTTTTTCTTTATGTTTTTATTAGTGCATCATTGTTACATGTAGTAGTGGAGTTCACTGTGAAATGTACATATATGCATATAACATAATCTATTCCAATTAATTCCTCAGTATTCCCCCTTACTCTGCTTCTCCCTTCCCTTGTTCCCTTAGCTTTACTCTTCTGGACTTCCTTCTAAATATTTGCATGTCTATTTTTTTCATTGATGCATTATAATTCTACATAAAAGTGGAATTTTTTGTGGTGTATTCATACATGAGTATAGCATAATTTGGTCAATTTTATTCCTGAGATCGTCTCCTTCTCCTGTCCTCCCTTATCCCTTGTTCTGCTGCTTCTCCTCTACTGATCTCCCTTCCATTTTCATGAGACCCCCTGCCACCTATAATTCCCTACTTCTGTCTAGCTTCTGCACATGAGGGAAAACATCCTTGACTTTCTGAGTCTGGCTTATTTCCCTTACCATAATGTTCTTCAGTTCCATCCATTTACCTGCAAATGACATAATTTTCTTCTTTTTTGGGGGGGTACCAGGGATTGAACTATGGGCATTCAGTCACTGAGCCACATCCCCAGCCCTATTTTGATTTTATTTAGAAACAGAGTCTTACTGAATTGTTTAGTGCCTTGCTTTTGCTGAGGCTGGTTTTGAACTCACCATCCTTCTGCCTTAGTCTCCCCAGCTGCTGGGATTATAGATATGCACCACTGTATCCAGCTCATAATTTCCTTCTTTATGGCTGAGTAGAACTCCATTATAGATATTAGACCACTTTTTCTTTACCCATTTATCTGTTGATGGATACCTAGGTTGATTCCATAACTTGCTTATTGTAAATGTGCTGCTATAAACACTGGAATCCATGTATCATTATGTATGCTGATTTAAATTCTTTTGGATAAATATTAACCAGTAGGATAACTGGGTCATATGATGGTTTTATTTTGAGGACTCTCTGTACTGCTTTCCACAGTGATTGTACTAATTTTCAGTCCTACAAACAATATGTAAATGTTCCTTTCTCTCTACATCCTTGCCAGCATTTATTATTATTTATATACTTGATGGTTGTCATTTTAACTGGGGTGAGATGTAATCTCAGTGTAATTAGCATTTCTCTGATTACTAATGATGGTGAATGTTTTCTCACATGTTCATTGGCCATTTACATTTCTTCTTTTGAGAAATGTCTGTTTAGTTCATCTATTGATTGGGTTATTTGTTTTCTCGATGTTAAGATTTTTGAATTCTTTACATAACTGAATATTAACATCACTTTGTTCTTGTTAGGGTTTATGTAAGAGAATCCAATAACCCGACCAGTCTTCCACCCAAAAAGTCCATGGAGATTTGGCTTGGGGTTGTGCTTGCCTCCCTCTTCCATAGTGTGGCACTGGGCATACTTCTGAACAAAAATCTTGCCTTTCTCAATATTATCCATTTAATTCCCTCTTTTGTTTCTAACACAATGAAGGTTTTTTCCCTTAAGATCCAGATGTACCTCTCTCCCTCTCTAAACCTTCTTTTATCCACAATCTGTTGCAATGTCACAACAACCTTAGAAAGAGGAGATAGGTCTGGGCTGGTCCTGCTTTTTTCTGATCTGTGGACGGCAGAACTGAAACTGAATTTAAGTGATTTCCCCAAAGTCACACATATAGCAAACTATAAATAGAAGCTAGGTCTTGTTATTAGATGCTCACAGTTTTTCAACCATAGTCAAACTGCATGGGTCTTATAAAACTGTATAGTTCCTCATGCACACTCCCAAAGTATGGAATGAAAACCAGGCATGGCACATACTGTTCTGAACTTCACAACAAATGTACAGGTGTATTTGGAAGTAGGGCTAGTTTATGAAATTTAAAGCAGGGTGGAATTTTTAAAATTTTGGGAAGAAGTGGGATTAATGAAAACAGGTGAAAAGTTGAGAAAGTGATTGACTTCACTCTGAGGCTGTTTTCCCAGGTTGAAAGGGAGATTATGGGTCATATTGTGAAAATTCATGGCTTGGTTTGGGAGTCTGAAGGCTAAGTACAGAAAAGCAGCATTACTATTTAGAAAGAGATGGCTTTAAGCCAACAAATTCTCAGAAGATGTTGGCAATGGCACATATTCTATGCTCTCAGATAGGTATAGCTATCCCAGAACTCTGCTTTGTCTCTCTGCCAATATTGCACTGTCTTGATTATTCTGACTATACTATAGGTCTTAATAGAAATAGAATGATTTCTTTCCCTTTATATTCTTTTCCAAGATTATTTTAGTTATTCTAGGGATTATGACTTTCCATATATAAATTTTAGTAAGTTTCTCTTTTTATGTAATAAACCTTAATGGAATTTTGATAGGATTTTCACTAAATTTGTAGATAAGACTGAGATAATCAATACCTTTAATATATTGTTTTCAAACCTATGAACCTAGCATGTCATTTTTTTTAGTTCTTTGATTTCTTTTATTAGCATTTTATAATTTTTAGTATCCAGATCCTATACATATATTGTAAAGTATATATCTAATTATTTAATTTCCTTTAGAGTGCTTATAAATGATATTGCATTTTTAGTTTTGGATTCTTTATGTCATTGCTAATATATAGAAATAAGATTGATTTTTGTGTGTTGACTTATATCCTACAACCTTGCTGAACTCACATATTTTAAGGTTTTTCTTTTTTTCTTTTTGTGGATACCTTGGGATTTTCCATGTAGACTGTAATATCATCTATAAGTAGGGATAGATGTATTTCTTTCTTTCCAATTGGTTCATCTTTTATTTCTTTGCCATGCTCTATTTTAGTGGATAGAATTCACAGTTCTATATTGAATAAGAGCTATGCTTAAGGAAAAATGTTACCTTGTTTCATACCTTAGAAGTAAGCATTCAGTTCATTAGTTTCGATATTAGTTATAATTTGTGTAAAAGCTTTTTATCAAATTGAGATAACTATTCTCTTTCCTAGCTTGCTGAGATCTTTCCCCTTAACCTTTGCACATCATATAGAAATGGATCCTGTTTACAAGCCAATAAGTTTGATATGGTAAATAAAGGGCAATAACCCCGGGAACAAGAATGTGTGCTCTGCCTGGCCAGGCAGGTGTTCCTTTGCACTATGGTTCCAATCTTTCCTACAACCTTTTGATTTAATCATGTCTGACCCTCAGCTCAGGAGGAGAGGGGCCAATTTTCTTTCTTTCTTTTTCTGCTGTAGCTTTATTTATAAAATAACTGAAGGATATCATCTAAACTTATTTGACTTCTATTTATATTAAATTTATTGTTTTTATTTGCTCATCCTAGACCCATTCTAACTTCCTGAAGAGATTGAAGTCTGATTATGGGTCTTTCTCTGTTTTTATTGGTACTCTGGGTAAACTGTTCTAATCCCTCTATCTTTATTACCACATACTTGCCTATTCTTTATTTACATATTTATTCTGAAATCACAGCTTTTCTTCTCCAGTCCACCTCCTTCTTTGGAAATATGTAGAACACTAATATTCTGTAGTGTGCTTTAATTGCTATTAAAAACAATACAAATTTGGAAAAGAAATAAGCTTTGGGTTTAGAATTGTTTTATCCATACACCGATGATTCCAGGAGTAGACTGCTATGATTTGAATCTTCAGTGTCTCCCAAAGGCCCATGTGTAGAGACATGGTTTAATAGTTTGACACTATTAAAGGTGTTAGAAACTTTAAGAGGCAGAGCTGTTGGGAGATTTTAGGGTCATTGGGTGTGTGCCCTTGAAAGGGATTGTGGGCTTCTTTGTCACAGTCTTTTTTACTTCTCAGGCATGATTAGCATTTTGTTTCACCATGTTACTACTGATTCTGGACATTGGGATCTTTTGATCTGATGACAATGGAAGCAAAATCCAATCAGGAGGATAAACACATGAGTAAGGATTTTATTTGGGCCAAGATCCAGAAATACATCCATCTGCCTTTTGTCTCTATGGTGGTCTCTGTCTCACTACCATGATGTGACATCATAGGCCCAAAGCAATGGGACCATTTGAGTATGGACAGAAACCTCTAAAACTGTGAGTAAAATAACACAATTCTCTTTATAAGTTTATGTTTCATGAATTTATTATAGTAAATGAAATCTAACACAGAAAAGTGGTACTAAGAAATGAAGTTATTTTTGCTATTCTTACTATACCTAGTGATGTGGAAAAATCTTTGGGATTGGTTCACAGGAAGAATTTAGAAAAATTTGAGAAGTGGGCAAGAGATAGTCTAGAATGCTGTAAGTGCAGCTTAACAGATGATTTTGGTGAGGACTCAAAAGGTCAGAATGATGATTGGAATGAGGACAGTAAAGGCTGTTGATGAAGTTTTAGATGAAAATGAAGACTTTCTTGGGAATTAGATTAGAGGCTACACTTGCTCCACTGTGAAAAAGAATTTGTATATGTTTTGTTCAGGCTACTTTGTGGGAGGCTAAGCTTAAAGAAGATAAAAAAATTATTTTACAGAATACATTTTAAGGCAACAAAACTGGTATTATTGGCTACTTTAGCCAAATTTTCACTGAGAAAGAGGAGCAAAAAGTTGCAGATCAGAAAAGTTTGAAAAAATTGCAGCTTTGTGAAAAAAAGGGGTACATGTAAAGTGCAGCCAAGGAAGGTACAGTTACTCTGGAGACTGGCACCCTTAAAACGAAACCTAGTGTTCTAGTAACAGGATAACAGGAAAGATGCCTGGAAAACATCTTGGAAATTGGCAGCAAAGCTGAAGGCATCATAGGCTCATAAAAGTAGAAATGGAAATTTGTTTCAGAGGCATTTCAGGAAGAGTCTTTTGAGAAAAGATCCTGGGACACCTGTATACCTAAAAGCACCTGGGAAATCACTTCCCTAAGATTTTTTTCTCCAAACAAATTGTTCAAAACCTGTGCAGCTATGGTTCCAGCAAGCCCAGGTACAGCTTGTGCTGGTGGTAGACCTTCACATCATTCACAAGGTGCTGGTTTTGCAGGCCTGTAGAATTCGAGTTATGGGATCATAGAGACCTCTCAAGATTTCAGAGGAAAGTCTGGGAGACCAGGCCATGTGTTATGGGGTTAGAGGTCCCATAGGCAGCCTCTGATAGGGTGGTACTTGGAGCTTTAAGAGTGAAGCAGAAAGCGGTAATAGAGACTCCATTAAGTTAGAGATGACAGAAATGTGGAAAGTCTGTTAAGAGAAACCAAAGGTAGTGTACAAGGTCGACCTGAGGCATGGTCATGGGGCTGCAGCCCACAAGGGAGTTTTTGGGAGTTCACATCCCATCAGAATGTGCCCTAGATACTGATCATAGAGCTATAGAATTTAATGTTTGCTGTCTTGATTTTATGTCTTGCTTCAGTCCAATCCTTCCTTGCTATTTTCTTGCTTATTCCTTTATGGAATGAGAATATTTACTGTATGCCTATCTCACTGTTATGTCTTGGATGTATGTACCTTTTCTTTTGATTTTTAGCGGGTCTCATAGCTGAATTTGCTTGAATCTCAGAGGAGACATTGGGCTTGAAAGTTTGAACAATGCTCATGGAGTTGACTTTGAAGATGGGTAAGGATTGAGTGACTTTGCATTGTAAGAGTGAAATGAACCTATAGGAACCAGGGGGAAAATGCTATGGTTTGAGTTTTGAATGTCCCTCAAAGGCTTTTATATTAGAGGCATGGTCCTGTGGTTTTCACTGTTGGGAGGTGGTGGAAACTTTAAAAAGTGAAGCTTATTAGGAGTTCTTTGACTCACTGGGGGTATACCCTTAAAGGGGATTGTGAGACCCTGAACTCCTGTCTTTTACTCTGCCAGTAGTTCCCCCCATGATGTGCCACCAGAATTCCAAACAATGGTGCTGCCTGATCATGCTTGGACTGTGATCTAAAACTTTGAGTCGCAATAAACCTCTACTCATTATAAGTTGCTCATCTCAGAACTTGTTATAATAGTGGAAAGCTGACTAACACATAGGTGTTATGATTGCTTTTCTGGCATCCACTCTATCTTACCTCTGTTGTGATAAAATCACTTCAAGGGGTATGACTTTCTTGACATAATCTTATAGAAAAGAGATCTTTATTTGCTGGATATATGATGAAATTTGGTTATTAAACATAAATAACATGATTGAGAGAACATCACAATGAGTACTTTTCTAGGCAGTGTAGCTTGTGAATGAGATATCAGAATCACTGCTGTCATCTTGTAGTCATTGAGAATCTTATCCAAGGATGAAGCATACCCACAGAGAAATTAGGATGAGAAAATTGTCCATAAATATAGCTGGAGTTCTCATGAATCTGTACCAGAATCTAGGTCTTCTTAATAGATAGTTGTATGTAAATCATCTAATCAATCTCTCTCAGTGTGTAGGACAATTTGAGTTGGGTGTTCTGTTGCTTATAACTAAAAAAGTCTCAAATGATGCAGTTTTTAAAAACTTTTCTATCTCTGCCAGAAATTGAAATCAATGATTGCTAGGTGTTTTATATATTTATTCTTATTAATTTTTATGGAATATTGTGAGGTCAGATTTATTGGACACAAAACTTCTGCATTGCATCAGAAGATGAACTGCCTTTTTCCTTCCTTCCTCTTAGACCACACTGTTGTTTCTTTTCTGGACTTCCCAAGCTGGTGGGAATCTGAGCTAAAGCTCTGGGCATGACTGGCTCTCATATCTATAATCTGAGCCTAACCATGCCAATCTAAATATGCTGCTCTCTAATGTGTATAAAAAGGCACACTTGCAGACTTTGGTTTGCTTCCTGACTGACTGTCAAGGAGAAGATTATATTGTAATGAAGTCTGAGTAGTTAAATCCTGGGGGTGAAACTTGCTCAATGAGAAATGAGAAAGGAAGGGACAATAAACTTCCACTGTTATTTCTCTGCGATGGGTTGCTCTGAGATGTGGCTTTGACTTTTACATCTTCCTATTGCTTTGTTTCGTGTCTCTCTTTGCTTCACTTTCACTTCTTCTTTACCCTTACTTCTCTGGATTTGTAATTTTCAAATGGTGTCAGTTCTTTAATTCTTGCCTTTGCTTCCCCAAAACCATCTTTATATCAGTAAAGTAACCAAAGTTCATGATTTACTTGTTTGAAATCAGCTAGGAACAGTCCTTGTATTTGAATTTTAAGGTCCAAAACTCTTTCCACTCTAAACCTTTAAAAAAGTACATTGGACAAGAGAAGATCTTCATTTATGTGAGGTAAAGATGATGGGGATTGATATTTAGAATCAGATCTGGTTTCCAAATCTAACACCACTATTAATTAGCTGTGTGTCTGAGGAAAAAATTATTTAACCATTCTGAATCTCAGTATTGTCATTCCAAAAAAGGGAATAATAATAGCTAGTAGTGACAGCACCTTGATGTTTGCCTGTAATCCCAGTGACGCAGAAGGCCGAGACAGGAGGATGGCGAGTTTCAGGTCAGCCTCAGCAATTTAGTGAGACCCTCAGCAATTTAGCAAGATTCTATTTTAAAAAAGGACTAAGTCTGTATTTCATTGGTAAAGCATCATGGGTTCAATCCCTAATACCCACCCCCTCCAAAAAAGAGGAAAAAAGAAAAAATAAGCAAACAAAAAACTGGAAACTAAGGGCTCAGATTATGGGGTCAGGCTGCCAACAATTTAATCTTAGCTATATTACTTACAACTAATGAAAATCTAGAGTATATTACATAACCTCATGATCAAGAAATTAAATTTTTAGGTATATATTTGTATCAACCTTAAAAATAAAGAGAAGACAGTAAAAGACCTTGTTCTGAAATGTCCCTTTCCCAAAGACCTGGTCAAGCTAAGGGGCAATAAGAGTTTATATGGACTAGAATATCCAGATAAATATGGTTTTGATGGACAATGTCTCTTTCTTATACACATCATAAGCATGTGTAGTATAATCTGTAGAACTGCTTTCTTGCATGCAGGCCAGGACAGCTGCTTTGGAGGAATGCTGGTTATGCAAGGAACAAAGCAGACTAAACAAACTAATGATGTCACTGCTTCTGTAGAATAACTTATAAACCCCTGTCTGTAGTACCTGGTGTAGAACCGAGGGCACCGTAGAGAGGACAAGAACCATTCATCTTGCTGGTTGCTACTAGACAAAGTTTTGAGAGGGACAGAGATACAATTTTCTGTAGCAGTATCTTGAGGGATGGAGGCATTATTTGGTGAAGCAACTTAAGGAATGGAGATGCTGTCTAGCCTGTCACCACTGGACCCTCCCTGTAAACATTTTTCAACAGACCTTATGCCTTGCACGGCATAACTGATGTTTTCTTTGATCTCTCAGCACCCTTTCCCACTATTCTAGTGCAGCTGGACTGTGGGCAGGACAATACACAAAAAAATTGACAGAAAAGTCCTGAAGAAACATACTTCTGTGTTCCTAGAAGCATTATTTATAATAGCTAAAACATGTAAGCAACCTAAGTGCCCACTGATGGATGAGTTGTTAAATAAAATACTATATATATTATATTATATATTTAAATATATTATATATTTATATTTATTTAAATATATTATATATATTTATATATATTATATATTTAAATAAAAATATATATTTTATTATATATTTAAATATATTATATATTTATATGTATTTAAATAAAATACTATATATATATATATATATAAATATAACTGTTATTCATCCTTGAAAAGGAAGGAAATTTTGACATATGGATAAAGTTTAACTAAGTAAAATAAGAAAGTCACAAAAAAGACAAATACTGTATGATTTCACTTGTATATGGTACATAGAGTGGGCATATTTATAGAGAAAGAAAGTAGAGTGGTAGCTGCCTGAGGTTACTGTAGAGCAGGGAGTGGAAGTTAGGGTTTAGCAGTCATGAAGTTTTTTCAGTTTTGCAAGATGGAAAGAGTTCTGGGGATTGACGGCACAGCAACGTGAACATGTTTGATGCTTCTAAACTGCATACCTAAAAATAATAAAATTAATGCTATATATACTTTAACACAATTAAAAAAAGAACATGAAATTTCATTGCGCAGGTGAAATGCAGGGAGTTGGGAATAGCTATGAGAGCCCATGTGAGGCATTTCTGTTCAATTTTTAACTTGTTCCTAGTTTTATAAATTTTGTTCTTTCTTTGGCCCAAGATAGTCTTTCCTTTCTTGCCTGGATAGTCTTCTCTCTGTGAGGGAAATTCTGACCTAGACAAGGAGAAACCATGAATTCATGAAGTCAGGGGAAGATTCAGTTGCAGTATTCAAGACACCAACCTGTTTTCTGATGTCCAATATGGCCTTAGTTAAAACCAGAGACTATTTGTAGGAATGATCTAGGATCTGATTTAAGGAAGTTGGTTCTGAAAATAGTCCTGAGAGAAAGTGTCTGATACATTCTGCTTGAATTTCCTCATCTGCTAGTAGCTTTCGTTTACATTTCCGCAGATCTTGTCACTTGATCCAATACAGATTCTCCAAAGACAAGATTCCTGGGTAGCTTCAGCACAGTTTGTATGTGGATAAGGACCTTTGGAATGTGTCCTTACTTCACTCTGTGATTACTGAGTCTTGATATGTTATTGTCATTTTTAGGATCTTGGCAGGTTTAACACTGAAATATTAACATCTTCTGGAAAAATGGATGAATCCAATATAATCTCATTGCAAATGATTATAAATTGATATAAAAATCATGTAATTTTTTGAGGGACAATATGATAAAAGAAAAGTTTAACTTAGTTGTTTTAAATTATATACTTATAAAAATTTAAAAGTATGTATGTGAGGATTATATTGAAGTGAAAAAGAAAAACCTTGGAAACAATTTTAAATAGAGAAATGGGTAAAAAAAATGCCACATTCTTAAAGGAAATAGTAAGAAATTAGTTTAAATGATGCTGCATTAAGAGATTACAATGGGTCTGTCTGTACAGTTTCCTGTAGGAGATTGGCAGAAAGATTGGCAGGAAGTTCTCATTTCAGTTAACCTTGTGCAGATCCTAGAAATGACACTGACATATGAGGAGTCACTAATCATATTGTGATATAAGAACACATCACAGAGGTCTTCATCCCCATGGGAACTGTGACAGATGCTGCTCAGAGTGTCTCTGTGTTAGCATCGACTTGCTGGCCTCTGAGCAGCAGTGTTGGTTGTGTGATGACTATTGGAGAAATGTGAAGGCTGCTGCAAATAAGGAAATCTGAGGAGGATGGGGCTCTGTGAGAACCCTTATTGCATAAATGACTTCTTTAATTCAGGGCATGGTTCAGTTTAATAGACACCCTTCAAGCATTGTTTTAGGCCCCACTGGTTGAGTAGGTAATTCAGAAGTAGTAAGGATTATGAAACAGCAAAAACCCATTTGGAAAGAATTTTTTTCAGGTTCTTTAAAGTTTAGTATATGCCTATGCTATGATCCAGCAATTCTGCTCTTAGGAATTTACTTAAGAAAAATGAAAATATATCTTCACAAAGATTTCTGATAGAATGTTCACAGTAGTTTAATTCCTTGAGCTAATGACTGCATAAAACCAATATTTGTGAATGAGAGAATGGTATAGTTGATTCTCATTATTCAGAGGTTTACATCTATGAATTTACCTACTCACTAAAATTTATTTGTTACCTCAAAGTCAATACTTGTAGTTCTTCCAAAAGCATTTGCTGATATGTGCATATTTGCACATAACTGTGAAAAATTTGAGTCATCTTGTGCATACATTCTCAACTGAGGTGAAAGGAGGCAATGCTTTACCTCCTTGTTCCTATTTGCGTACTATAAACAACTATCCCTTTCATGGTTCAATGCTATTTTTTCCTGGGTATTTTTTGTGTTTTTTTTCTTTGTTAGTGACTATGTTATCTAAAATGGTCTTTAAGCATAGTGCCAAGAGCAAGACATCAAAGGATACATACTGTCTGATTCTATCATATAGTGCTTTAAAATAGCCCCAAATAATCATTTAAAGGAATCCCAACAGTGATTGACTTAGTACAAGGGGGTTAACTGGGAAAGATTGCAATGAAATTGTAGCTGTATTTTTCCCTTTATGTATTATTGAATTCTATTGGCTACCTTTTTACTCAGAATTTTTATATTTATGGCTAAGTATTGACCTTTAATTTTCCTCTATTATAAAGTCTTTGTCAGGTTTTAGCACCATGCCAATTTCAGTCATCATAAAAAATTTTAGTCATATTTTTCTGTTTTGTGGAAAATTTGCGTATTCATCACTGGGAGCACTTAGAAGTTGCTTTTGTGGGAACGTTTTTAATTACAGGTTATTGTAGGCTGAATTAACGCCCTTTGCCCTGCCACCTAAAGACAGCCACATTCTAATCCATGAACCTGTGAATTTACTGGAGTCCTTGGCCATAGACCTGACTCTGGGGATCTTAACAAGTCAGATCTGGCCACCTGCTGCCTTGAAAGCAAAAACTGATGGTGAAACAGGAAAGGAGCCTATTTCAGTTTGGCCAGATTGGGAAGACAGCTGGTCCAGAAAACTATCTTTCCCATTCTGACAACATCTCCAAGATTATATTCTTGATTATTTATTCCTTGACTCTGCCAAATGGTTAGGAACAGTTGGGAATCCTTGCTCTTGCATTCTCAATGTGATGGTTAATTTCATGTTTCAACTTGACTTAGGCCATTGGGCCCCAGACTGAACACTGTTTCTGGATGTGTCTGTCTGAGATGGTGTTTACTGAATTATTATTTAAGCTGGTGGACTTAGTAGTCCCACTCAGTGGGTGGGCATCATTCAATCATTGAGGTCCTGAGTAAAACAAAAAATGGAGGGAAGAAAAGTTTCCTAAAGTAACGATGCTTGAACGGGTATATCTCATATCACTTTTTACTGACCTGGGACTCAGATTTACCCCATTGACTTCTCTAATGCTAAGTCTTTAAACTTGGACAGAATTATACTTTCACCTTTCCTGGTCCTAAGGTTTCAGGTGGCAGACAGATCATGGGATTTCTCAGCCTCCAAGATGGTATGAGCAAATTCCTCATGACAAAAATATTTTTTGTATATATCACCTATTGGTTTTGTTTATCTGGAGAACTCTGACTCAAATACCTTCATGTACCATAGAAATTTCTTATGGTTTGGATATGAGGTGTTCAAAAAAAGCTCCTGTGTTAATAAAGGAATGTTTGGAGGTGAAATGGTTGGCCTATGAGAGCTAAAGTCTAATCTGTCTATCCTAGTTTGAATGGACTGGGTGGTGAATTCAGGTAGGTGGGGCATGGCTAGAGGAGGTAGGTCACTGAGGATGTGACCTGTAAGGTGCAACTTTCCTGTGGTCCCTTTCCCTTACTTGTTCTCTGCTTTTTGATCTCACCATGAGTTTAGCAGTTTTCCTCTGCTGATCCCTTCCCCCACGATGTACTGCTCTCCTTGGGCTAAAAGCAATGGAGTTGGCTGTGCACTGAAATCTCTGAAACCGTGAACCTAAAATAAATTTTCCCTTCTTTATGTTGCCTTGTTGGATATTTTCATCATAGTGTTGAAAAACTAGTCAAAATACACTGTACAAGCTAGGTGTGGTGACGCAGGCCTGTAATCCAAGTGGCTTGGGAGACTTAGGCAAGAGAATTGTGAATTGAAAGTCAGCCTCAGCAAAAGTGAGGTGCTAAGCAACTCAGTGAGACCCTCAGTGAGACCCTAAATAAAATACAAAATAGGCTGGGGATGTGGCTCAGTGGTCAAGTGCCCCTGAGTTCAACCCCAGTACCCCCACTAAATACACTTGTACATTATTAAACCTGGATTATTTAAGCCACTATAGTATAATTATTAACATATTCATATGTTTCTCAAAGTTAGGATTGAGCTCTTTAAGAACTGGTACTATATTTAATTATATCTTCTCATCTCCACTGAGGGAAAATTAACTAGCATTTGGTAGCATTCAATAAATGTTAATAGATTATGGATTCAGTTGTTTAAAGACATGAAAAAATGACTTTAAAAGTAGTCTATCTTACTTGTAGATGAAGAAATGCCATAAACATAACTTGTTTTTTTTTAACAAAACATTTAAAAACAATATTACCTTTCTAAAGAAGATGTAAAGAGTAACTTGATGAAAAGAGTATTATTAATTAGATTTTCACTGATTTGGATACACTATTGCAATCATACTGACTAATAATTCACTGTTGTATAAAGTGCAATTTCTAGTGAAAGTCCTAGAGGTCAAACTTTAATTCTATACTGTTAATGTGATAAGGGGTTACTTTCATTATAAATAGTCATCAGACTTACTATGGAGAGGAGAATAGAGAAAGTTATCCCTAGAAAGTTAAAACCAAATCCTGAATGGGAAATACTGAGAATAGGTCCAAGCCTGGTGGGTCAGAGCACTGACAGTGAAGATCAAAAGGAAGGGGCTTAAAAGTGCCGGATGCGGATGCCTGAGGCATCAGTTTGGGAAACTCTTGGGAGGCACTTTGAAGTGGAATGTGAATAGTGGGAACCTTGAACATGAAGGGAAAGTAAGTGGTGAAAATTTAGAGTCTTACAAAATATAAGAATTTAGGGAAGTATGAACTCATTCACTCCAAAATAGCATTATTTATTAAAGAATATGCAAAATTTGATGCACATTTTGTCTACTAACAAAAACCATTAAGAACTTCCAGTAAGAAACATGGAAAACTGTCCAGACAATGAAATTCCCTGTGTAGAAAAAAGTCTTCTTGCTGAATCAGGAAATTCCAAAATACTTTAAAGCAATAGAAAATAATAAACATATAACACCTATAACACACTAGAATAAAAGGGCAAAAGTAAAAATTTCTATTCAAAGATATTTACCAAACAACTTCAAAAATTGAGGAGAATTCTAAAATAAATCTCCAACATGAATTAACCATAATCAAAAAGCATTTACCATTATGAAACAACTTTGAAAGTCAGAAAAAGTTTAAAAAACTCAGAATAGAAGTGTATAAAAACATGAGTGTGAAAAAAATGTAAGTCAGTTAAGGGAAATTGAAAAGCAGTCAAAACTATCTCAGAAACAACATGACCAAGAAGGGCAACATTTGAGTGAGAATATGAAAAACTGAGAAGAGGAATGAATACAATTTAAAAAAAGGAAGCAAAAATAAGATTAAAAAGAGAAATGATTACTGGAAATGTGGTAGATAAAAACTAATTAAAAAGAAGTATAATCAATTGCAACCCATGAATCTTGATGGGAGCCTTGATTTTAAAAAATTGTAAATGAATGCATTTGGAAATCATTTTGGAAAATTTGAGTTTAAAATATACATTTTATAATATTGAAGTAATGTTAATTTTGTCATGCATGTTAATGATATTGTTGTAATATAGAAGAATGTCCTTGCTTAACAGAAAGCATCTTCTCAATATCAGAAGCATAGTAGTAGATACTTAATACCTGTTATACCTTTAACTAACCAGAATTCAAATGAATTAAGAGCACAAAAATTCACCAATCTCTGAAAATCACTTAGATTACTTTGGCAATAATTTAGTCATATAAGAAATTGAAGTCAACTCAGATCTTCAGCTTTTGAGATACTATAAAACAACTGGACACCTAGAGTTGGCCAATCAGGATATTGAAAAGTCAGGATTCCATGGCATGATTATTGGGATTAAAATATTTTGTATAGAAATTTTAAGGTCTTAGTTCGATTATATTAAATAACTATTCTATGTAATTCAGAAGGCAGAAATTGGAAATTTAGTTGGATTAAGATTTGACAATAAAATTGAACAAAAGGAGCTCCCTCCTACCACTGTTTGCCATGCCCAGTGATGGCTGAGCCAGTTTCAGTTCCCACCAATTAGTAACATCTTGGGGAAGGTTTCCACACTAGGTGAGAGATGGTCCTGGATGATCTCCGTAGTATCTTCTAATTTGTAGTCTTTAACTCAGCCACATAACTCTCATGTTTGGAAATGTAATTCCTGGATGCCATTCTGCCAAAATATCAGAATCCTTAGGTTCCATCTAGCAAGGTGGATTTCATATTTTTGCCTGTTATGCAAATGTAACTCCAGGGTCTCTCACAAGACATTACATATATCAATGGTATCTGGCCAATAAAGAGAAAATATGAAAGGATCAAAGAATCTAAGAATCATTGTCATCATTACAGGTTTTTTCCCAGCCTCTAACACCCCTTCCCTACAATTCTAATGAAGTTATAAAAGCTGAACATTTTGGTCTGTTTTACTTAGTAAATTAATATGAAGCTCAAGTTCAGATTGCTGGGGGGTCTACCGTGAGGATTATCTTGAGAAGAAGGACTTGGAAATCACCAAGGAGAAGAATTTTAGAGAATGAATAGCAAATGCTTCATAAAATATTTCTTAACTAGGGTCCTTCAGGCCCTAAGATTAGGAAAACATCTTTCTAATAGGTCCCTAATATATTTTTATTTTATATTAGTCTAACTATGAGAGTTGTTTCTGTGTGATATTGTGTGATAACTGGGCAATTGTTTATGCTAAATCAAATTTCCAAAACCCAAAAGTCAAGAACTTCATCACTTGAGAAAGAGAGAGCAAGAAAAAGGTTTTGTGCTTGATTTGTGATGAGAAGGTTATGATTAAGAGGTTGGGAGAGTTATAGGAGAATCTCTCAAGAGAGAAATCTGAGTGATTTTATGTCCTGACATATTAATAGAAGCCTAGTAAACTTTTGTCCTTTCTAAGGAGAAGATAATTGTTTTAATTCCTTACAAAGTTTTCAAAGTGAGGAAATAATTAGTCTCTTGGGAGTTTATCAGTGCAGAAGAACATTTCAGGTGGAGGAAAATGTTTTCCTGATTTAGAGATGCCTCCCATATTGCTGCAAGTGATAGAATAACACTCCTTTCTTATGGCTAAATGAAATTTCATTTGAATATATAACACATTTTCTTTACTTATTCCTTTGTTGATGGAGATCTAGATTGATTCCATATCTAAGCTTTTGTGAATAGGCATGGACATGTAGGTATCTGTTTGTATACTGATATTATTTTCTTTGAATAGGTACCTAGGAGAGGGATGGCTGGATCATATCATAGATCTATTTTTATTTTTTGAGGAATCTTTATATTATTCTCCATATCGACTATATTAATTTATATTTCTACCAACATGTATGAATTCTCTTTTTTTCCTTATTTTTTTCCAGCATGTACATTATGTCTTTTTAATAATAGCCATTTTAACTGGGGTGAGATGATATCTCACTATGGTTTTTATTTGCACATCTCTGATGGATAATGATGTTGTACATTTTTTTCATGTAATTGTTGGCCATTTGAATATCTTCTTTTGAGAAATGTTCACTTTTATCATTTACCCGTTTTTAATTGGATTATTTATATTTTCTGCAGCAAAATGTATGGAACTAGAGAACATTATGCTAAGTGGAAAAAGTCAGACACAGGAAGAAAAGTACTTTTCTAAAGTTGATCTAAATGTAGAATAATTATTACTAGAGATTGGGAAGGGAGAGAAGAAGAGATAGAGGGAGAATTGAATTATCGTGCCAAAACATGAATAGAAGTAATAAGTTTTAATGTTGTACAGCACAGTGGGGTGATTATCATTGATGATAAACTAGAAGGGAGAGACCCAAGGCTCCAGAGTAACGTTAAGGAAATGGAAAATTTAATTACTCTTACTTGATCAATACACATTATATACACATATTAAAACATTACATTGTATTTCATAAATATGTTCAACTATTATGTTGAAATTTAAAAGGAGATAAGAATGTTAATTCACTACCCTGATTTGATCATTCCACATTGCATATATACATCAGATTGTCACACTATATGCTATAAGTATGTATAACTGAAATAATAATAATTAATTTAAAAAGAGATGCCTCCAAACGTTTACAGATGCTCCAAGATGGAGAAATATCCATCTACTTTCTATTGGCATTTAGAGAAGACCCTAAATTAAAAATTTAGCAGTCATATGTTAGCTAGAGATTAATATCCATAGGTTCTATTCCTAAAAAATTCGTGTGTATACATACTCACATGTACCCCATCTTTCCACCTCCAAGCTCAACAGCAGAAACCTTGGGTTAGTGAATATCAATGCACTGTAGACAAGCATGATTTAAATTGTGAGAGAATCCTTTTATAATTATAATGTCAATGGTGCTGATGTCTGAAGAGACCTAATCTCATTCCTTTTACCATTTAGGGCACATTATTTGCATCTATTCTCTATTTTCAAATCCTAACCCATTTGCAAGTTTCAATCTAGTTTAAGAAAACTGCGAATCTTCCAAAGCTCTGTGGCCTGAGTTATTCATATAGCATTCTTTCCCATGACTTTGGGATCACCAAAGAGATTTTAAAGGAGATGCTTTTCCTACATTTGTTATTTCCTTATTACTTTCCACATCTCCCCTACAGAAGATCCAGATCCAGATCCAGGACATTCTCCCCTCTGGCCCAAATTAGATCACATTACTTCATCTGAGTGCTATAGTAGCTCCCATATGGCCTAATAAATCTGGGATTAGAAGGCCCGTCTGTCTATTTCTCAGGAATCTTGGTCCTCAATGGTGCTTTATCCCCTGCCTTCTAATCCCAAATCTTTTATTTACTCAATAAATCATCTATGCATTCATAGATTTGTTTTATTTTATTTTATTTTTTTATTGGTTGTTCAAAACATTACAAAGCTCATGACATATCATCTTTCATACATTTGATTCAAGTGAGTTATGAACTCCCATTTTTACCCCAAATACAAATTGCAGAATCACATCAGTTACACATTCACAATTTTTACATAATGCCATATTAGTGACTGTTGTGTTCTGCTGCCTTTCCTCCCCTACTATCCCCCTCCCTTCCCCTCCTATCTTCCCTCTCTACCTCATCTGCTGTTGTTCAGTTCTCTCCCCTGTTCCCCCCCCCTTTCCCCTCGCAACCTCTTATATGTAATTTTGTGTAACATTGAGGGTCTCCTACCATTTCCATAAGCTTTCCCTTCTCTCTCCCTTTCTCTCCCCCCACTCATCTCTGTTTAATGTTAATCTTTTCCTCATGCTCTTCCTCCCTGTTCTGTTCTTAGTTGCTCTCTTTATATCAAAGAAGACATTTGGCATTTGTTTTTTAAGGATTGGCTAGCTTCGCTTAGCATAATCTGTTTTAATGCCATCCATGTCCCTGCAAATTCTATGATTTTGTCATTTTTTAGTGCTGCATAATACTCCATTGTGTATAGATGCCACATTTTTTTAATTCATTCATCTATTGAAGGGCATCTAGGTTGATTCCACAGTCTAGCTATTGTGAATTGTGCTGCTATGATCATTGATGTGGCAGTATCCCTATAGTACGCTCTTTTAAGATCCTCAGGGAATAGTCCGAGAAGGGCGATAGCTGGGTCAAATGGTGGATCCATTCCCAGCTTTCCCAGGAATCTCCATACTGCTTTCTAATTTGGCCTCACCAATTTGCAGTCCCACCAGCAGTGTACAAGTGTACCCTTTTCCCCACATCCTCGCCAACACTTATTGTTGTTTGACTTCATAATGGCTGCCAATCTTACTGGAGTGAGATGGTATCTTTTTTTCTCAGCAAGAGAAACAATAAGAGAGGTAAATAGAGAGCCTACATCCTGGGAACAAATTTTTACCCCTCACACTTCAGATAGAGCCCTAATATTCAGCATATACAAAGAACTCACAAAATTAAACAATAAGATAACAAATAACCCAATCAACAAATGGGCCAAGGACCTGAACAGACACTTCACAGAGGAGGACATACAATCAATCAACAAGCACATGAAAAAATGCTCACCATCTCTAGCAGTCAGAGAAATGCAAATCAAAACCATTCATAGATTTGTAAAAATAGAAATATTTGATTCTTTAGATTATAATCCAAACTACATTATGTAATTTATTACTCAAATTGTTCCACTTTTTACATTGAGAACTGAATATTTACGTCCTTTCAAAATTCATTTATTGAAATGTAATCTCCCATGTGATAAGTATTTGGAGGTGTGGGATCTTTGGGAAGTGATTTTAAGAGATCCTGAAACCCCCTTTTCTCCTTCTGCTATCAGCTGATAACAAATCTGCCAACACCTTGATCTTGAAGTTCCCAGCCTCTAGAACTATGATAAATAAATTTCTGTTAATCACAGGCCATCAAATCTATGGTGTTGTATTGTAGTAGCCTGAAATGACTAAGAGGGGGGCTTTTTCAGGTTGGATCCTGCACCCCTTTGACAGAGGTGAACACCTTTGTAATCACCCCCCTCCCTCAGATCAATAAGTAGAACTTTCTTAGCCTTAGAAGCCCATCCATGGGTCCTGTTCTAATTGTAGTCCTCATGTCCTTAGTTGCAACTACAATCTCAACTTTTAAGTGATTACCTCCTCATATTCCTTAATCATGCAAAGTGAAATAAGCCAATCCCCAAAAACCAAAGGTCAAATGTTTTCTCTGATATTTGGATGCTAACATATGATAAGGGGCAGGGGAGACTAGAAGTTCAGCAGACTGGGAATAAAGGGAAGGGAGTAGGGATAAGAATAGGAAAGACAGTGGAATGAATCTGATGTGACTTTCCTAGTACATATATGAATACACCACAGTGTATCTCAACATTGTGCATATCCACAAGACTGGTATCCTCATTAGAAAAAGATTATTGCTGTGGGTATATACGTGATTGCATGTCCAATGTAATTCTGCAACCTGTACACTCAGAAAAATGAGAAATTATATTCCATCTGGTTCAAATGTATGCTGTGTCAAGATTATTATACTGTCATGCTTAACTAATTAAAACAAATTTAAAAAAAGAAAAAGATAAACTCCATGTTTGTATAAATATGTCAAAATAGACTCAAAGTCTATTTTAATTAACAGATTCTCTCTATGGCACTTTCATTTCTTTCTAATATATTGATTAAAGAAGCCATATGTCTTGACATAAAACTTACATAACCTGGCTTTTGTTGATTCCATCCTTGTGATAACAGTTGAACATGTCTTTCTGTTCTTGCATTGCTTTCTGTGACTAGTTAGTTTCAGAGGCTTGATCCAATTTTGATCTAATTAATAATAAATATCATCTTTGAAGGTGACTATGTTTTAAAATATCATTATAAACTCTGATTTAAATGTATTTGATAGTTTTCAAGTAATTGCAATTATTCTATTTTTTGAAGTGCAACTTTATTGTTGGCCAGTGGAAGTTTTCTTCAATTGATTTCTTCATATTTTTTATGTGACTCTAGTAATTTTTGGTATCTGGTGTGATAAAATGTTCCAAATTCATCTTGTAGATTTTCTGTCCTAGATTTGGAACCACCCATTTCTTTTAGAAGCCTCACTTTCTCGTATCAGGAAATAGTATTGGAAGACCACACTCTGGGCCTAGGAATGCTCATTGTTAATAAATTACTAAATGTTCCTAGGATATTCTAGTGTACAGAGTCAGAAGATGTATGATAGGCAGATAGCTATGAGTCTATGTAAATTAGAATTAAATTATGAGGCTCTAGAGATTTTAACTAACCTTTTCTATATTTAGAATTAGAATATTCTGTAATTATTCATTTATTTTGTCTCATATACACAATAGTCTAAAATACTGTACTATTATGACCTATATGACTATTGAAAATGTTGAAGAACATTTTGTATATGCTCACTTCATTCTTTTATTTAAATTGTTATACAATATTTACATTGTTAGAGCTCATATCTAGTGCAAAAGATTATTGTTAATCTCCCCAGTGTAAATGGGCTTTTAAAACAATATGTACTAATATAGATCATGGAAGAAAAGATTAAATTCAAAAATAGCAAAATTAATATTTCTACATGACAAAAAAGATTTCATCTAAAAAGCAATAAAAAACCCAGATTTACAAAAGATATCTTCAACATACATATGATAATATAGTTCAGGTACACATAATATCTAAAGAATATTTCATTAAGAATAAATATATCGTTACAAAATTGTTCAAGGCCCCCGGACAAGAAAAGTTCTCTACTCAGCTTTAAAAACACTATAAATTGTCTGGACTCACTAAAGATTCTTCTGCCAAGAAATTGTCTGTTACATTGAGACGCTTTCTTGAGAACTAGAGGCAGGATTATTTCTTTTGATTTTGAAATAAGACGTTATTATAAAATAGAACTCAAAGCAATATGAAGATCAATTCTATAGTCTCTCTCCCAGCACTATTCCTGAGTCCCATTCCATTCATCATATCCGAAGGAAACCAATTTTCTGAGTTCCCTCCCAGACTTAACATACATAAGTATGAACAAAAACTAATTTATGCAACTATGTGCAAGTATGAACATAAACTAGTGTTTGCCTTTTTTTCCATACAAAAAGCTAACTCTTAAGCAAAACTTTCTGCTCTTTGCTTTATATATTAGACATCTTTTAATGACACAGAAAACATCCTATTCTTCTTAGAGTCTTGTGATATTCAACTGAAGGGAAGTTCCACAATTATTTTTACAGTCACTTTGTGATGTTCATTTGGATTGCTGCCAAATTGTGTAATTACTTGTGTCCTGATGTAGAAGTAGTCTCTAAATTATATCATAGAGTACAGAAGTATTAAGAATAATGGGTGTGAGAGGAACAGGGGCTAGGATAGGGAAATATTGGAACTGAGACATGGATTTAGGGGAGCTTAGTATAGTGCTAGAAGACAGTGTGGTAAACTTGGTTCTTATGAGAGAAGGGAGTAGAAAAAGGAATACAGAAATGAATCTATAATCTCTTAGAGACATGAAATGGAATCAGAAAAGAAAGTAGAAAGGACAGAGTATGGAGTGGAGAAACTAAGGGAGCAATGAGGAGGAAGGTGCCCTGTCAGAACTGAAGAATGTGAAGCACAGGGCGAGGGATCTGAAGCTGCCTCCTCTTCTGTCCTCTCTGTATTCTCCCTTCAGCCCAGGAACATAGATTTGAATGTTCTAAAATGCATATATCCACACTTGCCAAATTTATTTTTTGAAATGTATTATGATTATATAAGTGTGTTCATTTAAAAAACAAGAGGGTTGGGGTGTAGCTCAGTGTAGCATGCTTGCCTAGCATACCTGAAGCCCTGGGTTTCATCCCCCAGAACAACACCACCAAAAAAGCCAAAATAATGATAATAAAGTGATCTCCCATGTAGGAACTATCTAGTTATAATTTTGAGTATGATAAGAACCATAGAATTCTCTTGCAGATGAGAATGAATATGATAAGAATTAGTATTTTTAGATTACTCAAGTCCATGGTAGATTGTCCCTAGGACAGAGCTAATCCTTTAGAAGTCGACAACAGCGTTTGATGCCATGCTGAAAGGCCTGTATGAATTTGTCATTGCGGAGGGTAAAGATGAAAGGGTTCAGGAAAGGGGTCACCACTAAAACCAGCAGTGATGCTACCCTGTTGTACTCAGCCGCCTGCGTTTGCTTGGGTTTCACATAGAGGAACAAGCAGCTGCCATAGCCAATCACAACATAGGTAAAGTGGGAGGCACAGGTGGAGAAGGCTTTCCTCCGGCCCGAGGCCGAGGGGATCTTGAGGATGGTGGAGATGATGTAGGTGTAGGAGATAATAGTAGGGATCATAGAACCAATGATGATGAAAACAGCCATCAGAAAAAGAATAAATTCCATGAGAAGAGTATCATCACAGGACAGTTTGAGCAATTGTCCTCTGTCACAGTAAAAATGGTCTAGCAGATTTGATTCACAGAAAGTAAGCTGGAATGTGGCATAAACTGGCCAAATTTGAAAAAGGAATCCAAATACCCATGACACAATTACCATCCAGAAACAGGTGTGGCTATTCATGATGATATTGTACCTCAAAGGGTTACAGACAGCCACATAACGGTCCACAGCCATCACTCCTATTAATGCCAACTCTGAGCTTCCCAAAGAAAGGTACAAATATAGTTGTACACAACATGCAGTCAAAGATATTATCTGAGTCTTTAGGAGTAGCAGTCCTTGGAGCATAAAAGGGACAGCAGTGGATGTGATCAGGATCTCCAGGACAGAGAGGTGGCCAAGGAAGAAATACATGGGGGATTGAAGATATTTGTTGACACAGATGGTGATGATGATGACCGTGTTTCCCATTATTGTCACTGAGTAGAAGAAGAAGAAGGTAGCAAAAAGAATATAGTGTAGTTCTTTGGAGCCAGGGAATCCTAAGAGATAAAACTCAGTAGCACTCGAGTAATTCCCCAACATTTAGTTTTGAGCACTTCTTTATGCAATCTAGAGAACAAAAGATGATAATGCTGCTACTGATCTCAAATACAGAATGAAATCCTATTATTTTCATCAAAATGGATAGGACTGGAAGACATGATGATAAGTGAAATAAGGCAGACACAGACAAGTACCATACGTTTTCTCTCATACATGGAAGCTAAAAGAAGTCAACCTGAAAGTAAAATAGAGAATTCTAGAGCCTGGGGAGTATTGGAAAAGAGGTGATTGGATTAGATCAGTGCATGCTGTATGCATGAACGGAAATATCATGTCAAACTTTATTAGCGTGTTCACATAATGCATTAATAAAAAATAAAAAGAAGTAGAAACTGTTCCATGTAGAGAAAATATTCTTCTCCCGTTGATCAGGAAGATACTCACCTCCAGAGAAAAGGAGTGAACTGAAGAGTTGTATACTCTGCAGAACTCAGACCAGGCTATCTCCTGCCTTGCTTCCTTTACTCTCAGTGAAATAGAAAATGTTTTCACACTAGCATTTAGAAAAAAGTCCAGAAAGCATAGTGTTGTTGGGTGCCCAACGGTTTTCTTCTTTTTCTTTCTATCCTTCTTTCCCTCTGCAGTGTGTCCCTAAGGAAAGCTCTTCACTGAGGAAAATAAGCTCACTGAAACCCTAGGGATGGAGTCTTGGGACAGCTAGAGAAACTTTCAGCCCTTTTCTCCTGAGGCTAATCAAGTTTTGAAACTATTAGAAGTTTTGGGTAATGGGCAAAATGGAAAACTACCTCATGGAGAGTTTTTCAACATCCAGGATGCCTTCCTCCCAGGCTTCAAGTCCTGGAGTCAGTCTCTGCTCTCATGGTTACCTGAAGGACTGACAAAACCTGCTTGTGGCACACATTGCCCAAGAACATTGTAAAGCTAAGTAAAATCCTGAAGTAACTCAGTGCAAAACTTCACTATTGAGACTGAACAGGTTGTCCAAAGCCTCAGACAAAGTTAGGAAAATTTCTTAGGGAAACTACAGAATTCAAAATATACTAGAAAAATTAGAAAAAATCATACACATGTTTAGGAGAACATGCATGCTCAGGACAGACCTAAAAAGACCTCTGACTGATGTCTGGCTAAGTGTTGGAGAAGTCTTCAGAATTAATGTCCAAAGGTGAGGAGAAATGTTTGGATTTTTGGTTTATTTTCTTACTATAATTTTTCAATTAATTTTGAGGGTTTCATTTTTGGGTTTTTGCTCCCAGCACTCAAAGAAATCCCAGTCAAAACATAGCTGGACACAACCTAATAGAACAGAGATTTCAGTGACCATTAATGATCAGAAATTTAGTCTTTGTAACAGTAGTATGGAAAAGTCACTAAATGAGCAGATGCCTACAGTTGTCAGCAAACCAAACCAAACAACAAAAATACAAAATAAAATACCTTTAGGAAAGGGAGAATTTGGTTTCCAGAGTTATAACACAATACTGTCTGAAGGTCTAGTTTTTTACAACAATAGAATCACAATGGACAAAGTATAATCCATTCAAAAGAACAAAACAAATGGACAGAAACTATCTCTAGGATGGCTAGACATTTTGTTGACTAAGCAAAGACTTTAAAAAATTATCTAGAATATATTCTAAGAGTATAGGTAAGCATGGTCCAAGAACTAAAAGAAATCAGGAAAATAATGTCTGGACAAATGAGAATGTCAATTGTAAAAATGGAAACACACACACACACACACAATAGAAAAAAAGTGCAAATGAAATGGAAAATTCAGCAGAGGTTCAACAAGCTAGCAGAAGAAGTAACTGGTGAAATAGAAGATAGAACCATTGAAGTTATCCAGTTTGAGGAACAGAAAGAAAAAGGATGAGGAAATGAAGCAAGACCTAAGTGGCCTTTAGGAAACTATCAGTATTTCATCCTGCATATATGGGAATCCCAGGAGGAAAACAAAGAGAAACGAGCAATAAAGATTATTTAAGAATTAATGCTTTAAAACTTCCTTAATTTTTTACAAACAAGAATCTACACACTGAAGAAACTCCATGATCTCAAACTGGATAAACTTAGTGAGAGCTACACCCAAACACATTATAATCAGTCAAAAGAGCTTGTCACATACAGGGAATCTTCATAGGATCAGTGTTCAATTTTTTCATAAAAAACATCTAGGCCAGAAAGCATTAAGGTGGCATAAAGTGCTGAAAGAAACAGAAATGTCAACCAAGAGTTCTGAGCCAGAAAAGCTCCCCTTCAGAAAAGAGGAAGGTATTAACACCTTATAAGATAAATGAAAGCTAATGGAGTTTTGTTGTTTTTATTTGTTTGTATTAAAATCAATAGACCTGCTCTAAATGAAATGCTAAAAGGAATCCTTCCAGCTGAAATTAAAGGACACTAGATTCAAGCCACATTAATATATAAAGATCTCTACTAAAGATATCTACATGGGCAAATATGAAAGCCAGTTTCATTGTGGTTTTGTTTTTGGCTTTTGAAAAAATTTTCTGTATAATTTAAAAAATCAAGTGAATTAAATTATAAATCTATTTATTGAGTGCATGACATATGTATTATCTTTGATGATAATAGTAACATAAAAGAGAGTGATGGAGCTATGCATACCAGAGTTTTACATACTATTGAAGTTATTTGGTATCATCTTAAACCATATTGTTATAAATTTTGTATGTTAAACACAATATCTGTTTTAGTCATCTTTTTCACTGATGTGACTAAAGGATCCAACCAGAATAACTATAGAGGAGGAAAAGTTTATTTATGGGCACACAGTTTCAGAGGTCTCAATACATACACAGCTGGCTCCATTCCTCAGGGCTCAAGGTGAGGCTGAACATCATTAAACTTTTAATCAAAAGACAGTTTGGCAGAATGATTTAACAAGGAAGAGTCAACTGCATGCTGTTTACAAGAGACTCAATTTACATCCAAAGAGACAAAAGGTTGAAAGTGAACATAAGGGAAAAGATATTCCATGCATGTATTAACTAAAAGAGAGCTAGAGTGGCTACACTAGTATAGGAAAAAAATAAAATGAGACTTTAAATCAAAAAAATTATATAGATAATGAAGGACACCATATATTAATAAAAAGGTCAATCCTGCAAGAAAATGTAACTATTATAAAAATATAGACACTAAAACAACAGAGTCTCAAAATATATGAAGAAAATACTGATGGAATTACAGGGAAAAATAAACATTCTACAATAATAGTTAAAGATTTTAGGACCTACTTTCAATAATAGAATATCTAGGCAGAAGATGACTAAGAAAATATATGACTTGAACAACAGTATAAATTAATTAGCCCTGATAAATGTAGTTTACCTAATTAATACAGAATAAACATTCTTCTGATATGCACATGGAATGTTCTCCAGGATAGAAGTTGTTATGCCACCAAACAACTCAATGAAGTTAAAAAAAATTATTGCCAACCATCATGAATGACACTAAATATCTATTACTGAAGTTAAATGGGAAAAATCATAAATATATAGACATCACCTAGCATACTCTCAAACCATTAATAAGCTAAAGAAGAAATCAGGAAATAATTAGAGCTAACTAATAAAAACTCAACATACCCAAATTTATAAAGATGAAGGCAGTGCTCAAAGGAACATTTATCGTCATAGCACTTGAACTGAAAAAGTAGGAAGATCTCAAAGCAATAACCTAAACTTACACATTAAGGAACTAGAAAAAGAAGAGCAGCCCAAACTCAAAGCAGAAGGAAAAAAAATAATCAAAATTAGAGCAGAGATCAAAGAAATAGAGAATAGAAAAATAAGCAGATAGAATTAATGAGGCCAAAATTGGTTCTTAGAAAGAGTAACAAAACTGACAAACCTTTAGATATACTAACAAAAGAAGAAAGACAACTCAAAATTATCTATAATCAAAAATGAAAAGAGATTACAGTTGATTTTTTAGAAATAAAAATATTATAATATTCTGAACAATCGTATGCCAACAAATTAGAAACACACTTGAAATTGGTAAATTCCTAGAAATACACAACCTACTGAATCATATTGAAATAGAAAATTTGAACCAACCAATTGAAAGGAAAGTGAGGAACCCAGAGAAGACAAACGAGTGAGAAATGAAAGACAGAGACCCATCAGAGATACACACGAGAGTTTATTTGTCAGAGTTGACAAATAAAGGCCATCTCTCCAGAGACAGTCAACACAGATTTGAGTTCTGGGACTTTTATGGGGCAGGCTTAAGGATTAAAGCCAGGCGGGTCCTAATGCCTGTGGTTAAGAGTAGGATTGGTATGAGGGAGTGGTGAGCCTTTCTCAGAAAGGCCTGGGGGTGGTAAAGTTAAGCTTTTTCTTAAAAATGGCAGTTGTCTTTTTAAAAAATTTATATATGACAGCAGAGTGCATTACAATTCTTATTACGCATATAGAGCACAATTTTTCATATATCTGGATGTATACAAAATGTATTCACACCAATTCATGCTTCGTACATGATCATCACATTCCACCATCATTTCTAACCCCATGGTCCCTTCCTTCCCTCCAACCCCTCTGCCATATCTAGAGTTCGTCTTGAGTTCCAAAGGAGACAATAGTCCCATTAATAAAAAATAAGTTAAAAAAATGGTGACTGCACTTAAGATGGCCATCCAGAGGCTAAGCAAGAAACTTACACCTATGACAAGAGATTAAATTTGTAGCAAAAACTCCCCTTCAGAACTGCTTTACTTCAATGGTGAATTCTACCAAATATTTGAAAGAAAATTAATACCAATCCTTCTCAAAATCTTCAAAAAACAGATAAAAAAGAATCTTGTAATTCTATGAAGTCAGCATTATCTTGATACCAAAGCCATATAACATCATATGAAATTTACAGATCAATATTCCTTATGAAATTGTCAAAATTCATAACAAAATACACATGGTATGAGTTTAGAGCATATTAAAAAGAATATATTTCATGACCATGTGGTATTTGGCCCAGAAAAAAAACAAGAGTGGTTTAATATAAGAAAACCAGTTGATATAATATACCACATTACTAGAATGAAGGAGGTAAAAAATCTCACACGATTATCTTTATGGATACTGAAAATGTAATTAACAAAACATAACTTTTATTCATGATAAAAATGCTCAGAAAACTAGAAATAGAAGGGAAGCTCCTCAATATAGTAAAAGACATATATAAAATACTCAGCTAACATTATATGCAATGTCAAAAAACTGAAAGTTTTCCCATTAATATCAGGAATAAGAATGACCACTGTTATCACTGAGATACAATTCAAAATTACTGGAAGTTCTAGTCAGAGCAATTAGGCAAAAAGAAAAGAAAAAATAGAGGGAAGAGAGAAAGGAAAGAAAAGAAGGAAGGAAGGAGAAAAATAAAGTCATTAAAATGCAAACATAAAGAAGCAAAATTCTCTGTTCAGAGAGGACATATTTGCATACACAGAAGACCCCAAAGAATCTACAAGCAAACTACTAGGACTAATAACTGAATTCTGCAGTTTCAGGGTACAAGCCCCAACACAATGAAAGTCTATTGTTGGTATCAATAATCAGCAATTCATAAAGGAACTTAAGAAAAAAATTCCATCTACAATAACTATAAGATCAGGTAGCGGCAACCAAAAGGAGGCAGATTTAAAATGCTGCTGAACAAGGCCTTACTGAGATTTGCCCTCAGGCAGAGCTCTCAGAGCAGCAGAGTGGGTGTAAGAAGTAGCTGCCAGGGCTGAACCAGACTGGGAATTTTTTTGGTTCTTTTGCGTGTGGGTGGGTTGCTTAATCATCTCAAACCTAAGAACCCTGCCTTTTTGATGATATAGGGCATCAAATTTCATCTGGCTACTTCTTGCTGGCTAGGGGCGCTGTGGGGAGTGGGTGGTTTGATGTTGGTTAGGTGAGGATGAGACTGTAGGGGTGTAGAAGCATCTGGTTGTAGGTCACTCTGGCAATTTCACCCACATAGTTTTGGGTGAACCTGAGGAGGCAGAGAGCAATCATTAATAAAAGCCTTATGACTAATATAGGAGTGAGAATGGAAGTTAGTCATGTAATGAGGGTTGAGTTTAGTCAGCCTGGCCAAGGGTCATTTGATTGTTGCTATTTAAGAATAGACAGCTTCCTCCTTTGTCTGCCATCAGGAGATCGAGGGCTTGATGGTTCTGTAATGAAACTTGGGCAATAGATGTTTGCCTTTGTTGGGAAGCCAGAGAGGCAGCTGATGCCTCTACCACTTCCTGAAGTTGTTGTTCAAGCTTCTGAGTTGCAGTTACTGCATAACCAAGTCCTCCTGCCCCCAGCCCAGAGGCAGTGAGTGAGGAGGTCAGGGAGAGTCCAACTACTACTGGTAGAAAGACAGCCCATCTTGTCCTGGAAATGGAGATAGTAACAAGCCATGTTAATTCAGCCTCACTGTACAGAGTTAATGAGGGACCAAGATGGAAGGAACACAAAAAGCAAAGGGCATGTTGAGGCTTAGATTTTTTGTTAGGGTAACATTGCACCAGAAAAAGAACCCCGGTGGAGCAAAGGTTGGGGAAGAGATGGAATAATCTGATCACAGGGTGCCGAACCAGAGGAAGTGCAGCAGCAGGAGAAATTCTCTGATGGGTTACAAAAAAGAGGTACTTTCTCAAAAGCTGGAGAGGGGGTCCTTGGGTCTAGTTGAGGTATTGAGAGGAAGATCAATGGGGATAGCAGTTAACGGAGTATGATCCAAACCTATGCAGAGGAAACAGTCTGAAATCAAACCCAGGGCCTCACACATGCTAGGAAAGTGCTCAACCACTGAGCCACAACCCCAGCCCTGGTTATATGAATTTGAGGGAACACTTGTAGATAAGTTCTCCATACTCTGATAGAGGCTGAGGGGTGCTTGGCAAAACGCCAAGAATAAAATTTACCATCAACACCAGAAGCCCATTTCAGGTCCCATGGGTCCCAAATAGTTTCTCTTAGCCAGGCCTATCTAGGAAGCATTTCTTGCATGAATTACAAGGGCACCCGCCACAGGTGTTAGGCTAGTGCTTACAAGATTCCTTGGTTTGGTCTGATATGAAACATAGCATTGCTGCACATAGGTGGGCCAATGTGGCTTGGTTGAATCCAGTAATGTTAGGGGTGACTGCCCAATTGCAGCCAGTGGAAGGGCAATCGCCTTGACCCATAAACTGAGAGCGGGTGGTGCCATCCTGCTGCCATGTCGCTTGGATGAGAAAGTGCCATCTATGGGTTGAGAGAGAAGTTTGAGAGAGATTAATGATTAGTAAAAGAAGAGGGTTGGCGAGAAAGCTTGAGTTTGGTCCAGAGCAGTCCCCAGGCAGAAGTCTAGGACTAGACATTTGGAACAGACGCCTTTTTAGGGTAAGAGACATGGAACCAGGGGGAGTGGCCCAAAGTCTTGACCACCGTTGGAGTAGTAAGTATGACTGTTTAGGGTTCTGTCCAGCAAGGTTCCAATGATTGAGGATGCAGCTCTCAAAGTAAGACTGCGTCACCCATTTGAAGGGGGTATGATTCAGTTTGTGGTTGTTCTGGGAATGAAGTAACAGATGGCACAGGAAGACACCGGTCTGCATTTTCCTTAGGAGTTTGTGTAGAAGTGTGAGATAGGGCATGTAGGACACAAGGGGAGAAGGAGTGACTGGAAAGCTGTGGTTGATTAAGAAAGAGAACCCATAGAGTAGCTCAAAGGGGCGAAGGCCTGAGGGGGCTGTAGGGGCTGCCCAAATTCGGGTGAGGGCCAACAGCAGGAGATTGGGCTAGGACAGCCTGAGTTCAATAGCAAGTTTAATGAGATGATTCTTGAGAATGCCATTAACCCTCTCAACCTTACCTGGGGATTGGGGTCGGTAGGGGATGTAGAGCCTCCAAATGATGTTGAGGCCTTTGGAGACTAGTTGAACAACCTGAGAAGTGAAGGCCTGATGGTTGTCTGACTGGATGGAGGCGGGAAGTCCAACCTGGAAATGATCTGCTCAATGAGGATGGAGGCGATGGTGTCAGCAGTTTCCCTGGAGGTAGGGAAGGCTTCTATCCAACTGTAGGAGAGTGCTATCCCCCAAGTCACAAGCAGTTAGTCCCTACCTCTTTGGGCAAGCCTTGGCACAGGATCTATCTTGGGGTAGGACTGTCCATGTCAGCTGTTGAGACCTAAAGGATGTAGGGTCTTCCCATGTGAAGGCAAAGTGGTAATAAGAGTCAGCATGGAGGGGCACTGTAAAAAAGGCATCTTTAAACCAGGTCAGTAAAGTGAGTGGTCGAAGCGGGATATGAGAAAGATGAGTGTAAGGGTTGGGAACCACCAGGTGGATGGGAATAACGGCTTCATTAATTAGGCAGAGGTCCTGGACTAAGTAATAGGCGCCTGAGGGTTTGCATACTGGCAATATGGGAGGGATGCAGAGGGAGTCAGTAGGGATGCGGAGTCCCTGGGCAAGTAACTGGTATATGATGGGTTTAAGTCCCTCCCTGTGGGTTTTGGAGATGGGAAATTGGGGATGCAAAGGAAATTTAGATTGGGGCTTCAGCTGGATATGGACTGGTTTGTGGTGGGAGGCTATGACCAGCTTGGAGATGTCCCAGACCTGGGGATTGACTAGGTCAGGGGGCAATGGCACAGTAGGTACTGTCAGGTTATTAGAGAGGGTAAAGATTAAAGGCAGAAAAAGATGGGTGGTGGTATTCTTGGGGAGTAGTTGGAAGGTAGCTCCTAGTAGTTGGAGAACTTCTCTGCCTAGCAGAGTTTCTGGACAAGGTGGAATGACCAGAAAAGAGTGTGTGAAAGGGTGTCCCTCCAAGGCACAGGCCAGCTTATCAGTTCGATTTGGGGAGGAGGGTTTGCCATCAATTCCCATAACTAAGACCTGGGAAGAGAACAGAGGCTCAGAGTGGGAAGGCAAGACAGAATAGGTAGCCCCCATGTCCACAAGGAAGGTTATGGACTTACCTACTCCTGGAGCATTACCCTGGGCTCGGTGAGGGTGATGGGGATCCTCAAGTCCAGGCTTCTTCAGTCTCCTGTGAGCCCCAATAGTTCAAGAGAAGGGACCGCCTGGCTGGTCATACCCCTGCGTGGAGTTTCTGAGAAAGGACCAGCCATGGTCCTTTCCAGTCACTCTTCAATGTTCTGTCTGCTTACATGTGAGGCATGGCCTGGAAGGGGAGGTGCTGTGGGCTTGGGCATTGGCAAGCCTAGTGACCTTTACATCCACATTTGCAGCAAGCCCCTTGTGGAGAGAAATGCTGGTTCCCCCAGGAAGATCTCACTGGAGCCGTAGGCCTCAGGGCCGCTGCCAAGGCCTGGGTTTGGAGTGTTACCTTTTTCTGTAACTGAGTCTGCTTTAAAGGCCATTTTCACCAGACCTCAGATAGGGTCTGAGGGCCCTCCTCAGCTCATTTGAGCTTTGGGTTAGCTGGTAAGAGGGCCTGGTGGGACGGGATGTGGAAACTGACAAGAGAAGAGAGGAGTGAATAGGTGGAAGAATCCATTGCAGGTGATGGGAGAAGGAAGGGTTTGTGGACAGAGGAATCATGGCTGCAGGAGAGGAGGAGGGGGAGGGGACGGTGTAGATAAGGGAGGGGAGGAGGGATAGCACTGCCTCGGTAGGGAGGGGGAAGACAGGAAGGTGGGGCTGAGAGCAGCTCGGGTGAATCTGAGAATGAAGAGGGAGAAATACAAGAACGATGGGAAAGGGGTTCCTTAGCAAGGAAAATTTTAGCAGTAGAACAGGTAGAGCAGAGGGGAGGATGGGAGCAGACCTCAAAAAGCCTGAATGTGCCTCCAGATGAAGGACTTCCGCCCACTTCCCTATCCAGCAAAAGAAATTGTTCAATTCAGTGAGGATTGAAAATCATAAGTTCCTTCTGGGGGCCAGTGTGACCCATTGTCTAAGTCACACTGGGACCAGGCCACAATGGAGTAAAAGACCAGGTGGTGACGGCTTAGGACTGAGTCCTAACTTGGCAAAATATCAATATAGACACCCAAAGGATTTTGGGGTCTAAGGAGGACTTGGTGTTTCCCATGACCTTCCGGCACCCTCCGGAGTGGGTGGGAGCCGAAGAAGGCATCCCAAATTCTGATCGCACTCACCCAAGGAATGGATAAATGCCGAGCAGGGGTTGAGGTGTCCCTGCAACCCACTGGGGGCTCATATGGATTGGAATGGCTCACACAAGGACTGGGACGTCTCCACAGTTCCCAGGGCCTTGAACGGAATGGGCAGGGGTCTATGGCACGCGAGTGACTTACAATAGAACCCCCGATGGAAAGGGGGTCAGAGGAAACAAGGGAACTTACCCCACTCCTTAGGAATTTCCTGGTTCATTTGAAGAGGAGGGTGGACCTCTACCCCAGATGTAAGATACGGAAGAGGCCCGAAAAGCCCTCCTGGGTTTCAGCACCAGATGTAAGGTCAGGCAGCGGTAACCAAAAGGAAGCAGATTTAAAAAGACCACTGACAGGGGCTTTATTGAGATTTCGCTCAGAACTCTCAGACCAGCAGAATGGGTCTAAGAAGAAGCGTACTGGGACTGGACCAGACTAGAATTTTTACTGGGCTTAGGGCAGGAAGGGAGGGCTAGGGACAGGAAAAGGGGTTTTTAGAGTCCCTTGTCCTATTGGGGTTGGTTGTGGAAGCTGGCTAAGATCCAGAATTGGTCAGGAGACCCTGCTGAATGACAGGCAGTTCCCTGGGTGCCTGATTGGTGGTTCTTTCATGTGCACGCAGGCGGATTGCTTAACATCTCAAACCGACCTAACAATAACAACCAAAATAAATGCCTTAGAATAAAATTAACCAAGGAGGTAAAAGAATTATACACTGAAAACTATAAAAATTGCGGAAAGAAATTAAAGCAGACTATTGTATAAATGAGACAGAGAAATGGCCTTTTGTATTTTGGCCCTAATTTCCTTATTTATTCACTACAAATTGAGACT